>NW_022436963.1:2006223-2211761 GCF_009761245.1 Sapajus apella
GGGGGGAAGTCGAGGGGGAATGGGGGAAAGTCGAGGGGGAAGGGGGGAAGGTAAGGGGAGGGGGGAAGGTAAGGAGAGGGGGTGTCTTCCAAGAATGCAGCCCCCAGGACTGTGTGGGGCAGGCAGGCTAAGGAGGGAAGACACGGAGTAGGAGAAACCAAAAACAGCAATCTCAACAGAAACCATGAAAGAATGGTCTGGAACCGAATCTGAGAAAAGGCGAGCATGCAGATTGCCACAGACTTTTGAGATGCCCCAGCCTGCGGGCGCCTGAGGGTGGGCAGACTGGGCAGGAGGGACCGCCTCGCCAGCAGGCGGCGCTGCCTGTGCTGCCTGGGGCCGGCCAGGGTGCGGGACAGAGGCGGGGTGCAGGGTGCAGGCAGGGGCCAGGCCACTTACACTTGACCTGCAGGATCTGGTCACTGAGGTTGGCTTGGAGGTAGAAGGTGCTGTAGGGTGGGAGCACCAGCCCCAGGCTGAGGGGGGGAAGTTCGGTCACTGCTAGGGAGAGGTGGGCCACACTGGCACCCCTCCCCACGGCTGCGGAGCTGGGCAGAGGCCCCAGCTGTGGCATCCCCTCCTCCCACCACCAGGGACCCCTCTCCCTGCTTAGCTGTGGGAGGTTCATGGTCTAGGGGCTGGCACCCTGGAGACTCTAAGGAGCCTGGGCTCTCCACTCCTCAAACCCTCCTGGGGTTCACTGAGAAACAGCCCCAAATGACTCCCCACACCATCTCCCTCCCAGCAGCCTCCCTCTGACCCACAAAGGGCAGACGCTGCCACTGCCAGTGAGCCAGCTGCAGTGCCAGTGCCGCCATGGGAGTGGGGTCACCAGCCCCCAGATACTCAGGCCACAGGAGGGCCAGCAGGAAGCAGGGCTGATGCTGATATGGTGGGGCGTGGGGGACAGTTGTGGGCTGGCCTGGGCTGTGAGGATGCCCAGGCATTTCAGGATGGACTAGCTGTGTGGGGCATGCAGAGGGTAGTCTGCACCAACTCAGCCTGAGACACAAGGGACCCGCTCCATCCCGAGGCTGTGAAGCAGGCTGAGAGCAGGTGGTGAATCTGCGGAGGACAGTATCCTGGGTGCAGGGATGCGACCCAGTAGTGATGAGGAGACTTCAGATGCACTGTCCTGTGCTCTCAGGACCTGCTGCTTGTTCCTGAAGGGCCAGGGAGGCTCTTGGCAGACTAAGCGTCTGAGGGTGAGTAGTCAGCAGCCCTGGGCACTGGTGCCCCACTAGGACAGTGGTCACAATGGGAGAGGGAGGGGCAGCTGGGCTCAGACTCTGGGGCCGACCCACCCTCTCTGCCCACCCAGCCCTGGCCTCACTCACCTGTAGTTAGTGCTCCTTATAGGCACCCAGGTGTAGTTCCGTATCACCTCATCTATGTACCTCTGGGAGAAAAGGCTGGGTCAGGTACTTGGGCTGGCAAGAGGGGTGGTGGGGAGGAGGGTGCCCACCCTGACTCCCTGGCCCCCTGCCCTGCTTCCTCACCTCATCCAGGGACTTGACCAACGTTCTGATCTGCTTGTGCCCCTTGTTGCCATCAATCATGCTCCGACGGATCTGGAAAAGGCCAGAGATGTGAGGGGCAGGGTCCCTAGGCTCCTCTGCTCTGTCCCCCACCTCATTCTCCTCTCCTTACCTCTTCCTTGTTCTCATCCTCCAGCTCTGCATCGAGGAAGTCCAGAGTCACAGGCTCCCGGAAATTGGTGGTCTGTTGGAGGCAGGGCAGAGAGTCAGAAGTCCCCATCGTGGAAGGTTTGCCCGCCCTCCAGGCCACCCATCGGGCTCACCTGGGGCTTGAGATTGGGGTGCAGCAACACGTAGCCGTTCAGGTCAATGGCAAACACGTAGCCGTTGGCTCCAAGCTGGAGGCGCAGATCCGGGGCTCAGGGTCTGGAGGGATGGGCTGGGGTTCCCTGGGCTCTGGAGTTCCCTATTCAGCCTTCCACCGCACTGAGAAGTGCTATTTGTCTGCCTTGGGCTAAGGGCCCCCCCATGCCACATGGCCTTAAGCCTATCTCTCCAGACAGGCCCACAGGCGGGGTGACCCTCATGCACCAGCCCTTGCCAAGGCTAATTGGCCATGTGCGCAGCCGCTCTGCAGTCCTCATCCTCTCCTGGTTCTCATGAGCTGTCAGTCAGGCTGACCTCTCTGCCTCCACCGGCCCCACAGGGCTGCTGCTCCTGTACCCCTGTGGCCCTCCACTAGCCACTAATGCTCCTGATTTGTGCCTCTGTGTCCCCATCTTAGGAGAGAGCAGTGGGATGACTGGACCCTTGGGAATCCTACCTGGGGCTTCCCTTCCAGGTGGGGAAGTAGGAGTAAGTAGGACCTGGACCCAGCCCTCACCTCCCCGAGTCAGTTTTTTACTATACTTGGAGGCCAATGCCACAGCCCCTGCCTGCTCAGGGCCAAGCAGGGGCTTAAGGGGGCTGAGGCTGAATGATGCTGTGTACATACCACACCTCTCCCCCTTCCACAGGCAAGACGCAGACTCCCTGACTGCAGGCGCTGGGCCAGCCACACTGCCATCTTGCCCCTACCCTGGTTTATGATTCTGTTCGTCACTGTTGGGCCCTCGGCCAGAGATTTCCCTCTGCCTCCCCTCCTTTCCCTTCTGCCCGGGACGCTTCTGCCTACGTGCATGGGCCAAGTCTGGCCTGCTGCTCGTTACTATGTGGCCATGAGCTAAGAATGGCTTTATGTTTTTAAATGGTTGGAAAAACATCAAAGGAAGAATTGTATTTCGTGACATGTGAAAATTATCTGAAATTCAAATGTCAGTATCCACAAATAAAATTATATTGGAACATAGCCATGCCCATTTGTTTATGTTTTGTCCGTGGCTGCTTTCACAATACATCAGTGGAACTGAGTAAAAGATGGGTATTTAGGTTGGTGAAGCCTAAAATATTCAGCCTGGCCCTTTACATAAAGTTTGCCAACCCAAAGCCACCTTCCTCGAGACTCAAGGCCATTTCCTGGTGAAGCCTTCCTTGACCCCCTGAACTCAGAGGTCTCCATGGAGGTGCTGTAATACCCATTAGTCTTCCTGCTGAGCCTGCCTTGCGTCCACGTGGGAGGCAGGGCAGGCGGATGGGCAGGTGGATGCTCACCGTGTAGTTGGGGGTCAGTCTCTTGATGTCATTCAGAGCCACATCGATGCCCATCACGCCCAGGATCAGCTGGTTCTGGAAGCAGAGGCATGGGGGTGCTCCAAGATGGGCTCAATTCCATGGGGAGCCACCCCCCACAAGGCCTTGAACTGCTCTCACAGGCAGTGTGCAGGCCTGCCCTGCCCCTCCTCCACCTCCAGACCTGCTGTGGGCATGCCCATCCCTCCCCAGGAACTCCCATAGCCCCAACCCTCCCCTTTCCTTACCTTCTTTTCCCCAGGGCCATCCTGTGTCAGGTTGAAAACAGGGAGGGTCCCTGTTACCACCAACCCCAGTCCCTGAAGGGAGAGGAAGATGATGGAGTCACTTGTGGCCAGCACTGCTCCCATCCCAAGTGTTCAGAGCAGGGCTCAGGTTCAGGCCACCTCTTTCTCTTGTGCTTGGTTCACCCCATAAGGGGGACCTCCAGGGTCTTGACCCTTGGGGACATCCCTGGGGGAAGAGTGCCAGCCCCACCCCTTCCTTGCCCAGAGACCTTACCAGTGCATCCTCATACACGTTGGTCCACTGCACCTGCTTGGCTTCCTTGCCTGCCAGCACCATGGGCCTGCCCAACACATCTAGATATTCCTGGGGAGGGGGTGGTGGTAGGGGTCAAGAGTGCCCTTCCCAGGTACTGCCTGTTCTGCCTCCCCAGGCATTGGGCTTGTGCACCAGCCACCACCAGGGGGCGCCCTTGGCCCAAAGCAGCCCAAGTCATACAGCGTCTCTGCAGGGACGCCAGGGACTGGGAGAAGGGGCCTCCCCCAGTCTCACCTGTGTGTTGATGCGGATGGCTCCTATGGAGGGGATCTCAAAATAGTAGCCTGTGAAGGAAGGAGAGGCAGAGGTGAGCCTTGCTGGTGCTGCAGGACCCATGTGCAAGGGACCCTGCACTTGGGGTGTGTCTGCAGCCCTGCCCTTGGGCTCCTCTCTTTTTTGGCGTCCTCTCCCTCTAGTGCTCCTGGCCTCTGCCCTGCCATGGGCAGTGCTATGGAGGGGGAGCGAATGCAGCAGTATCACGAAGCAGAGCAGGGGGCAGAGACGGGGATGGAGGAGCCTGAGGTCTGAGGTCCCTTATTCTGGAATGCAATGCCATTCAAAGTCCACCTGGCAGCCAGGCCCAAGTGCACAGAGAGATGGATGGGTCAGCAAATGGATGCAGGAGCAGACAAGCTGGGGATGGATGGACAATGGACAGATAGACAGATGGGCAGAAAGAGGCTCAGGCAGGTGACACGTTAGCCCCCAGATAGAGGGAGGGACAGCCTCGTGGATGGGAGGAGGCACTGTCTTGCAGTGGGTGAACACACAGCTGGGCATATGAATGGACACTTGGAACAACAAATGCAATGGACAAAAAGAAATGGCAGGCAGGCCCCTGGCAGTGACACCCTAGGGAGGCACCTTTGTTGGCACAGGCCATCCACTGCAGCGGTGTGACATCGTAGTTATGCTGTCCCACGGAGAAAGTAAACACGCGCACCTGTGGGGGGCTTGAGGTTACTGCCGAGGCCACCAGGGCACAGCCCTCCCATGTATTGGGCCCAGGTCAGGGCAGCCCCTGCCTCGGCTGAGCCTCACCGTCCGGTTTGGCCAATTGTACTTCTCAAAGACATCCTGCACGCGGTCCTCACCACCGTCCGTGAACATCATGATCATCTTGTTGCAGTTGGCCCGAGTGATGTTGGACTGCGGGGAGTGAGGCGGAGGCAGGCAGCTCTCAGTTCCAGCTCTCAGCCCTCCCTGGTCTAGGGGCAGGGCCTCAATCCCCCAGTAGGCCTGGACCTCTGGCCCTCCTCCCCAACAGCAGATGGTGCTATCTGTCCAAGCTGCCTGTTTGGTGCTAACGAGGCCATCCATCTTGATTTTCTGGGTGTCACCAAGCCTGGGCCCTCCCCTCCCCAGCCACCCTCTTGCCCACCAATGAGGCTCACGTTCTGCAGCTGGTCAAAGGCATACTCAAAGCCGGCCTTGTAGCCTGTAGTGCCCTTGGCCACCATGCCCTGCACAGCTTCCTTGAACACCTTCTTGTTGCGCACATTGGCCTGCACCAGGTGTGTGAAGCATGACACTGGCTGCGCCTTCTCGTTGAACTGCAGGAACAGCAGGGTGGTGAGTGGCCTCGGGCTGGCCAGGCAGGCAGCTGTTGCGTGGGGCTGGTGGTGGTCACAGGAGCAGGGCAGGTGGGGTGACCCATTTCGCCCTGTCTGTTGCCTTGGCACTCACCGAGGCCACGTTCACATAGTCATCATCAGAGAGCGTGTCCAGCATTTCGCAGACAGATGTCTTCATCAGCTTCAGGGTCAGGCCACTCACACTGCCACTCCTGGAGAGGTCAGGCAGGGGCCGTGGAGGCGCCAGGGGAACCTGCAGTGTTCTCCTGCCCATCCCCCATGATGTTCAGGGCAGCAGAGTCTAGCCTGTTCCCCACCCCTGCCCCAGCCCGAGCCCCACTTGCCAGCACTGCTCACTCACACGTCCACGATGATGACCATGTCCTTGGGTGACGAGGCCCCCTGGATATACCTGCCCAGGAGATGCGGCTGTTAGGGCCAGACCCACTGGGACCTTGTGGGTCCTTTCTTCCTTCACACACATTGATTCAACATGTTTCTCTTGAGCATGCACTGTGTGGGCCACGCAGGGTTCTAGTCACTGACGACACCACGTTTAATGAAACAGACACAGTCCTTGCCCATGACATGAATGATCTGGCTCCTCAGCAAGGAAAAAGTCACAGGGGGATATATGAGCAGGTGATCCCCGGAGGGGGCAGGAGGCACATTTCCACAGTGGCTTATTGTGTCCTCTGCCTCGGGTTAGGGGCCCAAGGGCAGAGTCTAGCTGTGTATGGGATGGTGCAGGTGGCAGGGAAGGAGAGTCATAGGGAGCTGCGGGAGAGGCAGAGTAGAGGGGGGAGGGGTTTCTGGGGCTCAGATGGGTGGGGCAGGGACTGGCCAACCCTACAGAAGCTACATCTGCCTTTGGGGACCCCCTCTGGTCCAATCTCTCAATCCTGAGTGGGCGGAGGTGCTGGGCAGTGGACGGGGGGCATGGCAGCTGGGAGCCCTGCCTGGGTGATGGGATCCATTTTCCAGTGGCAACGATGTGTGAAATGAAAATTGGATACAGCTGGCTGCACCCTGCTTGGAGGCTTGGAAATCGGGAGGGAGGGGAGCAGGCAGGAGAGGTGGGGAGCTGAGGGGGTGTCCCTCCCCAGCTCCTTGCTCGCTCACCAGGGTCTCCTTCGGACATCGTACAGGTCGATCTTCTTCGGGGCTCGCCATGGGGTGGCTGAGGGAGGAGAGAAGGTGAGGGGGACTGGACTGGCAGGAAAGGGCTGATCTGGGTAGGCAGGCCTTGTAGAGGTGGCTGGGCCACCCCCGCCCACAGGGCAGCCATCTTGCCCCTTCCCCCCAGGATAGGTGGGGGATGGAGAAAGGCAGCGTGATGGGAGACAGGGGATAGGGGCTTGTGCCTACCTGGGTAGTAGCGAGTGACTCCTGTGGCGCTACCGAAGACCTGCCACAGCAGCGTGGGGTCTTGCCTGCGGTTTTCCATGAACACATTCTCCAAGGCCTCTGTCCAGTTGAGCTCATTGAGGATGACGGTGGCTGGGGGGAAGTGGGGAGCTGGGTGGGGAGCACCTGGGCTGTGTCCCGCCCAATCCACCACCACCACACTCATGCGCATGGCTGCACTTAGAATGCCCCACCTGCTCTCGGCCTATCCAGACCCTCCTTATTTCCCAGGACACAGCTGGGGCTGCCCCAGCTCTTCCAGGAAGACTTCTTGGTCCTCACCCCCTCCCAAGCTGTGAGAGGAACAGTTCAGCCTACTCTTCCTCCAGGCCCCACATGAGTAGGCAGGGCAGCTGTGGCTAGTAGCCTCTGGAGAGGGGCTGCCCAGCTGGCAGGGTGCTGGGAACTAGGAGGCCTCGGTCCAGCATGCTGCCTGGAGCTAGCGCTGGTCCCTGAGGAGCTCACCCATTCAGCATGCACTCCAGTCTGCAGCCACAAGAAAGCAATTAAGGGCCCGCTGATGGGGCTGGAATTATTCAGCTATTAAGGTACCTGATAAGCTGGAAGCCACTCAGCTCCATGATTAATCAACTGGGGCCAGAAGCAAGCAGGGGTGGGGGTGGGGGGCTCTTGGAGGGGCAGGGGCAGTGCCAGATCCTGCTCCAACACAGGCACGTGCGCTTGTGCATGCATGCGCACATGCACACACCTGCACCCCCAACAGGTATACCTGTGTCTAACCTGTGTGTTTCCAGCCAGATGAAACCCACCTGCCCAGCAACCCAGCTGCTGCCATGGGCACAAGGGCACACACACTCATACCTACACACCACTCTGTACCTACAGGGGACACCTGGGGGTCCTGTTCACAACCCCCTACCATCAGTTACCCCATTCTCCCTGCTCCCCAACCCTTGTAGGTGACATGTACGATCCCCTGACCAGACCCAGCCCTGCACTCACACACAGAACAAGGCTCCTTTCAGAGAATGGACTCCATCCTTCGACCTGGGCAGAGACCCAGGATGGCTTGAACAGTACACTCGACCCCCAACTTGGGGCGTCCCGATGTGTGTGTGTGTGTGGGACATGTTCTCATGTGGGCAGTGACCCTATTCCTGGACACTTGGACCAAATAACAGGAGTGGGACACGGCTGCTTCTGCCAGGCCTCTGTGCCTTCTTCCTCCTCCAGGGACCTCCACCCTTTCTTCCCACATAAAGCCCAGCCACTGTCACCCCGTACAGGGATCCCCATAAAAAATCTACCCCAAGTGAGAACCAGAGACCACCTTTAGCAGGCAGGCAAAGGCAGAAAGCGTGATTTACAATTCGAAAGCGTCTGCCCTGGTCCCAGGGCAGTGACACGGTGACAAGCTCCTGGGCACTCTCCCCTCGGGCAGCCCCTCTGGAGCCTGGGGCCTCTGCTGTGTCTGCTGCCTGATCCCTGCCCCCTGCTCCCACTCCCTTCACACTCTGTTCCTGTGCTTCCTGTAACTGACCGTAATGTGAAAACAAAACACATTTCGAGCGCTGGTTCTGCTTATTGAACAGTATATTATGGTCCTGTTCCTAATTTAGAAACTTAGTGAGTTGAACAATTTCTATTTTTCTCTCTAAGAAAAAAATAAAGTCAGGCCCTCCAGAGTTTCACACAGCACTGTTTGCCCTGAGAGAGTCTGCCTGTCAGACCCCACCCACCTCTCACTGTGCCTCAGCTTTCCTATCTGCACAGACAGGCTTAGAGCAGAAGGGTGTCCCTGGTTCAGGTCAAGGGCCAAGAGAAGACCCCTGCTCTGTGTGGGCTATCCTTGCAGGTACCTGTGACCCCCACATGCATATACCCATTCAGGCAAGATATACTTGCGCAAACACCCCTGCCTCCGCCTGGAAAGGGCCTGTTAGCCCCATGTGCGCACACCCACACTCATGCACACATACTCTCAGATCACGCTGAGTTAGGAAAGGGGACCATGCCCCCTCAGGCAGGTGATTACAGATTTAATTAAAAGTGACACAGTAAATAAAAAACATATAAAATGTAATTTGTGTGGGTAGCGAGGGGTGACTGGGGAGGGCAGTGTGGCTCCTGTTTTAATTAGCACGCCTGCCTGCGATAGTGCCCCTTGACTGGCTCAGGCAGGTGGCCTGCGGGGAGTCTGTGGGGAACAGGGAGAAGCACCCTTCCCCACCCTGGCCTGAGGCTGCCCAGAAAGCCTAGCTGACCCCGAGGTGGAGGGCCTCCCTGAGGAGCCTGGGAATTCCCGGCATTCCGGAGTCGAGGCAGTGGCTCTGGGACTTTTGAGTCCCAGCCCAGTGGACTCCTTGGATTCTGAGGCTACTCTGTAGGTGCCCATAGAGCCGTGCCAGAAACAACAGGACTCATGCCTTCAATCCTGCTGCTACAGCTCCCCCTCCAGTGTTTGACTCTTGGCTTCCTCCCCCTTTACCTCCCAGGAGCTTCAGGAAGTTCCTCCTCATATCTGACTTAAATCCTTGTAGCTATAGTGACCTCGTTTCCCCATTGTGTAAAGCCGCCTTGTCCCTGGAGCTTGGACTCTCAACCACTCTCTTCTGTATCCCCCTTCCCCACACCCCCAGCTCCTGGCTGCTTTGGGCAGGAAAACTCCCTACCCTCTTGGTTCTGTGCCAAGGAGAAGAAGGGCAGTGTCACAGGTTGGTATCTGTAAGTGAGGAGTGGTTCCCTGTTTCCCTACCCTCTGTGTCCACCTGATGGGTGGCAGCTTCTCAACCACTCCGACTTGGGGCCAGGGAATGGGGAAGGGTGGTGAGGCGCTGCTTCAGGGGCAGGCGGGCACTCAGTCCCACACGTGGGGAACGGTGTGTGTGTGCATGCATTCATGTGGGTGCCTGTGGACATGTGGGCAGGAGACCGTGCGTGCACAGGGACAGAGGCTCAGCGTTTGGCAATTTTCTGGGTGTTAGGGCGAGGCTCTGCCTGTGAGTGCTTGAAGCCTGCATGTGGGTGAATCTGAGAGGCGGGCAGGAGTGATCTCAGGTGTAGGAGGCCAGAGGTAGATGGCACTGGCCTTCTGTCCCCAAGGACTCTGCAATGCCCTGGCAGTGGGCCTGCCCCCATAGCAGGTGGGATGGGCTGTCCCGATCGCTCTGCACACTCACAGCCTTTGTAGATGTCCGTGGGGATCTGTACAGCCGTGTATGAATAGTTGACCTTGTTCTTGAAGTTTGGGTCCTCGATGAAGTCCAGCCTTAGGGTGCTGGCCTTAGACCCCCTTTCCACATCCTCACTCTCAGGGTCGTCCTGCAGAAAGGGCACCCCCCAGCAGTGTCAGGGCTGGAAAATGGTGAATGGGGTTGGAGAAGCCTGCAATTAGGGGCAGGGAGGGCCAGAGTCCAGGAAATAGGGGCATCTCAAAAAGAGATGATCGCAGTAGGAGACAGATGGAGAGACACGGGGACAGGTGGACATGGGGTTGGACCCCTCACCCAAGAGGCCTGGACTCCCACCTCCCCCTGCCCACCTCCCCATCCCCACATTTGCTAAACCCAAATTTAAAAACCAAAACTAAACCAACCCCTTCTTCACATTCTTGAAAACCAATCAAGGAAGGAGGCAAATCATGGAGCCAGTTAGGAGTGGGCTCCAGAATTCTGCTTATAAGGACGTGCCTGGGGCACTCACAGGGAGGCCTCAGCAGCCTCTCCCAGGAGCTCTGTGCTCCCACAGCCATCACTGGGCCCCGCCCAGCCCCTCCATGGAGTTCCTTTGGCTCCAGGGGGAGGGCCGTAGCCCCATTTAAGGCAGGGCACCATCCCCTGCAGCCTGATGGCTCTAGGGTCTGAACTGGGGAGGCTACCCTGGGAAAGCTGGGCTGGGGGCTACCATTCAGACCTGCTGACCTCCAGAGGGAGACCCTGCGGTGCCTGCTAGCAGCAGGACTGAAAGGGCCCCTGTTGATTTTCTAAAATGAGCCACAGCGGCATGACAGGTGCCAATTACGGCATCTCACGGCCGGGCAGGCTGGGCATGCGCCGTTCGCCCCCCCTCACCACCCTCACAGGCTGGCAGGAGTGGGCCTGTGACTACAGTGTTGATGCCACAGCTGTGGAGGCAGGCTTGGGTGCAGGTATGCAAGGAAGGGAAGGGAGGGAAGATGGTGCTAGAGAGCGAAGGCGAAGAGGAAAAAGCCAGACTGGGCGGCAATGGAGAGGAGGACACTAAGGGTGGACAGCAAAGCTGAGGGGCTTCCTAGGATGGTAGGAGGGATCAGAAGCAGCTGAACCTCCCCCACACTCCCTCACTGCCCCTCAAGGCCTCTGTGACTACCCTCAGCCCAGGTTTAGCTCATTTATCCTCCCCCACGGGTCCACATGGGCTAACCCCTACTGCTGACTGTGTCCTGGGCATGTCCCTCCCCTGTGTTTCTGCCTCCAGGCATTTGCCCAGGCTGTGTCTTATCTGTGGAAAGGGTGACCATGCCTCTCCACACAGCCAGATGAGCTCTCCACACCCCAGGGACATGGCTCTGAAGAGCCTGTGGCAGACACTCGTTTAATCTCTGAGGGTAGATTTTGTACAGCAGAATCCAAGCTGTCTGCTGTACTCCCACTGCCCTCTTGCAGTGTGCCAATCATTTGCCCACCCCTGGCACACCCTAGAAGATCCCGGGTGCTGGGTAGAGCCAGGGAAGGCAGCCTCAGAGCATGGAGGCCAGAGTGGGAGCCAGTCGCCCATGAGGCGTGCACCACTCATGATCTGCTCAGAGGAGGGGGAGGCTTGGGAGAAGAAAGTCCCCTAAATGTCAGCAGCAGATGAAGGGCACTAGAAAATTTAATCTCCCAACTTTCCCAACTAATGTGACATTTGGATTCTGTTCTGATAAGCTATCAGCTGGCGAACTTTTTCCTTCCTTTTCTTTCCCCCACCCCCACCTTCTGGCTGGTAATTTAAAAGTAAATGGTCTAGAAAGATCTTTAACTGTACCTCTGGCAAAGATTAAAAAAACAAAACAACACAACAAGCAGGGGAGTCTCGGAAAATGTGTGCGTGCTGTCATTTATACCAGGCGTTTGGCCTAGCTGACCCTAGTCTAGCTGGGCCCCAGAGTGAAGCTCCCTCATTGGGCAGTCCCTAGCCCCCCAGCAGAAGTCCAAGGGGCTGGGGGCAAGGAGTCAATGATTTAGAGTGAGGGGTTGGGGCCCTGGAAACGGGATGCTGGAGGCAGGTTCAGAGCATCCTAGTAGGGGCTGGGTACCAGGCTGGCCAAAGAGCCCCTCAGCGCCACCCTCCCAGCCCAGGGGCTTTGTATGGTGGACAAATGCAGTCTCCTGGTTTATATTTAATGCACTGATTGCTAAAATTACAGCCCGATGCCGAGGGGGGTAAGGAATTAGATTCAGGGTCTAATTAAAGGTTCGCTCTTCATTTGAATTTCAGATTCCAGCTTTAATTTTAGCAACTTCTCTGGGAGCCACGGAGCTCAGCCAAGGGGAAGCACACCTGCTTGAGCCCACCCCACTCTGTCTCGGGCCCTCTGCCCTCCCTGCAGCTCTCCCAGGCTAGCCTGGCACTGTGGATCCTGCACAGGGATCCTTTCCAGCCTTCCCACCTCCTGGTGTCATTGGGTACCTCTCAGTTGCCCCGGGAAACCCACCAAGCCCTCAGGCCTGGGAGAGGAAGACTGGATCTTGGGTCCTCTGAATCAGCCAGCAGCCCAGACTCTGTGCTGCTGTGACACCTCTGTTTACAGAGGGGACCATCGGGTCCAACTACTTTTGCCTTAAAATTAGGCAAAGGGTCTTGGGCCTTGACAAGCTCAGCAAACACTGTCTACTCCAAGTGCCCTACACCCTCAGACACTCTTGTCTTCTCTATAGCCATCTCCCCTTCAAATGGTCATACAGCTTTCATGTGAGTCTTTTGGTGACGGGGACCTCACTACCTCACAGGGCAGCTGAGGCGTACTTGAGCCAGTGAGTGACATGGAGGCAGAAGGATGGTGCAGCTCTGGGCTCTATGGATAGTCCCAGTGCCACCACTTCTGAGATGGGTGACCCCAGGTGAGCTCAGGGCCAGGCTCTGACGATGGGCCAGGATGTGGGGTGCTCAGCACAGGGAAGGGAGCTGCCCTGACCTGGAAATGCAACTGGACCTCCCTGCATCCTGCTCACACTTGCCCACCTCCAGGAAGCCTTCCCAGCTACTCCATCTCCTTCTTCTCACTGCACTTAGAGAGGCCTGCTCCATCTGGGACCTAAACTGCTCCATGTGGGGAGGTCCAAGGGCCTTACCACCCACCCCACACTGCAGTCAAGCTCAGCCTATCAGTGTGCAGAGACACAGCCCTGAAGGGGTCCGGACTTCTAGGGAGTTGTGGGAGGTGGCGGGTGGGGCCTGTGTCACCACGGCTCTGCAGGGTTGAGCTCAGAACGTGTGGGGCTGAGTTCTAACATCCATTTTACAGCTGAGGCCACCAAGGCCCAGCAAGGAGGCAGGGCTCAGGAGGGGGTGCTCACCAGCTCAGCGTCAGCCTTGGCGTCATAGTACAGGATGTCTTCCTCCTGGTGGGGGGAGAGAGGCCTCAGCACTCGTTGCTCAGGGTCCCGAGACAGACAAGATTCCCAGCCCCAAGGCCTATGTGGCACCCTTAGATTCCTCTAGGGCAGAGACTGTTCCTTTCCCCCACCCAGAGCCACCCTCCTGAAGGGGTGAATGGGTCAGGGTTGGGAATGCAGCCAGGTTCGTCTTCAGGGGCCCCCGCACAGGATCCAGAAGAACGTAGTACTCCTGGGTCAGGCTCCCTGGGCTCCCTAACTCGGAGGCCAGAGGCCCTGGGCTGCGGCCCTTCCAGGCTGTCTGCAGAGTGGCTGAGGCAGCACCAGGGAGCGAGGAAGACGGGAGAACAGAGCCGAGTTTGGGCAGGAGGGAAATAATGACTCGAAGCTGCATCTTCCAATTTCTTCTATTAAAAAGCCTGCTCATTACGGGCATGTACTTATTAATTATCTGTGATTTGTTGTGAAATTCGAGGGGGTTTCCACAACAGGAGCGGGAGAAAACAAAGCTTAGCCCTGGCGCCTGCCTCCCAGCCCTCACCAGCCCGCATCCGCCTCGCCTGTCCCTGGCCCTTGCCTGCTTGCCAGTAGCCTGGGTTCTTGGCCATCTGTGCGTCATAATCACCGGCCGCCCCGGGGACCCGTAGCACAAATGGGCTAATTTCATGTGTAATGATCTTTAATCAGAACTGAGCGCGGCTGACAGAGGCCACCAGAAGGTGAGCCCGGTGTCAGCCAAGTGTCACTGGCTCAGGAGGGGCTGCCACACTCTGCCCCCGTGGGCTCCGGGGCCATGACTCGGGACAGAGCTGCTGTCCAAGTGCTCCTCAGCCCTGTTCTGTACAGCAAAAACCTGCCTTGTGGCCCCGGTGGCCCCTCATTCACTCAGGGCTTCTTTGTGGTCTGCAAATGGGAGTGGTGACCAAGTTGGCTCCCTAGGGCCTGGCTGTGAAGCGGGGCCTTACTCCACTGGACAGAAGTCACCCAGGACACCTGCTTCCCAAGGCCCAGCTGGGGCTCATTCAGTGTGTGACCCCAGGGCTAGACCACTCCCTCTCTGAGCCCCAGGTTCTGTAGGCAAGACTCTGGGGAGGGGCCTGCTGTGGTGACTGCCCAGGGGCTGCATCGGTACCTGGGACCGTTTCAGGGAACAGTCCTAGTCTGTCTCTCACCAGGGGTCTAGGAGCTGCAGGCCACTGGCTAGACATGCAGGCTTAGTCCCAAAATTCTGGAACACCGACTTTAGGCCTGGCACCAGGATGGGCAAGACCACAACTTTCTGAGGAACCTACGACCAAAGGCAGCCCTAGAGTTCCAGTATCCAGTTGCCTGCTGCGTCTGGGGCTTTCTTACAGCAGCCCTACGGCCCCATCAGTCAGAGGCTGCGAGGGCAGGGAGAAGAAAGCCTTTGCACCCTGGCTCCAACCTGCCCTCCCAGCCCGTTGTCGACCTTGCCCACACCCCCTACCCACCCAGCAGTGCAAGAAGACTGCAGCCCTGGTGGGCCTGGGGCAGGGGCGGAGGCCGGGGCCCAGGCTGCAGGGTGCTCGGCCTTTCCCGAGCCCAGCTCCGACCGAAGCGCATAATGAAAGCTGACATTACATCAAACACAATAAGGAGTTTCGGTTGATGAAGATCATTCCTGAACACACAAACCCATTAAACTGAGGGGAAAAAGATATCAATTCAACACACTCGCTTTGAAAAGAAAATGTGATTTGTTATCTAAAAGGGGGTTATAAACACAGCTCTAATGCTCTTTCCCTCCGTAATGAAAACAGGCGGGTGTGGTGGGAGGACTGCAGATTACAACCTGGGGCCTCACTCATCCACTTTTTAGGCAAACCTTCTGCAAGGATGGGAAAGGACATGAGTGGGGGATGGTCACCTGCAGCCCTCAGGAGCTCGGGGCTCCCCTCATAGACTGTAGCTGAGTCCTGCCTGCACCTGGGTCAATACTGGGTGCCTCAGAGTTCACTGGGGCCACCTCTCCAGCTGCTCCAGGTGCTTCGCTTCTCTATTTGTTCTGTTGCTTCACAGTGTCAGTGGAACATCAGATATTGGTGGCGTCAGGGACACAGGGGGACATGTCACCCAGGAGGATTCTCAGTCCTCTGCAGATGACAGATGAGGCTCAGGATTCTGCATGGCCTCCCTGCCCCACAAGGCTTGATGCATGTGGGCAGGACCCTTCCTGGCCTCTCCTGCCTCGAGGAGGGCCAGACCATGCCCTTCCTTGGTAAGAAGAGCATGGATGGTGGCACACAAGGTCACACATGTGAACATACATCATAAATACAGCTGTGACTGCTATGCATGATGTGGTGTGGAGCTGGGGGTCTGCAAATGGGAGTGGCGACCAAGTCAGCTCCCTTGGGCCTGGCTGTGAAGTGGCAGGCAGAGCCAGCACTCACTGGGAGTGTGGCAGGAGGGGGCCGTCAGCGTCAGGGTGGGAGGGTTTCCGAGAAGGCCTCTGTTGGAGTCTGTACAGTACCTGAATGTCTACCAGCAGTGACTGCCTCCTGGGTTAAGCAACAAGGAGGCAGTATTCTCCAGTTACTGGGTGCAGGGCCTGGGCAAAGAGTCTTGGCCTCTAATTCTAACCCGGACATGTGAGCTCTGGAATCCTGGGTACTGAGTGAAGACTGAGGCCAAGCCAAAAAGGTCTCAGCCTACTGGCTTGTCCCAGTGGCCCCCTGAGGACTCCCAGGGGTCACTGCCGAGGAGGCAAGGCTGCCCAGTTAAATCACACAGCCTCCACGAGGCTTCACCTCTGGGTCTCTATTTCCCCACTCGTAATATCAGGATGATGAGGGTGTGAAGAGGCTGGGGAGGGCCTCCCCAGGGGTAGGGCCAACTCTGCCCATGGGTGGGCATCTTCTGTCTTTGCAACTCCACAGCCCAGAGGAGAGGCTGAGTGTGGAAGAGACCTGGATGGGGTGAAATGGGTGTCCTTAATGTCTGGGGTCCACTCCCCTGACACACCCTGTGTTACCTGATATTTTTTTGAGACAGAGTCTCACTCTGTCGCCTAGGCTGGAGTGCAATGGTGAAATCTTGACTCATTGCAACCTCCGTCTCCCAGGTTCAAGTGATTTTCCTGCCTCAGCCTCCTGAGTAGCTGGGACTTTAGGCACGAGCCACCACACCCAGCTAATTTTTGTATACTTAGTAGAGACAGGGTTTTACCATGTTGGCCAGCATGATCTTGATCTCTTGACCTCCCAAAGTGCTGGGATTACAGGTGTAAGCCATCGTGCCAGGCCAGTTACCTGATATTTTAGGGTCCATTTTGCCCAACTGGGTAGGAGTTGGGGGAGCCACCCCCCTGAGCTCACACACATGCCCGCCCATGTGGAGGTGAGTACACAGGTAAGAAGCGAGGGTCGGGGCAGGAGGGTCCACATGACCCTTGGGTTGATGACATACACTCTCCTTAGCAGGAGCCAGTTCAAGAGAGGTGTGAGGAGTGCAGGTCTTAGGGAACAGGCTGCGGAAGTGAGTGCGGGGTGAGCGAGGGAAGGGCAGTTGTTACCTGTGTTCAGTGCTTGGAAGGTGGCTGCCAAGGCCTGGCCAGACATGACTGCCACCTGCCCACCAGCTGCCTGTGCAGGCCCAGGCCAGCCACCCGCTGCACCAGTGAGGACGCTTGGCCTTCCTGCCCTGGCCCAGTGCCAGCTCAGCACGGCCAAGAGGACTGTTTTCTGAGAGAGCCGTCTGTCGCTGGCTTGGCAGAGGCAGGCAGGGGCCCTATGGCTGGGTCAGACCCTCAGGCCAGGAAGGCCACCTGTCCTGTCCAGCTGGCTCTGTCAGCCTGGTCCAGCCCCTCACAGCCCTCCCTCTGGTCCCTAGGCAGAGCTCCGTCCATTCCCACCATCATACTCCCCAGGGCTGGGCTGTGTCCTTCCCTCACACTCCTCCGGGGAGGGCTGTCTCTTCTATGCCACTCCCGGGCCATGGCTTTGTTTCCTGTAGGCCCTGGCATTGGCACTGAGGCCCTGGGGCCAATGGCCACTCTCCCCTCCCCTATCCATGCCCTGGCTCGGCTCCTCCCTGGTGGTGGCTTTGGGGACACGCAGTGTTGGCATAGTGTGGTGCTGGCACCAGGTGTGGTCTGGCAGGTGGCCCCTCTTCATCTATCCTGTTATGGGCACCAGGGCACCTGCTGCCTGTCTGCAGGGGCATGGGAGGTGCTGCCTGCTAATCAGGGCCATCATTTCTCTGGTGTCCAAGGGTCTGGGTTGGCCAGGGACGAGGAAAGCAGGTAGGAGCTTTACATCCAGGCATTGCCCTGTTGATCTCTTGTCCCAGCTCTGACCCTGCAGACTCCGGGATCCCCCACCCCCCAGGCTTGGGCTAGTGGAGTTGTGAGCTTGTGGATGTGGGTACACCACTGATACCATTGTCTGTTCCTCAGAGGTTTGCACCTGGACCTGCCGTATGCAGTCAACACAGGGAAGGCCACACCCAGCTGACGGTGCAGTGGATTCCAGTCTGGCCACATGGGCCAAGCATCTCCTCTGTGTCCAGAACAGCTGGGTGCCATCCTCTCCATCTCAGAGGTAAGAAGACTGCTCCTGGTCATGCTGTTACTGCTGCGGGCAGTGGGGCCGATCCTAGGGTTGGGGCTAGAAAAGGGAGTCCTAGCAGACATATCTGGAGAGAGAGGCTTTGCACTGAAGGAAGGGTGGTTAAGGCCATTCCTAGGAAGAGGGCCTGAGCTCAAGGCTGGAACTGTGGCACAGGCCAGGTGCCTTTCTTGAGTTCTGGGAAGGAAAATGGCTCCTTGTCTGTCATCTCCTGAAGGTCGCTGGAAGGATGTGGTTTCAGGGGTGGGTGGTGTGTCTCCAAGGGACAAAACAGCATCCCTTCCCCAACCTCAAGTTCCTGCACCCTCCCCTGGCATGGACAGTCCCTTCTGTGGTCATTGCTGTCAGCTCTCCCTGGCAGCCCGGGAATAGCTGGCTGGTGTTGGGCTCATGGACCCACCATTAGCATTGATGCCTTTCAGCTTGGCAGCAGCAGTGCTTCCTGGGAAAAGCAGTGACCCGATAGCTGGGAAGAAGGGAGGTGACTACGGCCCCGTTCACCCTACCTGAGACACCAGCGTGACACGCAGGTGGGCACCTTGATGGGCTGTGTTATGAAGGGTGATGAATATCAGATGAACAAGGCCGGGCCCAGCTGGCCCTGTGCTCAGGGCTGCTTATGGTCACACCCACAGCTTGGGGCACCTCAGGTCAAGCCAGAGGGATGGGGGCCACTGGGACTCATCTCAGGGCAGAAGTACTCAGGCCCCAAGGGCTGCTGTGGCCAGAAGTGCATCCATGTCATCACTGACTTAGCACCCATGTAGCCTGACGTGTGCACTGATTCCTTCACACCCCATCACCTAGCTGACAGGCGGCACCAGCACCAGCCAGTCCTTTGCCAAATGGGGAAACTGAAGCCCTCGCTTGGGTCCCACAGGGACTGTGGCCAAGCAGCACTGGAGCAGGAGAGGGAGAGGCAGTCCCCAGCCTCCAGGGGAAGTGGGACTGCTTTAGGGAGTTACTAGCTCGTTCTTTAGAAAATCATCTTTCATTTCCAATATCATGTGAACTCCCTGAGGGCAGCACGCAGCACCTGCCAGGGGCAAAGCAAGAATACCGTGGTGTGTGCAAGGCGAAGCAGCCTCAGGGTGGCCTGGGGGATGGTGACTGGGGAGGAGATTTAGGGTTTGGTTTAGGGCTTGGATCATAGGCATGAACCCCCTGGCACTCGACAGCTGGCTGTGAATCTCTGCCACCAACAGGTAATCTTGGGCAGATCTACCCACTCTGTGCTTCTGTTTCCTTGTTGAATAGGGACAATAACTGCACCTGCTTCCTGGCCCAAATGTGCCTGGCCTAGAGCTGGAGTGAGTCAAGGTCTTTCCCCCCAACCCCACCCCTCCGTGTTTAGCACAATACAACTAGGAAGAGGCATGGCCCACAGACCCATGCAGCTGTGGAGGACACAGGAACCCTGCCAACTAGTCTGGTTCTCAAGGGTTCCCTCATCCTTGGCCCTGGGGCTTCCTTGAGTCCAGGAGGAGCCCTGCCTCTGTCTGATGCTGGCCAGAGGGCAGGTGTATCCAGCTCCAGGCAAAATCAAACACAGCAAGAAACTGGAGAGGGCAACTCAGGCCTAGGCTGGGATGGGTGAGGCTCCCCTTCCATTCCCCACGATCTAGGTCCTGTGTGCTCAGCTTCTTGCAATTCTGCTCCAAGGAGCGATCCTGCACTCCTTCTGAGGTAGAAGGAGAGGCTTTTGTGACCACAGCAGCCCAGTCCTCTGAGCCCAGCCCGAGGGCCTCCTGGGAAGACAGGCTGCTGTTCAGGGAAGTTGGGGAAGGGAAGTCAAGGAAGGGTGTCCGGTCCCCTTTTCGCAGCATCTCTTGCAGGTCACTGTATTAAAGCCTCTGACAAGCCCTGAAATCCAAAGGCCTCTGACCCAGGGGCTCTCCAAGAATCTGGACACCTTATCTGAGGAACCTGGGGAACACCACCTTCAAGCAGCCTTCCCACTCCACAGCTCCTCTGGCGTGAATGGGGCTCGTATCTCACTGTGCGCCCAGCAGTGAGGGGCTGCCCAGAGTAGCTGCTGAGTGTTGAACACAGGCTCTGGCTCTATTCCACAGAACCCTCCATGTCTCTCATGTGTCTGGGCAGCCACCACCCCCTTCATTCACATCCACCATTGGATGGGCATGCCCTGAGTGCTGGGATTCCTACCTTGATGTTGTCCTGCCAGCGGTGGGCTTTCTGGAAGTTCTCTGCAGCATCAGCCAGTCTCTGAGGGACAGAGCACAGGGAGGTCAGAGGCCAAGGGAAGCAGCCTGCCCTGTGCCCACCCCAAAGCCTCTCCATCCCCAGCACTCCCTGGGGCCAGGCTGGACCAGGGATTCCCTTCCCATCATCCTACGAGACTCTCAGAGATTCTCTGCCCCAGATACTCCTGAGCTTGCAGTGTGGGCACCTCCTGGATCACAGCTGTGTCCATGCAGGAAAGGTGAAGCCTGCACAAAGTGACCCCAGTGGCATCTCCATGGGACTCCCTGTACTAGGCCAAGCCCCAGCGCCACTCTACCCCCCATAAGCTTGTGCCACCCCAGTCCCAAGAGGAAGCCCCTCCACAGCTAAGGCTGGGCTGCAAGTTACAGAGTGCCTCTCCTCGCCCTGCCCTTCTGCCAGCTGCCTGGAGCCCCACAGGAGAGGCCCACACAGGCCCATGGTCCCTCTCCCAGACTTCCTGAGCCCCTTCCCACAGGGCTCCCAAGCCCTCTGTCCACAAGAGCCTGTCCTGTTCTTTGGGGCTGGTTCCAACAAAACCCCTGTGCTTGAGAGCAGAATGTCCCTCAGGGCATAGCTGTGTGCCTGTGCATACCACGTCTGCCACTGCGCACGCTGGGTGCTGGACTGTGATGACTTTGGCAGGCCTGGTCCTGGCTCTTGCAGCTCACAGGCACAACCTTGCAGAACCATCAGGGCAGAAGTAGTTGAGGGCAGGAAGCACAGTGCTGTGGGGGCTCGGGACCTCAGGGAAGGCTTGCTGGAGAAGGCACTGGGGCCTGGCCACTCTCTGGGCCTAAGCCCAGGTCACCTGGAGCTTCTTATTTGGTACTTCCTAAGGATCCCGTCTCTCTAGGAAACCTTGGGGATCCCTAGGATGGAACTGAGTCTGGCCCTGAGGGCCTTCTGCAGAGCTGAGAGCAGTACCATTCACAGTGTGTCTGGCATGGGGCCACTGTGGCCCTCCTCAGATGAAGACAGCCAGGCACAGCGATGGTGAGCAGCCTGCCCAAGGTCACATGGTGAGTCCGGCTCAGGCTGGGCCCCAGAGCCCAGTCCTCACCACTACATTTGTCTTACTCAGCCCATGACCAAGATCTAAGGACCATGCCTCTTTTGGGGCCACCATGCCCAGTGACGTGGGTGGCTCTGGTCTCTCACCCCCACCCCACCCTGTCCCATGGGGGAGCAGGCATATCTCATCTCCAAGCCTACAGCCATACTCAGGAGGCCCCTTCATATTCAGGACATCTCACCCCCATCCACGAGTCCAGGCCTGATGTGGCATGTGGGCCCTGGAGGGGATGTCCTAACACAGCCTGTCAGCTGCCCATTAGGGGAAGTGGGATTCAGGACATGGAGGCCGGCATTTCCTCCTCTGAAGCATGGAATAGCAGGGCAGGGAGCAAGGTGGGGCCCTCCCATGGAGCTGCAGCCTCTACTCTTCTGGGGTAGGATGTCATACCCCCAGAGTTAGAAGGCTGTCCATGGCCATCCCCAGTCCCACTGGGCCGGCTCTCACACCCCAGGCCAAGAACACTGAGTGGTGGGGAGGCTATGAGGCTTGGGTCCTGGGAGCAGGGGGAGAAAGCGCCTATTGGGGTCAAACCCTCTCACCCCACAGAGCTGAGCCCTCCTGGCCTCTGCTTCCTTCTCCTTTGTAGGCTCAGTCCTGTGTCCCCCACCGCCCTTAACTGCAGGGCCTGCTTGGCTGGGACCTACACCCTCTTCTCCCCTCAGCCCAGTCTCACACTCCTAGGGTTTTGGGGGCCCCAGGCCTCTCTACTCGATGATGCCTCCCATGTCTTGCCTCCAATCCTGGCCCTCCTGAGCTCCTGGACACTTCCCTGGAGTGACCCTCAGACCTACCTGAACTCAGAGTGCCCCTCTGGGAGTAGGCCATCCACCCCGGCTCCTCTGCTGCCTCCATTCCACCCCTGGCATCCCTCACACCACCTCCCATGCACCCCCAGGTCAGGCTCAGTCCTGTCCAGAACCTGCATCCTCTCATCCTCATCATCCATTCTCCACAAAACACCTGGAGCCTTTTCTCCAAATGTAGATCTAGCCATGTCACCATCCCCTGTCCCAAAACCCTTCTGGGGCTTCTACTTCTCTGCATGTAAAAGGTGCAACCTTCTCGAGGTCTTGTAGGGCCCACCTGACCCCTCTTCTTCCTTTTCCATCCTGGAGCCTTTTCTTGGCCTAAACCATAAATGCCCACCTCCTGACCCCAAAACCAGGGATGAATGAGGCCCCCAATTCATCAGCCTGCAGTGCCCTTGTGTAGAGGGCATTATTGTGTGACTTGTACAGTTCAAGATACTTGTCACCATTGTTAGCCGAGCACCTGCAGTGCAGCAGGTGCCGAGCTCAGCACTTGGCCCAGAGGCTATGGAAAGCCTGACGAGGCAGTGTGTGGGGCGAGCCTTTGTCATCACTGTGCCCCTCCTTCCTTGTCTGGTGACCCATTACCTTCCCAGGGATGCCAAGTCTTCCTCAGAGTGGGGCTCTGCTGAGGCCACTGACCTTCCCCGGGGTTGACGTTGGGATAGAGTGTGGGAAGCAGATGTGTTTTCCTGCTGCAGAAAAGCCACAGGGTCAATGGGGCTGCAGACACCACACTAACACTAGTGGGAGTCTCCAGGCTGGGCCACGACCCTGGCAAACTGTCCTCTCCTGGCTCTGCATCCACTCCTGGCCAGGGGGTGCCAGCTCCTTCACCCTCTTAGGGCTCAGCTCTGACCCTGAAACTTTCGGGCACCAAAATGTGTGGGCTACAGGCCTTGCTGGCTCCAGAGCCTAGCAGACAGGGCAAGGGAGGCCCAGATAAGGAGGCCCCAGCCCCCAGCCTCCTTGAGCTCATGGAGTCCCATGGGCTCAAAGGCCTGGGTCAGCCCGCTGACTCATGAATAACGGAGTTGCAATAGCCACAGCAAAAGGATTACTTTTAATCCTCAGTAACGATCAAGCCATTATTATTTTTTCAGTGTTACAGATCAATCAGTCCATCCCCAGGCGCTCGACGTGTGGAAACTGCTAAACAGGCAGGCCCGGTGGTAGGGGAGGAAGGGCCAAGGTAGCTGGTGGGGTGCAGTGGAGTGGGCAGGCTTTGGCCACGAAGTCCCATCAGGCTTGAGGATGAGAGGAGTGGGACCACCACTGGTGCACATGAGGGGCCCTGAGCAGGGATCAGTCTGGACCCTAGAGCCCCCGAGGCCTGGCCTGAGTTCAAAGCCTGACTTCCTGGAGCAGGGTCTTCACCACTTGGGTCCTCAACATCCTGCCTATAAATTGGACATAGTAACTGTACCCACTCAGGGTGGCTGGGCTCTTGGCAGCCCCCTTCCCCCAACCCTCAGCAGCCGCACATAGGCAGCCAGTCCCCTGAGGTTTCTCTTGCTGGCTCTTGCCCACCTCTGGGCCCTCCTGCTATCTGCTCTTTCTGCCTGCTTGGTCCTGTCAGACTGTGTTACCTCCCCTGGAAACTTCTGTTTGCCCTTATCCAGCCCTCTGGACAAGGTGGGCTTCCCTCCCCCCTGCCAAGCAGGATATGTCCTGAGGCAGGGATCCCAAGCTAAGCCCCATCTGCCTGGCCCAGGCTGAGCACCCAGACCTTGGGCTCCTGTCCCCATAGAGCTGACAACAGTCAGGCCTGCTGAGGGCTGGCCAGGAGACCATGCCCACCCTGCCCCACCCTTGGAGCTTCATCCCTCCTAGCACTTCTCTCCTACCTCCTTCCAGTCCTCCTGATGGCTTGGGGACAGGCTGGAAGGGGCAGGAAACTGAGGCCCAGAGGCAAGGGAAGAACCTACTAGGACACTCTGCAGGGCAGGGACAAGGTGCCTCTCTCTGGAGTGCCTGCCTGTCTCTGGGAGATGCACTCCATTCCTAGCCCTGACCCCAAGTGCCTGTCCCCCTGGGAGCAGCTCCCTGCTTGGGCTCTGGGCTCTGCCTCTGGAGCTTCCTGCAGTCTCTGATCACCTTGCTACCAGGCTCTGCACATGCTGCTCCCTCCCTGGCCACTCCTGTCCAGACTCCTCTAGCCATGTCCACTTCCTGACCCTGGCACTTAGGGAACTCTCTTCCATAACTGCTTTCCCCTTGAGCACTAGGTTTGGTGGGACAGTGTCTTGTGGCTGTCAAGTTTATGGTAATCTGGCCCAGGGCATACAGTAGGTACATAATGAATGTCTACTAAATCAAGATTGGGGTGTCTCTGGACCTGTGTAGAGGCCTGGGCTTGGGTCTGGCTCTGCCCAGCCAGCTCTGTGACCCCGGCTGTGTGGTTTAATCTCTGAGCCTCTTTTCTTCATGATATGCTGGGGGGTAACGGCTGCTTATGGCAATGAGGCTATGAAGTCACTGATGGTGCCTTGCCTGGCCCGTGATGTCCCCACCATGGCCAAGGTATTAGAGGGAACCTCAGTGGGATTGCTGAGTGGGGCTTCTCACAGCCAAGTCCATCATGATAACAGCAGGTATTTCAGAGGCAATTATCAGAGAGTTTCACTTAACAATCAATTTCCCTTAGCTCTGGAACCGTTCTTACAGGAAAAGGCAAGAAAGAGGAGGACTGTGCTGTGGACAATATTCTCCTGGGGAGTAGGCCCTGCACAGATACCTGCAAATGTCACTATGTTAAACAGCTTTCAATTGCAATGGGGGCTGACAGGCAAGAACCTGAGATCAGGGACCTGGGGCCAAGATGGGTGCCTGTCAGAGGCCAACACCTGGAATGGGAAGGCCCCCTGCATGCCAGGAGCGGAGAGCCTTGGGTGATGGGGGGCTGGAGCTCTTGGGTGCCCCCACCCTCTTAGAAGGCCTGCTCACCCCACCCCCAGGCTGGGTGCTGCCCACTTCTCCTTGGCCTCCTCTCCTCACCAGCTCTCACCTGGGAGTCCCTCCCTGCCCAGTGCGGGTGGCCCAGAAGAGCCTGGGGAGCAACTGCCCATCAAAGAGGACTTGTTCTGTACAGCCCAGAGGGAAAGGCCATAAGAGTTCTTTGGTCTTTATTAGTTACGGTTACTCCCACTTCCTAGAGCATATGAGAGACTTAGAAGAAAAGGACCTGAACCCACTGCAGGATGCTGAGATCTAGGGCACTGGGGGCTGAGCCAGGGAGAAGCTGTGATGGAGTGGGGCTCTGGGGTGGAGGCTGGGGGTAGTATGCTCTGAGAACGCTGCCGGAGGGCTGCAAGGAAGGTAGCAATGACAGGATATCACCAAATGTGGTCCAGTGCCTACCCTGGGCGAGGCTTCATTGCTGCTTCCCCAGCAAGACTCACGAGAAGTAGATTCTCCTGTTCCCCTCCTTTTACAGCCAAGGGGACGGAGGCTTAAAGTATTAGTGTCGCCGCCCCAGACCCCCAGCGAGGAAGTGGCGGGCAGAGGGAGCATCAAACCCACGTTCGCCTGATGCTAAGGCCCAGAAATGTTGGACAGCAACTGTCCCAGGAAAGGACCATCCCTGGCCAAGTGGGGCCTGGCTGGTTGGGCTCAGGTCCCTCCTTCCACCCCTCAGTGATCCCTTTGCACTTCTCCTAGGAGATGGGATCAGTAACTGGCCTCCCAGCTGTCCCTCCCAGTTGCCCCCACAAGCCTTGGTATCGCTGGGTCCAGGCCACAGGAGGGGGCAAGTACCAGGATGCCCAACAGCCCCTGTCCAGCCCAGCACTGGCCCCATTGCCAACCCTCTTCCCTCTCTACCTGTGGGTCCTGCATTAGCTGTGTATTGTGCACAGATAGACACTAAATACAAATTTCCAATTTCCAGAGCTGTTATGGTCTAATGAGTAAATAATATACATATTTAAAACTGTCTAAAAACATATCTGCATAATTAAAATATCTGCATAATAATGAAGCAAGATGCAGCTCCACAAGGAGGGCGCTGGAGCCACAGGGCTGACAGCAGGGGCAGAAGCAGGTGGGTCTGAGGATGCCGGCCCTGTGGGCCTCTCCTGCTGCTGCTTTGGCCTTGAGTGGGCATTTGTCTGTCCATCCACCTCCTGCTTCAAGCAGGTGCATCCACAGTCAGGGACCAGGAGAATCCCCATTCGGCCCGGTCCTGGCACCACTTGTGGAGTGAGGGAGGCTGTGTGGACCGAAAGTGCCTGCTGTATGCACAATGACCACCTCAGCAACTTTGTGGCCCTTACACAATGTGCTCAGAGCTTTATGGACACAAGCTCAGTCACTATCTTCTGAGGGCAGGCCTTGCCCTGACTCCACGTTTTGCTGGGTTCTGAGGGATGAAGAGAAGTGTAGCAGGATGGGCAGCGAGGGCTGAGCTGGATCCATGACTGCTGCGGGTTATGGAGATGAGCCAGTGGCCGTACTTTCCTGTTGGGTGCACTGCTCATGTGTGAGTCCCCTGGGTCAGGACAGACACCTGGCCTTACCCGTCTCTCAAGGCCCCTTCCTTTGCCCCTTGGTTGCATCTACACTGGACACACTTGGCTCCAGTCCCATCTTTATTTTTTCCTTACATTTTTTAAATAGACTTTTTATTTTTTTATTTTTTAGGCAGAGTTTCACTCTTGTTACCCAGTCTGGAGTGCTATGGCGCAATCTCGGCTTACTGCAACCTCCACCTCCGGGGTTCAAGCAATTCTCCTGCTTCAGCCTCCTGAGTAGCTGGGATTACAGGCATGTGCCACCATACCCAGCTAATTTTGTATTTTTTAAGTAGAGATGTGGTTTCTCCATGTTGGTTAGGCTAGTGTTCATACTCCTGACCTCAGGTAATTCGCCCGCATTGGCCTCCCAAAGTACTGGGATTGCAGGTGTGAGCCACCGCACCTGGCCCTTATTATTATTATTTTTTAAATTACAAGACAAAGTCTCGCTATGTTGCCCAGGCTGGTCTCGAGCTCCTGACCTCAAGTGATCCTCCCACCTCTGCCTTTCAAAACACTGGGATTACAGGCATGAGCCACCACATCCAGGCCATGGTACATCTTAAAGTTCAAGCCTACTCTTTTTGTATTGACCATGCTTATAGCTTAAAGATAAAATGACCACCTGAGCAATAAAAAACACTGAAACCCCAGGTCACAATTCAAGCAACGAGAAGCCTGCAAAGAAAATAAACATTTCTGGAACACAGGGTGCCTCAGGGGAAGGCTGGCATGGGAGGCCATCGCCGCTGTTGGCAGCAACAGGCTCCCTGACCTTTTCCCTCACAGGCCTCATGTGTCTTCCACGAGTTGATAAAAAAAATTAGTACAATGGATTTTTTCTTTTATTAAAAAAAGGTCAGAATCCATGTAACAGGGAAATACTCATTCAAGTTGCGGTCTCCCTCTGCAGCAGGGCAGCCGCCTTTCCACGCGGCCCGGGCCTGCCGGCTTCCTGTGGGTGTCACAGGCTTGGTTATCAGTGCCTGTACCCCCTCAGTCTACCCTGGAAGGGTCAGGCTGTGTTTTAATTTCCTAAGAAAAATATGAAGAAATGAGGGGTGGCTTGTGATGGAGACACAAGAGGGCATGACTGTGACCAGCCAGGATGGGGAACCTAGTATCCTAGAGGCCGGAATTTCAGGTCAGACAGAATTTCCCAGAACATCCTGGGTTCCCAGGGATCCTTGCTATGTTATGTTGTATTTTGCCAAGAGAGGACCCTTAGAAAAAACTCCCACTCTCTCTTATTACTCATATGTTACCAAAAAGTAGACATTTTATTATTTTTAGTTCCTTTTTTTTTTTTTTTTTTGAGATGGAGTCTCGCTCTGTAGCCCAGGCTAAAGTGCAGTGGGTCGCCCAGGCTGAAGTGCAGTGGTGAGATCTTGGCTCAATGCAACTTCTGCCTCCCAGGTTCAAGTGATTTTCTGGCCTCAGCCTCCCCAGGAGCTGGGAGTACACGTGCACGCCACCACACTTGGCTCATTTTTGTATTTTTAGTTTTACCATGTCGAAAAAAGATTTCACTATGTTGGCCAGGCTGGTCTCCAACTCCTGACTTCAGGTGATCCATCTTCCTCGGCCTCCCAAAGTGCTGGGATTACAGGCGTGAGCCACAGCAACTGGCCAAAGTGGACTAAAATGTAACATCAAGGGAAGGCAGGCCATGAGCTCTGAGATCCCTTCCCAAGGAAGCAAAGGAAGTGGCACTCACAGGTGGTAACAGGAATTCCACTGGCTTTCATTGCTGGAACCACTATCAATACAGAAAGAGAAGGTTGGGTGTGTCCGGGGACAGGAGCCAAACGTGTCCAGTGTGAACAGGGAAGGGGTGAGGAAAGGGGCCTCTGTGGCTGGGCTGGGCATTTGCAGAAATCAGCTTGAATTTACAGACCAGTTTTCCCGAACTGGGACTGAAACCCGCCCTCTGGAGATTCAACTCTGCAGTGGCAGGCTAAATCGGGAGGAGGTGTGTGGATGAGCCTGGACAGCCACATGCTGGAGGCTGCGGGAAAGTTCTGGCTCAGGGCCGCAGGTCTCTGTCCTACCCAGTGCCCTGTTGAGCTCCCAGGTCTCCTGTTGAGCACTTGCAAGAGGTCACACAATGAGAAATACACCAATACATGCAACAAACTGCTTCAGGTCTGCGTTTGGACTGTGGCTTCAGAACCCAGCCATATGGAGGCACCTTACCCCAAAAGATACCCAGAGCTGAGGGCTACCCTAGGCTGCTGGGGCTATTTTCAAGGTACTGCCCTGTCCCATCCCACAGGGACTCAAATGAGTGGGAATCCACCAACCTAGCTGGCACCCTTCCTTAAACCCCAGCATGAAATGTACGCATCTCCACAGGTCAATCGGTCCCTGGCAAGCCAGGTGGAATTTCTCATAATTCTGCCAGTTTTGTGTCAGTTTTCCTCCCTCTAAATTCTGATCCATAATTCATCAACATTTCTCTCATTCTTAGAAAACACCATGCAGATAGCATTGGGTGAGGGTACTTGTCTGGGGGCCGTCAGCCACTCTGGCTAGGGGAGCAGGGACACATCTTATCTGAGTGCTCTGTGATACATGGTGCTGCCTCCTGTCCCCTCATCAGGTCCCATTCTAGAGATGTGTGTGAGCACAGGGGTGGGTGTTGAGTGTGACAGTGCCTTCCCCCTTCGTCCTGCACAGAGCTCAGGGACCGAAGTTCCTGAGGCTCGGCAACTGACCCAGCACATAATTTGGGGAACACTGCCTTCACCTCTCTGTACCTTGATCTCTCACCTGTGTAACAGGGAGGGACCAAAACCCTGCCCAGGCCCTTCCCAGGGCTGTGAGGACATGGATGGAGAACAGGGCATAGGCAGAGAACAGGATGGGGACTCACTTTGGAAATTGGAGACACAACTCCAGGTTCTGGGCTGCTTCTTCCCTTACCTCACTCCAGGGGGCTTCTGACTAGTTCCCCCTCCCCCAAACTCAGCTTCTCCCTTGGGCCTTCTGACCTTGGATTGACCTATTTTCTTCTGCAGCTTGTGCCCTTCTCTTCAGCACCAACTTCTCTGGAGATCTTGTTCATTGCCCCTCTGCAGCCCTGCCTGGCTTCTAGCCCTACTCCCATGACCCCCTTCTCGCCTTCCTGACCAGACCTCTCCCGAGCCCCACAACCCACCTCAGACTCCCAACCCAAGCTGCTTGGCATGAGCTCCTCTGCCCAGGCCCCCACACCTTCAGGCCACCCCTACAAAGTTCTGTGACCTGCCAGTGTTTCCCGGATGTCCGGACCACTCCTTCCTTCCTAACACGATCCTTTACCAGGTCCTGACAACCTCATCTCTCTTCCACCACAATGATTTTTGAACTCTGCCTTACTGCCATGCTGTGGTTCCAAAGCCTTGTTTGTGCTGCACCCCAAGCCTAGAGTGTCCTTTCCCATCTCCTTTCCTGGCCAGCTCCTTCTCATCCTGTAGGAGTCATTGTTCTGCCTCCTCCAGGAATCCTGGTACCTTGCCAGGCCAGGTTCCCAGAATTTCCCTGGGGTTTCCATCACTGCATGTACCTGACCCCCTCCCTTGAAGGGAGGGACTTGATTCATGGATCTGTGTGGCCCCAGTGTTACACAGGCCAGCTCAGCAAGGAAGTGCTAAGTGACTTCGGGTTCCCATCACAGTCAACAGGTCAAGGGGTAGATCAGGAGGTGCCCTTGGGGACCTGCTGGTTTGGAGGCTCTGGATTTCCTTGGGATAGAGATGGCAGAAACCAGGTCGGAAATGGTGCTGATGACAGAACAGGGGATCCAAGATGGTACGAGGGGTGAAGGTGTGAGTGGGGTGAGGCTGACTCTAAGTACAGGCCTCACTGTGTGCTCTATGAAGAGGCATCCAAGAGGCAGCCTCTGGGGTCTGAACTGCTGATGTCTGCTCTCCAGGACCATAACCCCACTCTGGACCTTGTGAAAATGTTACCCATTAGCCCTGCCCAGCTGCTGTCAAGTCAGTAATAGCAAGAGGAGGAAGCAGAAGCCCCGAGTCTCTGCTTGAATGAGAGGCGGAGGGTGGTGGACAGGACTGCCTATCCCCAGCTGAGTCCCCAGGGAGCTCAGCACCCCTGCCCTGGTGCCAGACCAGGGCATTCTCCTGACATGCCCCAACATCCTCCTCCAAGAAACCTCCTCAGATGCCTCTATGCCCTGCCGTGGCTCAGGGGCAGGACATGGGAGGGTGGTGGTCCCCATGGGAAGGGGTTGATGTGACCCTCCTTTGTTCCTGTCAACATAAGTTTACTGAGCACCTACTGTGTGCCTGGCCTGTGCTAGGCATGAGGAGGTCAGTGAGCACTACGGACATGGCCCTGCTCTTTCGTGGGGTGCCAGGAGTAATTTCTTCTTTATATCCCACCTAACTTCTTCCCACTGCAATTCAGTCCCACTGTTCTGAGCAGAGAACTTGCTAGAGGCCTCTACAAGAAGAGCTGCCTGGGATGGCACCTTCACTGCAAGAATTTAGGGTGCTAGGAAGCTCCCCTGCACAGGAATGCATTCCCACCTGAAAGCTGAGCATGAGACCCCACCCCAGCTAGAATAGGAGAGCCTGAGTCCCAGCCCAGCCTCCAGGCTCCCTTTCCACGATGTTATTTTTATACTTTTTCCTAAAACACAGCCTGAGCAGGCCCTTCTCAGCTCTATTAACATTAGGAACCTAATCAGTAATCAGACAGCTCATAATTTTCTGATTAGCTCTGATTAGGCCCAACCTCAGGAGAAGGAGTGGGACAGTGAAGAGGGAGGTGAGGACAAAAGGGCCCTGGAATGTGCCTGAGGGGGCACTGGTTGGGATGGGAGTAGAGGGCAGTGGAGAAGAGCCCCTAGGCCCATTGTTGCCTGTTTTGGGGAAGGGATTTGGAGTGGAGTCGTGGGTTGCACTGGGTCAAAGGGGTTGCAGGGTCAGAGAGCAAGGGCAGCAGGGGAGGGGCCACCAGCCCCCAGCCCACCTAGGCAGCAGGAACACCAGAGCAGGTAGGGCCAAGACTTTTAGCACCATGGACAGAGGTGGGGAGGACAGTCAGGGCTGGTTTTGGGCAACCACCTGGGTGTCACCCTGCCTAGGCCTCCTGAGTGGCACTCGAGAAATGATCCCAGGCTTAACCTTGAGTAATGGTGACAGTGACAGACAGGGTAGGCCTTCTCGGTGGGCTGCAGTGTGACCTTGGACATGGAGAACTGGCCCTGGCGACTCTTACTAAACACACCACAGACAGGGCCTGCCTTGATGATTCTCCCCTTCAATGTGAAGACAATGAGGCCAGAGGCCCATTGGATCCCCACCCTGCACAAAGCAGAAGCTGAGGCCTGGAGGGACTGTCCAGGACACTGTATCATTAGGGACAGAGCCTGGGCCTGTATTAAGGCATCCCAGGCCAGGACCAGATCTTTCTTCTGTCTAAGGCCTGTTTGTGGCTCTTGCATCACATGCTCAGATGAAACCATGGTGCTGCCCTAACCAGACCTCCTAGGCCTGCCACTCATGGGCTCTGGCCCCTGCTCTGTCCCTGTTCCTGGTGGCCATGAGGACTCTCCAATCCACCCACTATCCATTGCCCTTCCCCACAGACTCAGACTTCTTGTAGCCACTTTCTGGAGCCCTATTCAGGTCAGAGTCAGAGTGGCTCTGCCCCTGTCCCTGGTCTGGGATCACAGGTCATCACTCTTTGTCAGATGCAGCCATCCAGGTGACCGCTGATGAAATACACAAACCCACTGGAGAAGACATGCACAGCTAATGCCATGCAAATTGGCACAGAGGCAATCAGCCTGACTCTAAAAGCTGCCCCACTGGCCGCAGGCTGGCTCATTGTCTTTTCTGTCAATTTGCATCTCATTACCCAGAAGGCTGTGCTCACTGGAGGTTAAAAGAAACAAAACACCAAGCAAGCCACACTGTGTCCGGCCTCCAGTGAGGGCACAGCCCATGAGTGGGACAGGGCTACCTGGAGGACTGTCCCTGAGAGGTACACTCCACAGGGAGCCCCTGTCAGCCCTATCACCCCCATCACCCACCACCATTATCCCTGCAGAATGCTACTCCTCTCACCATCATCGCCATCATCCCCATCATCACTGTTCTCCCCATTTAATCAGCTCCAATGTTCCCATATTCACTGACAACATCCTCCCCATCACCACTGCCAATATTACTACATCATCATTGTCAATGTTACTCCCACCACCATCAGTTCCACCATCCCTACCTTCATCCCCATCATCACGGTCATCACTTCTATCATCACCATCATCACCTACCACCATCAACTCCACTGCTAACATCACCTCCATCACCACCTTTACCATCACCGTCACCACTACAACCATCACCCCACTGTGGTCACCTCTGCTAGCGCTCGCATCTCCTGGTAATCACCACTACCATTACCGTCCTCACTGCTAACTGCACCATCACCTCTGCATCCCTGAGAAGAGTCTGATGAACAGACAGAGACAACTCATTCTTCACCTTTCTCTGCCCATTGCCCTCTAGCATCATCAGAGGATTGGGGAACCTGTAAACAAATGACTCAGTAACCAGAGACCTCATAATCAACCCAGATCTAGCCTGGATATTAGCGATTATTGTCTAGGTACCTCAGAGGAAAGCCCTCAAGGCCAGGGGGTGGAATGGGGTGCTTGTCCACTCTCCCAGGGCCCTTGAAGAGACTGGAGCTTAGTTTACTGTCCTGGTTCTATCAGGACCTGGGATTGGTCAGACAGTAATCAGCAGCCACAGTACCCCACGGGGCAGAGCCAGAAGCTGTATGTGTAATGCACAGAACTGATGCCATTCTCTCAATCCTGATAACTTCTTCTCTAACTTGGGGCTTCTACTAGTCCCAACCTTACGAGACTGCGAGGATGAAGGCAGACATGAGAGGAGAATGGTGAGTGTCCAGGGCTGTCTCGAAGGGCAAATAAACCCTACGGGAGAGGAGTATGGTTAGACTAAGCCAGGTGGGCTTTGGGAAAGGGAGCAGCAGGCAAAACTTGAAGGGCAAGGTCAGATGAAGGGGAGAGGGGAAGTAATGCCCAGAGGGCAAAGATGTGGGGGTGGGAAGGAGGGCAATGGAGGCGAGGGGAGCTGATTTGGGCCTTTTATTCTCCTGGGCCTCCCTGGACTCAGGGATTGGTGCTGTAGGGGTTGGTGCTTATGAATGTGGCCTAGCCTCTTCCACAGGTCCTCATTTCTTTCTTTTTTTTTTTTTTTTTTTGAGACGGAGTTTCACTCTTGTTACCCAGGCTGGAGTGCAATGGCGCGATCTCGGCTCACCACAACCTCCGCCTCCTGGGTTCAGGCAATTCTCCTGCCTCAACCTCTTGAGTAGCTGGGATTACAGGCACGTGCCACCATGCCCAGCTAATGTTTTGTATTTTTAGTAGAGACGGGGTTTCACCATGTTGACCAGGATGGTCTCGATCTCTTGACCTTGTGATCCACCCGCCTCGGCCTCCAAAGTGCTGGGATTACAGGCTTGAGCCACCGCGCCCAGCCATATGTCCTCATTTCATTATCTGCACCCTGCTTCACACACATGCTCCCACGAAGCCCCAAGAAGCCCAGTCATTATTCCCATTCCCCCAATGAGGTCATCAAGGCTCAGAGAGGGTAACTCACCTGCCCAAGATTAAATGGGATTAACTCACCTGCACAGTGATTAAATGGCAGAGCTCAAACTGAATCCAGTTTTGTCCATGCCAGGGATGGGCTCTGACCACTCCCTGTGTCCCTGAACAGATGAGGCTAGACCAAGACAAAGACAGGGCTCCCTGCATAGGCCATGCAGAAGAGTGGGAGCAGGAGCCAGATCCTTCCAGCTAGGCTGTCACTCTGCTGGATGTGGATGCCTGAGGCCCCACCCTGTTGCTGCCCACCAGCTTTGGGACACAAAGCCAGGCACTGGCTGGCCCTGGGGGTGATGCTGAGGGCCCAGGCAGAGGTGACAGGCAGACAAAGGGCTGGAGGTGGTGGGTGGGGTGGGCACAGCCTGGCTGCCAGGTGGAAACGCCCAGGGTAAGAGCTGCTCTGAATACTGACTGCATCCTGCTGCCGCAATCAGCCTCGACACTTGGTTATTACGAGGAGTAAAGGCGGCCGGTGGGACAGCTGGAGCCATGGTGACAACATTTAAGGCGTTTGTCAGAGCTGTGGGACGTGAACTGCCAGGCGCTAATGGCTTCTGCTCACTGCTGCCAAGTGAGAGGAGGGCGGGTAGGCGGAGGCGGCCTTGCTCCTGCCTGGGCCCGAGCCCACCCTACACTGCACAGCCGTTCCACAACAGGTAGGGCCCACCTGGGCTTCACAGATGCCTAGCAACGACCACAGAGCTGTGGTACCAACTGGAGAGGGCGGGGCAGCGGTCGTGCACATACGCCTGCAATATTTGGGGCATTGTTGCCACTTCTCCCTTCATTCGGGCTGCAGTCTCTCTCCTCTGGGACAAGGGTCTGTTATCCACCATGCCATCTCCCAGGAAAGGGGCCCCTGAATCCCAGTTGGCTTAGCCCCTAACCTCCTCAGCCCTTTGGGCTGCACTTTCTGAGGGAGAGACCCTTCTAGTGATGGGTCCACACTGGACTCAGATCTACCCTGACTGAGTGATTTTAGCTTTTCTGGCCTCAGTTTTTCTCTCTGCAAAATGGGAAAATGACACCATCCACCCAGGCAGCCTGCCCACATTAATGATAAAACAGAGGAATGTTGAAGTGCTGGCCACATGGAGGCCGACAGCACTTGGACTCATGAGGAAGGGCTGGAGGTAGAGTCACGTGACACTCAGGAAGTGGGGTGTGGACCCTGGGGGCTGCCTGGAGGAGGCAGCAGAGCAAGCTGCAGGGAAGGGGCAGGTGTTTTCCATGGAGAGAAGCCCCATGGCTGGGTGAGCAGGTAGGGCTTTGAGCAAAAAGTACTCCTGAAATATATGGGTCGGCAAGGAATTCCTGTACCCGCAGAGCCACTGTGGGACCCAGCACCAGCACCGCCTGTGCTGCACATGGAGCTGTTGTCAAGGGCGATGCCAATGAGCACCTGCTGTGCCCAGCATCGCTCATTAATGCCTATAGCAGCCCCCGCAGAGCGGGTCCCATTTTTACACTATTTTGCAGATGAGGAAACTGAGTTGAGAGGTGGTTCCTCAGCTTGTCTGTGGCCATGGCTCTCTGAGCACAGGGTGAAGGGTTGAAGCTGACTGTGTCATCAAGTCCCCCTTCCCTACTTGCCTATTAGCCGAGGAGACAGATACCCTAAGTCCTCTCTGAGGAGGAAGTGGGCCTCTGGCTGTGGATCAGAGAGCATAGAGTGGGAGACACTTTGTGGCTGGGGAGGGACCTAGTGGGCAGGAGGAGACCTGAGCGGGCCTGAGTTCTGCCTCAGATTCCCTTCACGGTCTCAGGGCACTTGTCTTCCCATGTGGCTTTGGAGTTCTTGCTACTTTCCCAGGGCACAGACTGAGGCCAGAGGAGACAGGAGGCCTCCTTAAAAAAGGCAGGGAGTTGTGTACCCTCCCCAAAGCCACCCAGGGAGCTCTGCCCCCCAAGAGCCCTCTTCTACCTGTGGCCAGCCTCCAGCACTGCTGCTAGGCTCAGGTCAAGCCCACACAGCATCAGTGCTGAGGACACTGCTGTGGATTAGTGTTGAGCCCAGTGACCCTTTGGTGGCAGCTGTGCTTGGCCCTACCTAGATCAAAGACTGTTGTCTGGAAAAAGGGCTGGGAAGGACAGAAACTCTGGGATAGGACCATCCCCCCAGAAGGCTAGGCAGACCCCAGGGCCACTCTTGCACAGAAAGCTGATGGAAGTTTTGCTGTGAGCCATCCTCACCCATTCTCACAGGTGAAGAAGCCAAGGATCCGCAGGAGGGGGCTCCCCTAGCGTGAGTAGAGGCAGTGAGGCTAAGCACGGAGCATGCTCACCACCCTGGGGTTGGTGTCCCTTCCCAGAACCCCTAGAGTTGGGTGCTCTCTGGGTCACGGGGGTCTTTGTGCCCCAGATTCAGCCCAGCCTCAGCCCATACAAGGCATGCATGGCCTCTGGGCGACCTGATTTCCAGCCCACTGCTCTGCCTGGCCCAGGCCTGCCAGCCCACCCCTGGATTGGGCCCTTTCCATCACTCTGGAGTCCTATGTTGCTCTCCTGCCCCCAAGGCCACTCCACTGCAGGACTCCTCCAAGGGAAAGGGGGTAAGTGGGACCCCTGTGACTAGGCCTTTTGGGTGTCCACTGAGGGAGTTGTTCCAAACACGGTGATGCCAGAGGTCCATGGCTCTAGTGGGGGTGAGTGAGGAGGTTTCTTCTATCTGACTTTGAGGTCAACAGCTTTGCAATCCTGGGGGTGGAGGGCTTGGAGTTGGAGAAGGAGGATGTGTGTGTGTGCATGCAAACACGTGCACACGTGCCGACGTGGGAAAGCACATGCATGCTGCCAACATGTGCTCTGGTGCATCTGGTGGCTGGGTCCTCGCTTCTGATCCACCAACAACTTTAATATCCAGAACTCCCCTCCTGAAGCACAGGAGGGGTAGGGCTGTTCCTGCTGGGGCTGCGTGTGGGGTGGCTCACTGGGAGGGGTAGGGCTGTTCCTGCTGGAGCTGCATGTGGGGTGGCTCACTGGGCTGTGTCTCTGGGACCCACAGGCCCCCACTACCTGCCCACTCATGCCTTGCCAAATGGATCTTCTTGGCTCTGACCTGTCTGGTTCCCACCCAGGGGAGCCCTCCTCAAGTGTGCCCTTCAATTATGTATTGCTTCACCTCCCTCCCAGCCCTCACCCCAGCCTGTGATCATTTTGTTTTGTGTTATCTCAACCAACACCACGGTGTGGAATTAAAGGGAAGGGCCTCACTTTCCAGGGCCTTTCTTTTTTTTTTTTTTGCTTACATGCTCATGGTCTGTGCTAGGTGCCAGAGACACAGGATGAATCAGATCTGGCCCCACCAGAGTAGAGGGGAGGGGGCTTCCACTTGTCTCCAGGCTCACCCTCCCCCAGCTCCATTCCAGACACAGTGCAGCCAATACCAGGCTAGACCAAGGAAATCTTGTGTGCCAGCTCCCAACTGATTGTCCACCAGAGGCCTCTGTGATTCCAGTTATCACTTATGGGTACCTGTTGTCCACATGTGACCGTCACAGCATTGGGGTACAAGGCTGGTGCTACTTATGCATTTTTCAGAAGGAGGAGGCTCAGAACAATGTAGTGAGTGCTCCAAGTCCACCCACCTGGCAGGAGGAGAAGCTGGAGCTCACATCTAAGTCTGTTCAGCTGTTCAGCCCAGGCTTTCCACACTGCAGCCTGAGATGGTCACGTGTTACGTTTGAAAAAGGTACAAAATAACATATACAGATAGTACGGTTCCTTACTATCTGTAAGGATAAAAGGATAAAAAAGCATACGTGTATTTGTTTTTAATTGCCTAAAGAAACTCTCAGAAGAATTCAAAAGATCTATACCAAACAAGACCGGGGAACAGAGGAGAAGCGACAGGAGTAGAAGCCCTGTAGACCTGCGTGACTGGGACTCCCAGCACTGCCAGCAGCCTCTGCCTGCGGCCCCTGGGAAAGAATGGATGGGGCTTTGAGGCCTGGGGAGAAGGGACATGCCCAGGGTCACACTACGGTCCAGGTGCGAGCTTCCAGACCCTGCTCCTAGCAAAGGTGGATGGGGCCGAGGGGTACCATCCTGGAAGTCCCCCCCCCACCCTGCAAACACCTTCCCATGGCAAGCGACACTGGGCTTCTCCTCTAGTTAGAACACAAAACACAGGGTCTCCTTGACTTCCAGGAGGCTTGGGGTGAACCTGGGCTCAGCTAGACCGGGTGCCTAGTCTTCAGGCCGCTCACCTCAGCCTCTGCGTGTCGTTATTCATATTCTGCATTTGAAAAGCGCTACTGAATACTTTGCCAGTTGAGTTGGGGAATCAACCAAATTAAGCTATCTCCGCCCCCAACCCCCACATGTGGGCAGGGTGGGTTGCCCTGTGAGGCTAGGCTGGCTGCGGGCCCTGCTCTGAGCTACTACCCCAACAGCAGGCAGGCCAGCGTCTGGCAGGCGCAGCCGTCTCCCTGGAAAACGAGACATTTCTTATTGAGATAACGAATCGCTCCATTTAGATCCAAATTAACCTCCCCCAATTACCCCATTTTCTACCACATTTCACCAGATCGAAACCCCTTCTGCCTGCAGAGTCACGTGCCCAGCCCCTCCTTGCTCCCAGGTCACGTGCATCCCAAAGCCACGGCCACTCCAACAGCCCTAGACGGCCAGCAGGCGCCTTCCCTCATGGCCCCATTTTTCTTTTCTTTTTTTGGGGTGTGGGGAGGCAAAGGATAGGGTGGGGGAAAGCTTGACGTAGCTGCTGCTCTGAGGAGTGGGAATTTCTATTTTATTTTTTTAGCTCGTTCTTTGAAATAAGGATGCAATATGGGATCAATTTTTGATGACAGTGAAGTAAAAGGGGAAAATAGTAGCAATTTTCTTTTCTGAACATGTCCTATTTAATGGAAGGATGTCACCGTGGAGTTTTATCCAGAGCAGAGAGGGCCTGGTTGTCAGGGACACATGGTCAGAGATGCCTGGCACCATCTCAGCCTTGGGGGGCAGTGCTGGGCACCCCCTCCCTTGTCTCCTGGTGCCTTCTATTAGGGTGACTGCCAGGGCCCAGGACTTGGGACAGGGAGAGGGCAAGTTTCCATCTTCCCTCACCTGACAGAGAGTGGACCCTCCCCGCCTGTGCTCTGCTGGTCTCAGGCTGCATGAGGAGTCTAGAGCTGGGGCCCCAGGGAATTGGTGTTAATTAGGGTTATAAAATCCCACCCAGCTGCTGCTGCTGCTGCCACCTATGTGTTAAAAATAGGAAGTGGAGCTGGTTGGGGTAGAGGGGTGGTGGTGGAGCATGAGCAGGAGGCGACAGGCCTAAATTCTGAGCTGGCCAGGACTGGGGACAGTCAGGGCATCCAGTCCCTTGTCTCGGGGCTCAGGAAGGAGAGATGGGGATAAGAATAGGAGCAGAAGTGAGGATGTTCCTCAGCAGGATGGTTTTCAGAGAATACCACAGGAGGAACTGCTGCCTCCTCTACCAGCTCTCTCTAACCCCTGACCCTCAGCCCTGGGTCACAGACCATTAACTGGAATTGGACCATGGCTGCGTGGAGTCAGGAGGCCTCTGGACAAAGCACTGCAGGACTCTTGAGGCCTCTGTTGGGAGGGTGGGCTTCCCTGCTGTAAGTTGCCCCAAGTGAGGTTGAGGTCCCTGGGCTGGCTGGGCATGGTGGTTCATGCCTGTAATCCCAGCACTTTGGGAGGCTGAGGTAAATGGATCACTTGAGGCCAGGATTTCGAGGCCATCCTGTTCAACATGGTGAAACCCCATCTCTACTAAAAATACATAAATTAGTTGGGCATGGTGCTACATGCCTGTTAACCCAGTTACTCGGGAGGCTGAGGCAGGAGAATCAGTTGACTTTGGGAGGCAGAGGTTGCAGTGAACCAAGATTGTGCCACTGCATTCTAACCTGGGTGACAGATTGACTCCATCTCAAAAAAAAAATAAAAGTTCCTTGGCTGAATGAAGCAGAAGCCAGGGTTTCAGCTGCCAGGGCCACATTTCCCCTATGAAACCCACCCCCCAAGTCAATTCACCATGAAGCCCCCTTGAAACCTGGGACATCCCTGAAGTAGCTGAGCCAGTCTTGCCCTATCCCTTTTGACGTATAGTGCCCTCTGGCCATCCGTCTTCCAAGGCCTCCTTTCCCTTGCAGTGCAGGGACTGGGGACAGATATGAGTTAGATGGAACCATATCTCTGAGGTCCATGCAACACAGCTACAGACATTTCATTCACAGATGCATGCAGTCACGCCAGGCAGCTCCAGACCCGCAAACACAGCACACAGTCATGCCCAACCCCCACAGGCCCGCACAGAGCCCAAGGTTAGAGAGACACTGAGACAGATGCCCACACTGCACAAGTGTGGCCAAGCCCAGGTATGATCCTTATGGTCAACAGCTCCAGCTTCACACGGGGAGAAAACCACTGGGCTCTCTGTGGTCTTCTCATCCACAACCCACGGACTCTCTAAATACACAAGCAATTTGAGACCCCAAAAGTACCTTCCAAAGTCCTCACCATGAGGTCAAAGCAGGGCTGTCAAGAGCAGACCCCATGGCCTCCTCCAGGGTAAGCCATGAAACAGAGACTAAGGGGCAGGGTAGCCCCCCTTCCAAACAATCGCAGATCCTGGGAGGGCAGCGGAAGGGTGGTAGGCTGGGTCTCTCATCTCAGTGCCTGCCTCGCCCTGTTGAGAGATGCTGCCCAAAGCTGCACCCACCACCTTTGTCGGCTGAGGCCAGGCCTCTGAAATAATTAGAAATTCTGCTCTACAAAACGCTGGCCCAATGGGATAATAAACTCCAACATCTGTCAGAAGAGCGAGCTCCTATGAAATTGCCAAGAGAAACATTTTTCTCCTCATTCAATTCACATTTAAATCAAAAACAACCCTCCAAGTCTGCGCCAGGCCGGCAGCATAGGGCTCCGGGAGCCCACAAGCTGTTCCTGGGCCTGCAAAGAGGCTCAGGCGCGCAGTGATCACTCACTCAAATTAACAAATCATTTTATTTAGAAATGAAGAGAATTTGTAAGTGACGGATGGTTTCAGAGACGCTGAAGAGGAAGGAAAGCCAGCCGTGGGCCTGTCCCTCCTCCCCTCAGCAGAAAGGCCTCCTGGAGAACACAGGTCATGGGGGCCAACATCCCCATCTCCACAGCCACCCAGTGTGATAAGTAGGCTAGGAATCCTGTTGCCATTCTGTAGTGGGACACTGAGGGCCAATGAAATGCCCAAAGTCACCAGTGGCTCCCGCTAGACTGAGGGCACAGGCTCTACTGTGAGGGAGTCCAGCCAGGGCTGGCTCTGCCCAGGAAACAGTGTCCTGGGCCTGCAATTCCACTTTTGGGCCATAGAAGTTGCTGTGCAGAGGGAGCTGAGCCCTGTGTGAGTCCAGGGTTGGGTCTGGCTATGGATGAGCTTTGTCAATACAATTGTACTCTGGAAACAGGAGTCCTGGAGACTTGAGTTCCAGGCCTAGGGCTGCAGATTCACCCTCTGTACAATGAAGGACACAGACTTGGATTGCCAAGGGTCCTCCCACCTATGAGAGCTGCTGAAGACCGGATATCAAATACGGACAAATGAAAAAAAAGTTGCTGATAAGCCCCACTCCTGCCCAGACCTCTCCTTGGGGTTCCCACAGGCTTTTGAGGTATCTGTGTGTCCCATCAGGTCCTCTCTTCCAGGCTCCCACAGTGCCTGTGTGCCCCTCATCAAGGAACTCACTGCTTTGTCCTGCAATTTCCCCAACAGGCTGTGCACTCTCAGAGGCAGGAACAATGCTGTTTGTTTTTTCCCCATTCCAGAGGGTGTCCAGCACTTGGTAACTATTTGGTGAATAAATGAGTGAATGAATGAATGGAAGGTCCCTGGCTGCACATACACTTAGATGCACGAGGAAGGCTTGATGAATGTCTACTATGCTATACTCTCACACCTCTGTACTTTTGCACACATAATTTCCTTTGTCCACAATGTTGTGGGCATCCCCCTCCTTTGCACAGGCAATTTAATGGCTTTCAACTTCTTACTTCCCTGCTCTGGCCCTCTTCCTGCTTAGCTTCTGCCCTGCGCTCCTGTCACAGCTGTGGTTACAGTGGGGCAGGCATCAACTGATTTACAGGTGTGGCCATTCTGGACCCGGTTTTCTTGAGGTCATGTTGGGGACTGATTCTTCCTTGTCCCTCCTTTGGCCAGGGCTAGGCCCATTTGGGCCCATGGTTAGAGCATGGCCCATCTCTGAGAGCTTTCCAGATGGTAATGTCAGGAGCTGCTGAAACAAACACAAACACCTCTGGAGGGTAGAGGGAATTTTGGAAGGGCAAAACAGAAGACAGGGCCAGAAGGATGCAGCGTGAGGGGAGAGATTCCCAGGAAGAAAGGAGGAGGATGAGTTAGAGCCAGGAGTGGTGGGGCTGGCAGCAGAGGCCTGGCTGAGACCTTTATTTCTCCTATAGGCCACCTTCAGGTGGTGCATGAGGCCCAGGGAAATGTTTCTCCTTCCCAAACTGCTATGGTTGTGAGCTCAGAGCTCCACTGTGGAGTGACCCTTAATTTGGTACTCCCCACGCTGGGCTCCAGCGTACTCCTGCTGAGGGGAGGGCAGACTGGAATGGCAGGGGCTCTGAAAACCCCTGCTCTGTCCTGGGCCCCATGGGCTCTGCAGAGGAGTGTGGAGATCACAGCATATGCAGTGTGGCCACATTAGATCTAGCGGGGAAGCTGGAAGACCTGGGTCCCAGCTGGAGCCATGGAGTCATGGTGTGGTTTCAGGCAAGTCTCTTTTCCTTTCTGAGCCTCAGTTTTCCAGGCCGTAAAATATAACTCTTCATCTTGGACCTGCCCACCTTTAGGTACAGAGGTGAGGCAAGTAGAGGAAGGGATGAGACAGCCATGGTAGGGCTGCACACTGGGAGTGAATGGGTATGTGCGTGTGTCCACCAGGTGCACACAGACACACGTGGGCATACATGGGCCAAGATGCACATGTGCACATGTATCCCATTCTCGTGTGTGTGCATCACCATTTGCAGGTCTCCACATGGGAACATGGGCTCTACATGTGCTCCTGTGGTTGCAGACAGGGGAAGAGAGGGGAGAAACATGTGTCCATGGGTTTTACATATGCATTTGTGGGTGCCTAAAGCATGCCCACACGAGAGCCCATAAGTGAGATGGGAATGTGGGCGCAGCAGGAACTTTGACGTGGCAAAGCTCTCCCTTCTCCTCCCGCCCCATCTCTTCAGACTCTTCTGGTGTAGACACACGTCTCACTCACATATCCCCATGCATGCAGGCTCCACCACAGAGGCCCTGGCCCACCCCTTAGCCATACATACAGGCACACACATCTACGGTGCAGACCCCAACCACATGACAACACCCCTGCTTATTTCTGGCCTAGGTAGGCCCTGCCACCCTTGCTTGTGAACTCTAAAGGGCACTTGGAGTTCTCTTTTGCTGGCCTCAGCAGCTGCTCAGGGTGGCCTTGGGCTGGTAACCCAGGATGGTCCAGCACCATCTGCTGTGCCCACCCTGCACCTTTCCCCACCTGCTCCTAGTACCATTGGGCAGGCCCCTGGGGAACTTGGGGGAGGCTCCTGCTTACTTAGGCTCCTGGCAGGGCTGGGCAGTGGGGAGGACCCTACAGATCCTCAGGAAGCTGGGTCACTGGTGGGTGGGTGGGGCTCAGACCCAGAGCCAGGAGGAAAGTGCACCTCCTCCTCCCGTCTTCATGCCTGTGCAGGCTCCAGGTTTGCACCTGTGGATGTGGGGAGGGAGCCAGCACCCTCTCCTTGCCCCTGCCGCTGCTTGTCCTCTGGCACCCATGATAGCGCATTATGCATTCTCACATTACTCATCTGCTCTGCTTCCTGCCGTAGGTCCACAAGGTCCTTAAGGGCAGGACCAGGCTGATCTGTCACTGTGTAGTCCCCAGCAACTAGTGCAGGGCCTGGCACACAGCAGACACTCAGTGTGTATGTGGGGAATGAATGGATGGGTGGAGCCTGGCATGATGGGGTTCAGGGAGCACTCACATGTGCCACAGTGGGAGGAAGAGCCCCTCACCCCTGCTGTATCAGGTATGGAAATTAATGGGCCCTGTGGAGGAGCCAGCTGGGAGGTGGTGGCAGTGCTGTGAGAGGCAGGACTGTACTTGTGCTCCTATTGGCCCAAGGAGACTGCACCCTTCCCTGTGAGGGATCACACGCTCCTCCCCTGTGATTACCCCCGCCTTGCCATCTCCAGAGTCACAGAAGTGGGCACTGCCTGGGGCTGGGCCAGGCAAGGACACACAGGAGGTGCTCAACATGTGTTTGTGAAATGAACAAGTAACACCTCTGCCTTACTCAAGGGGCTGCCAGGCTGTCCAATGCCAGGTTCGAAATCCCTGTCTGGTGTTCAAGGTTCCCGCTGTTCTTTCTACCTTCTTGGCCCTGCACTGCCCCAACCTCCAACCAGGCCCTTGTGCGAGGCCCCTTCCTGCCTTTGCTTGTGCTATGTTCCTACGTACCCTGCCTGTCCCTCTTCCTGGATAATTCTAATTTCACCCATTCCCAAATCTTGCCATAGCCCCACCCAACTCCTTGGGGATGTTTCCCTGCGCACTCCCAGGGCCAGTCAGTGTGGCCTTGGGGTCTGTGAAGCAGAGCATGTGCAGGGAGCCTCAGGAGGGGAATGCAGGGCAGCCTGGGGGGCCAGTGTGCAGGGATCCTTGTTCTAGCTCCACAGGGCCATGGCGGCCTCTTCTCTGCAGTCCTAGCACTCCCCATGATGGCCAGCTGTGTCCATTGGCTGCTGCAGGCTGAAGAGGAAGAATGGGGTGGAGGCATGGAGGAGTGGAGGAGTAGGACCCCCAGAGGCATGGGCTTTCAGGGGGTGCCCCTGTTCCTCCCTCATGGCTGGAGCATGGCTGGGTTTTGGGTGTCTGAGTCTTTGGGGGTTTGGAGGGGAGCATGGCCTGTGGGGGAGGGAGATGTGCAACCATGGGTAGTGGCATCTCAGTGTGGGACTGGGGGGTGATCTTGGAAGAGTCTGTGTGCTCTGGGTTATATCTGGAAGCCCTAAGATGGAGGTGCTCAGCCTACAGAGGAGTTGGGGAGGTAAGAAGAACATGGGGAGCTGGTGACTCAACCCCTATTTCCTGGGCCAGGGAGGGATTATGGGGGGGTCTCAGCTGAAGTTCTCTAGAGATGGAGCCACAGAAAGAGGCTTAGGCTTCTGCAAGAGGCATCATGGTCCGACGCAAGGAAGAACTTCTGTTTACTGGGCTCCCTCTCTAAAACAGGGACCTGAGGACATGGTGGCATCTCCCTTCAGAGTTAGGGATAGGCTAATAGGCCATTGCCTGGGAAAGAGTGGTGGGCCAACCCCTCTCCAACCCCATAATCAGAGATGTTGTTTTGGTTCCCTGATGTCAAGGACCTGTGTCTCTAGCATACCTGGGGTCCTAACCATGTGAGCCAGGACCTGACACCGTGCCCAGAGCTCTGAGTTGGATATTCTACAGGAAAGCATCGATGACCCATTTGGTGACCTTGAGGCCCATGACACCAACCCTGGGATGCCTCTCACTTGATGAGTAACCCGGTGGGCACTTCTCCATCCTGTGACCAGTGGGCTTGGGAGTGACCCTGAAGCTACCAGAGTTAACAGCACCCTTCTGGGAAAGTGGGGGTCCCTTCTACTTGGGGAAGTCCTGGCCTGTTTAATGGGCACATGCTGTACTTGAGTGATTATGTAGGATGTGGCAGGAGCACACACAGGGCCCTCAGGAGCTGGTGCCATTTCCCACATCTGGCAGTGGCGCCACCTAGGGTTGGCGTCCTCAGATGCCTCCCTGCACTTCTGTGGCTGTACTGCTCTGAGTGTGCATGCTCTTCTGATCTCAAAAGCTAAGCAGGGTCAGGGCTGGTCAGTACTGGAATGGGAGACCACATGGGAAACTGAGTGCTGTAGGCTTTAGGGAAAAAAGAAAAGAAATGCTTCCCCTGGCATGACAGGAAGCCACAGAGGGTGCCACAGGGGAGAGGGTGGCCAGCAGCTCCGTGGGGCCAGGCCCTGCTTCCCCAGGACCCCTGCGGAGACGTAGAAGACCTGGCCTCTGCTCCTTGCCTGTCGTTTCTCTTCCCTCTACCTCTCCTTCTAAGATGAAAAATCACAGGGAAGTGAACCTTGTGGGGAGAAAGGAGAAGGTTTTTAATTAAAAGTTTAAGAGAATTCACGTCCCAACATCCCGAGGGAGTTGCAGGGAGAGAAGGCGGGGAGCTGATGGGGCAGCGGTGGGGACAGCAGGAAAGTAGGCCATGCCAGCCGAGGGCTCCAAACGTGGTCCTCCCAGCTGCCCCTGCCTGACAGTGGCTGGGGTCCACCACTGCGGCAGGCTCTGAGCCACACGGGCCCTCTGTGCAGACAAGGCCTCAGCAACCTCTGGTTTTCCACCTGGGGAGCGGTGGGAGCTCAGCAGTGGTGCTACGGCCAGGGCAGCACCAAATACTGACTCAAAACAGCTTCAACTGCTGTGCTGCTCCCTCTGCCTGGCTCTGCCTCTGGGGGCAGGAAGGCAGATGTTCCTGCTGTCAGGAAGGAGGAAGAGGCTTGGTGCCCTGGCTGGAGTTGTATGCTTGGTCGGGTCAAGGCTTGGACTGCACATGACCCGCTGCAGGGCTGTACATATACCCTGGGCATAGTCCACAGCCCCTGGCAGCCCCTGCCTGACAGATGAACCGCACCCTGGTCAGGGTGGGAGAGTGGGAAGGTGTGGGGGATTGCAGCACCCCACCGGCTGTGGGAAGTTGTCTGACAGGTGGGGTGGACAGACAGGTGATGGTGAGGATCACTGGGGTTCCTGCTGGCTGTGTTTGCTGCATGCCTGCCAACAGGCACAGCCCATCCGTGCGTGGCCACCTGTGCTGAGTACAGGCCATGCTGGCATCCTGCCCCCTTGCCCCTTCCTCCTTGCCCCCAGCCTGCCTGCCACACACATGCCCTCATGTGCCAGGCTGTGAGTGGGAAAGGCCACTTAGTATCTCATTAGTCTGAGCCCAGCCTGGGCCTGGGCAGTCCCTGGGCGTGAATAGGGTGCATGGGTGCTCCTGGGGCAGGACTCAGTCAGGCCTGTGCCATCCCTTCCCTCAGGCTCTGGGAGGTCTCTGACACCCTTAGGCCCAGCCCACTGACCTCCATTGACTCTCCAGGCTCTGGAGCTGAGCTGGCACTGTGTTGGGGTAGCATGTGTTGGTGTATATGGGGCCCTGTGTGCAGGGGAGGGGGCCAGAGCTGACCTGTGAGATGGCCCCACATCCAGAAATCTTTCTTCATCCCATTCCTTCCTTACCCTTTCCTGGGAAAAGAAAAATGTTGAGGGGGAACTATGACAGACATCATATTGTGCAAAGTGAGCTAATCAGGGCAGTCATGCAGGGAGACGACATTAGCAGAAGAATATTTGATAAAAGGGAGCCCAGGTATGCACATGGGTGGCGGGAAAGGTCAGGGTCACCCTGAAGAGATTGTAGGCCTGGTGCTTCCGCCTGGGCCATCGGGAGTGGAGGCAGTTGCCCCCCTCACTCAGGCCACAATCACAAGGCTGGGTGTCATTGCTGTCCATAGGTGAAGAACACATGGGTCCATTTTCTCTCTTTAAATGCTCACTGCTAATCTGCTGGGCCTGGGGACAGGGTCTTCCCAACTCTCCCACCTGACTCATGGTGGGGACGCATCAGCCCAGGGCACTTGTCCCACCCCATGATGCCCTGCTCTCCAACTCTTCAGCCCTTAGCACTACAGGGACACAGGAAGATGATCTGGGACTCCAAAGCCCATTGGTCTAAAAACTATCCCCCAGCCAGGCACAGTGGCCCATGCCTGTAATCCCAGCACTTTGGGAGGCTGAGGTGGGCAGATGTTGTGGTCAGGAGTTGGAGACCAGCCTGACCAAGAGATCAGCCTGGCCAATATGGTGAAACCCTGTCTCTACTAAAAATACAAAAATTAGCCGGGCATGGTGGTGATGGTGGGTGGTGGGGGTTGGGGGGGTGGGTTGTCTGCCTATAATTCCAGATACTTGGGAGGCTGAGGCAGGAGAATTGCTTGAACCTGGGAGGCGGAGGTTGCAGTGAGCTGAGATAGCACCACTGCACTCCAGCCTGGGTGACAGAGCGATACTCTATCTCAAAACCAAACCAAACAACAACAAAAAAAACTATCCCCAGCAGGGCCCTGAGGCCCCCAGCACCTGGAGCCAAGGGTCCAAGGTGCAAACTGAGAAAAGCTTCAAGCCCACAGAACTCCAGCCAGGAACATGGACCTGATGCTACACAAGCACCAGGACCCTGGGTTGTGAGTGAGTCCAGGGGAAAGGCCATGCCCTCTGACCCCTGGTGACTGGGAACTGCTCACTGCTGCATCCCACCAGCTCACTGGCTGCCTCCTGGGGAACGGTCAGCAGACATCTGAGGAAGGAATATGAAAGGCAGGCAGGAGGCGCCGCCTGCTTCCCGACCATTCCCGTTGGTTCCTACAGGTTCAGTCTTCTCACCCTGCAGCCTGCTCCTGCCCGAGATCCCCTGGCCTGCAGGCATTGCTTCCACCCTCCCTTCACTTCAGCACCAGGAGCTGTCCCAGACTCTCCCATCCTGGCTGCCTTGCCTGAACCTGAGTCAACCCCAACACCCCTGCAGTCCTAGCCCTGGCAGCAGGCCTCTGACCTTTCCCTGACAACCACAATGGCTTGAATGGATCTTGAATGAAGGCTGGGAAGCCCCACCCTGAATCTTTGAAGGCTTCATGGCCACTGTGCCAGGTGGAGACTGCCTGCCCTGCTGACCTTTCCTAAGTCCCACTCCATTGCCTAGGGCTGCCCCTGCTGGTTTCAGATGCCTGCCCAGCCCACACTTGGCAGTCCTGTGGGATGAAGATGTAGATCATGAGTGGGGAGCTGCCCACTTGTCCACCAACCCTGCCCAGGGAGGGGCTGGAACCTGGGCACCCGGCAGGCTGAAGGATGGGGCGTCATGCCCTAGCTGATTGCCATAACTGGGCTCCAGCTGGTGTTGACACAGCAAACATGCTGCAACTCCCATTTGCCAAGGCACAGAGTGGGCAAACACAGGAGGCTGCAACAAAGGGCCCGACAACCGTGACCAGCCTCTCAAACAAGAGCCCCCAGGTCTGTGCCAGGAGGCAGGAAGCTTCGAGCAGCTGGCTACTTTGGCCCTCAGAGGTAGGAGCTGGGGACAGGGCCCTTGACAAGGCCCCCAGAGAGGGGAACATTGGTAGGAGACCCTGCAGCCCAGGATTGGTCTACACACTGGACGGAGCTAAAGGAGGACAGATCAGTCTGAACACGGGACCTGCCCCACATGGTACCCCCAGGAGCATCCCTCCCTGGACGGGTGTTACCAAAGTCTGGGCATAATCTCTGATGACAGATCTGTGTGGCCACACTTGTTCCAACTGTACTGGTAGAGAAACTGAGGCCCACAGAGTGTGAGGTTTGCCAAGGACTTGGTGCTGCTCAAGTGTAAGTGGGGGCTGCAGCACAGGGTGTGTGAGAGCTACGATTCTTGGCCGCCTTCTGTACTCTGGTTCCAGTCATGGGCACCCCAAGCCATGCTGCACCTGCCGAAGAGGGACATTTGGCCACAGGTTCTTTCTGGGGGCAGGGCAAGGTCAGGACTATGTGGGATGTGGTCCCTGGGTGGGGTCTCAGCTAGACACCAGGTAGCCCCGTGCATATCTCTGCGTCAAGAGTGGTCTCATACTGCATCTGCACATGTGCTCTGCAGAGCCAGCCAGTGGGCAAGACCCTCTACCACTGCATGCACACATTCCAACACACACACATGCATCTCCACCTTGGGACCTTGGGCCCTCTTGCCCCCTTACTCTCCCTTGTCTGGCTAAATCCTCCCTCCCCGAAGGTCCCCTGGGCCTGGTCAAGTATCCCCATAGGCATGCCCCCTGCTCCACCCTTTGTGGCAGGCATCACATCACTGCCATCTTCAGTAGACTACACTCCTCAAGGGAGGGGCCCAGCAGGTCTACTTGTGCTGTCCCCATACCTGGTAACCTCTTACTGTGCCACACACCGCAAGGGCCAGTGCTTAGTAAACAGAAGCTGAAGCAAGGGCACCTGAGGTACCTGGTATCCCAGGACAGGGTCAAGGTGGAGCCTCTTCCAGCAAAACCTCAGAGGGCCCTGCCTGGGGTCACCATGGCATCTGGGGCCAATGAAACCTCAGGTGTTAGCTTGGGGAAGAAAGCTGAGGGTATAGGAGGGCCCTGAGGGCCTTCTTGCCACCCTATGCCCCCTACCCTGAGGCTGGGTCTGTAGCACTGTGCTTCCTCAGCAGCACCCCTGTTGGCTTTGGCTTCCTTCTCCCACAGGCACCCATTGCCACAGAGGCATCCCTCGCTATGTATCTTAGGGCACAGAAAGTAGGGCCAGAGAAACGACTGGCTGCTCCCAAGGCCATGCTTCCATGGGGCCAAGCTTGTGGACATGCAGCTACCACCCCAGAACTCAGGTGGAGAGCCCTATGCCCTGCCTCCGTCACCCACATGCGCCCTCTCCCCTGCAGTGGAAACTGATGCCCAGGCTGAACCTTCCAGGCTCCCCTCCCAGCCCCCAGTCCTCCCATCTCAGTGGATTCAGCCTGAGTCAGTTCTCACTCTCACTGCTAGGCCAGTGCCCTGGCTGGGAACTCTACTGAGACGCCGTCCTTATTCCCTTCTTTTACCTTTGGAAATTCCACCTGCCTTCCAAGGCTCAGCTCAAACGCTACCTCCTCCAGGCTGTCTTCTTAGACTTGCCTGTCCCATGTTAGCTGCTCTGCACACTGGGACCCCACAGCCTGTTTCCTGTCTCCTTGAAGTGTGGGGCCCTGGAGGGTAGGGATCAGCTGGGCCACAGGCTCACCCTTCCTCACATGTACCTACCCTCCCCCAGCCTTACACACAAGGATTTCAGAACAAAGGGCCAGACACTATTAAAACTCAATTAAAATTCTCACTTCTCCGATCCTAAATTAGACTGATTTGTCCCCGTGGCACCTGCAGGCCCTTTCCCTCCGCCTCCTTGCATCTGCTACCTTCGCCAGCTGGGACCCCTGCAGAAGTGGGCACTAGCAGGGGATCCTCCCTCTGCACAGGCCTTCTCTGGGGAGTGGAGTCATGTACATCTCCCTCCCTGGGGTTCATTTTCTCCATTCGAAGGACTCCCGTCTCCTTGTCCTGGATTCCTCTCCTCTGGAGGTGGGGTACAGGGGTACTGAAAAGGAAACTTGGAGCAACAGCTCCCAGCCTGCAGTTGGATCCCTGTCTGAGTGGGACTGGGCACCTTCTTCAGCTGCTCCTCAGCACCACCCAGTCAAGGTCCTGCCTCTAGGCTCTGCCCTCCACCCGGCATTCTCTGACGTTCCCTTCCTGCCCCTGGCCTTCCCCTTTGCCCCAGCCAGCACCACTCTGTTTCCTCCCAATCCCTGGGAGCTCCGGGAGAGGCAGGTGCACAGGCTTAGGAGCCAGGGTAAGCAAGAGGAACTGGGACCTTGCCTCACCCAGGCAGTGACCAGGGTTAGCATCTAGTCTCAGCCTCCATTTCCTCATCTATAAAATGGGCATTCTGCCCCACAGCAAGTAGAGATTGGAACCACACCTGGCCTAGGGCCTGGCTGGGGGTAGCAGAGATTTGCTGAATGACTGAGTGAGCAATGAAAGACAGGGAGGCTGCATGGCACCCCCAGGGGACTCATCTAGCATCAGAAGCAAGGCCATAGGGTGGGAGAGGCTCTTGCGGTAAGAGCTGGGCCTAGGGTGTCTCAGCCAAAGTGTCCCCATAGGAGGTGGGTGATACCAGTCACAACATCCAGGGTGCTGAGCTTCCAGGCCTGACACATACCTGCTGTCAGCCCCTTCCTCTGACCTTCAGCCTCTAGGGAGAATTCAGTGGCCGGGTACACACCTATACTCACCAGGCTCTGTGGGCCTCAAGGGTGTTGAACGCCAGCCCTCCTAGACCCTTCCTTTGACTAGCAGATGCTAGTCAGGAATGACCACAGTGCTTTTGACCCCTCCTGAGGCCCCTGCATCTTGGAGCAGGTCTCAGGATAAGGGCCTCCTCCACAGGAGCAGTGTCAGGAGCCAGAGGAGCTCAGGCCCAAATCCACAATCCAACCTTTTCCAAGGCCTGGCAGTCTGGGCCAGGCCCTTATCTGACTACCACTAGCTCAGGCAGGTGGGTGAAGACGAGAGATGACATATTTCTCTTGAGGACCCTTTGGCCATGCCCCAGCCATGTTCCACCTGCACTGTCTCCCTTGACCTTCCCAGGGAGGCCAGCTCCCACCTGGAGACCTTCAAGGGGTCCCGAGATTCTCGACCCCCAGACAGAGGCAGGCACAAGAGGCCATCTCCACACTCATGTCCAGCTGTTGGAGGCAGCATCTTGGGCCAGGGCTCATGCTGACCCCAGGGACCCTTGGGTTTATCATCCCTTCCTCATACATCCAGGCCACCCTGTGCAAGGAGCCCTGACACCCACTCCTGGGTGGTCGCTCTGCCACTGTGTGCTCCCTGGTAGCTCCTAGTGCTCACCACCAAGTCCCTTATCTCCTTGCCAGCCAACAATCTGGCTGCCTTCCTCTGTAGGCGGAGGGCCCCAAGGGTGCCCACACAATGGAATGGGCCCAACAGATACTCATTCCCCAATGCTTCCCCCATCCCTGGGGACCCCCAGCCAGCTCCTGTGGGCAGTACCTTGCCAGGAAGCAGCGGCACTGTTTGGGTGAGGGGAGAATAATCAGCTGTAAACGCCGCAATCAGGGAGAAAAGGCTGCTCAGGCGCTTGGCGCCCACGCCTGTGCTTAATTGGCTCCACGTGTCTGCAGCTCCTTTCAAGAGCAGGAAAGTGGAAGGGTCAAGATCTCTTAATGTCCATAATGGAGGGGAGGCAGAAGCCATTGCCAGCCCCACATAAACACCTTTTAATTGCCCGGAGAAGGGTGGGCGGAGGCAGCCAATGCCACGGGATTTCCTGCCTGTCTGTCCACCATTATTGCACCTTTTAGAGCTTCCCTAGCGTGGAGTCAGATCCCAGAGGCTGAGCTCCAGCCAGAACCCAGAGCCACAGCCCTGGCATCAGTTCTACAAATGTTCACGAGTTTGCAGAACTCGTGTTCAGTTCCAGGCCAGGCCTTGCCAGTAGGCGACACCCATGGCCTGGTCCTCCAGGGGCCAACCTGTTTGTTTCACTCTTGTCAATGAATGCACCAGTGGACCCAGCTGAACTGGCCTCCACCTGCCTCAGTGCCACACTTGCCCCCACATCTTGCTGCCTCCTCCAGGTAGCCTTCCCGTGACCTCTTTGGACTGAAGGGATCTTTCTCCTGCCAGTCCTTCAGTCTGCACCTCTCTGAGGCCCCCAGTTCTCCCTGCTTGTGGTTCCCATGACTGCATCTCTGTGTCCCGTCAGACCAGTGGTTCTCAACTGGGGCAACTTTGCTCCCAGGCAACGTTTGGCAATACTTAGAAATATTTTTGGTTGTGACAACTGGAAGAGTGGTGTACTGCTGGCATCTAGTGGGTAGAGGGCAAGGGTGCTGCTAAACACCCCACAGTGCACAGGCAGTCCCACCACAAGGCAGGATGCAGCTCAAGGTGTCAGCAGTGCTGAGGCTGATGCCCTGCTTTAGACGAGGCTTTAGAAAGGAGGTGGGAGCTGGGCAGGAGCTTTGGGGAAAAGCTCCCTCCTGATAAAGGGAGTGGTCTGCTGCCCTACAGCCCCTGGCTCCCTCCCTGGCTCACACCTCCTGCCCCTCTGAATGCCCAGCCCAGAGCCCAGTTCCCGAACAGACCTGGTCACACTGCCAACAATGCATCACTTTAATTGGGTTAAGTGGCCATTAGCAGCAAAAGCAGGGCGGCTGTGTGCAGAAGGGTTTTTAATTTTACTCTTTAAATGATGCTCACTCCCCAGAGAGGCTGCCGATGGTGGGAACAATGCCCACTAGAGCCCCCAGGACCAAGGCCAGAACTGCACACTGCCCCCTCCCATCCATCTGAGCCTCATGGGGGTGTGGGAGGGGTGCTCATTGTCTTGTCTTCACTGCCCAAGAAAGAAACTGAGGGAGCAGGGACCTGTCCAAGGCCACAGGAGGTCATCACAGAGCAAGCCCCCGTCAGAGGAAACCAGTGTTCCATCTCCTGTTCCCTCAACCCTGTCCCGTTGTGGACAGCAAATGCCACGTGGCCACTAAAAGTAGCATAGAGAGAGGCAGTGGCTGGGGAGTCGTTTGTGGGGTCTGGAGCCCAACTACCTGGATCTAAACCCTGGTTCTAGCCGGGTGCCATGGCTCACACCTGTAATCCTAACACTTTGGGAGGCCAAGGGGCACGGGTTGCCTGAGCTCAGGAGTTCCGAGTCCAGCCTGGGCAACATGGCAAAACCCCAGTTCTACTAAAATACCAAAAAAATAGCTGGGTGTGGTGGCACACACCTGTATTCCCAGCTACTTGGGAGGCTGAGGCACGAGAATTGCCTGAACTTCAAAGGTGGAGGTTGCAGTGAGCCAAGATCCCACCACTTCGGTCCAGCCTGGGTGACAGAGCGAGGCATTGTCTCCTAAATAAACAATAAATAAACCCGGGTTTTGCTGTGATACCTGGAGCAAGTGGTTTAAGCTCTCTGAAGCTGTTTCCTCAGAAGTAAAATGGAGAGAGGAGAGTAACCCAGTGACCTGTGTAAGCATTCAGAGCAATACAGAGCATGCAGGCTCACTTCCGGGCTGGCACTTGGTGGGCACTACGAGGCTAGTAATTCTGGCAAGGAAAGATGCAGACCATTTTTTGGGAAAAGCCACATGATTCTGAAGCTATGCAGAATCATCTGTGGCACATTCAAACATCCTGATGCCCTGTCCCTCCCGCCCCCTGAGAATCTGATGCACTCGATCTAAGGCAGGGGCTGGGTGCCACGATTTTAGAAGCTCCTCAGACAATTCCAGTGTGCAACCAGGGTTCAGAAATGCTGCACTAAGGCAAAGGTTCGGCCCTTAGCACAATGGGAGGGACCTGAGGGGGAGGAGGGGGGCACAGGCATGGTAGGAGGGGTGCTGGGCTTGAGCCCCAGGCTGGGGTCTCCAGGTGCTAGATTCCTAGCAGGGCCTCTCACCGCCTCTGGTTTGTTTGAGGAAGGAGGCAAAAGGGCCTCCCAGAGAGAAGGTTTCCAGCCACCACGTTGATGTCCTGGCCTCTCTATCCTAGCCCTGGGCTTCCCATTCTCCAGGAACCAAGCCCGCTGAGCCTCGATACACTTGGCCATGTTCCTGAGAAGAGGCTGGACTCTCTCCCCTTGGGGTCACTCTCCACCCAATCCTGGGCAGTGCCTGCCCTTCCCCAGTGGCCTCTCCTCCAAGCCATACAGCACAGGATGCTGCTGCAGGGGCACCACCCTCAAGGGACTGTCCACACTGTGGCCTTTACAAGTGAGGCCCCTGGAGTTGAGAAACCAGAGTGCTGGGCCAGGAAGGTGCTCACGTCCCTATTTCATAGGGGGAGAAACTAAGGCCTGGGACAGGGATGGACTGAGATTTCCATGAGGGCAGAAACAGGGCCTGTCCTTCATCACTGCACCTCCAGCACCCAAAGAGGGCATGTTACACAGTAGCCATCGTCGGATGTTGATGAATAGATTAAGGAGGAATGTAACAATGAGGGGATGGCCTTCCCGAGAGCCAGGCCATAGGCCATAGGCCAGGGCCCAGTTGGGAGGGCAGGAGAGTCCTGATTTGGGTCCAGCTTTACTATAAGGACTTAGGCACCTCCCTATTCCTCCTGGGACTCAAGATTCTAAGAGAGTGGGCCCTGGCTCAGAGGGCAATCTCCCTAGGTGGTCAAAGTTCCAAGACAGGTGCCCCTCCATGTCGCTGAAGCAGAGGGCCCAGCATGTTTCTTGGACTTGGGGATGCTGGTTGCTTGCGTTGCAAGACCGCTGATCTGGCCTGCTCCTGCCTGACTCTTGGACCCAGCAACCACCCTTTGCAGCTTGGAGAAACTCGTTACAAACATCTGATTGTCCCTGATTAGATGAGACAATGAACTTCCGTCCTGTATTGCTCAGCTCCTTCTTTGCAAGCCCCCAATTAGAATTCCAGACCAGAGCAAAGGATTTAAATTGGATTACTGGATGGGGTCCAGGGAGAGAGGAACAATGGAATAGGGGGTGGGGGTCCAGTCCCCCAACAGCCCTCCCTCCATATACACTCAAGTTGCAAACAAATGTGGAAAAGGAGAAAGAGACCAGGATTTGATTAAAGGCACATTTAAAACATCATTAAGACCAAAGTTCATCTTCAACAATTAGAGCCAAGCAGGGGGAAGGGTGGTACTCCTCTTCCTCTGGGGATATGGGCAGGAGCATCTCGTGGGTCTGGAGCTGGGGGTGCTGCAGCAGGAGGAGTTCACTGCCCAGGAGCGCTGGAAGGCCAAGGGCTACAGGCTCAGTGCACGCCACAGGAATAATGTGGGGTCAAGGGACTGGCTTGGAGTCAGGGAGACCTGAGTTCAAATCCTGGCTCCGCCACATCCTGGCCTGATGCATAGCACCTCTGAGTCCTAGTGTCCCCCTCTGTGAAGTGGGGGTAGCAGGCCTTCCTTCTCCGGGTTGCTGTGAGAATGATACATGATAGACTCAGCACACAGTGAGTGTCTGTCTGGTCAGTGTATGCCTTTCCCCATCATTTCTCATAACAAATAATTTCTGGGCCAGAAGCGGTAGCTCATGCCTATAATCCCAGCACTTTGGGAGGCCAAGGCGGGTAGATCACCTGAGGTCAGGAGTTTGAGACCAGTTTGGCCAACATTGGGAAACCCAGTCTCTGCTAAAAATACAAAAATTGGCTGGGTGTGGTGGCAGGTGCCTGTAATCCCAGCTACTTGGGAGGCTGAGGCTTGAACCCAGATGAAGGTTGCAGTGAGCCAATATTGAGCCACTGAACTCCAGCCAGTCTCAAAAAAAAAAAAAAAAGAAAAGAATTTCTGTTTAGCGCTGGCTGTCTCAGGCCATGGCTGGGCTGCAGGTGCAGTAGAAAGGAGACAGACGCCTATCTGCCTCACATGGCAGAGTCTAGCAAGGGGTATAGGGATCAGGATCTCAAGCCTTCCGCTGCCCCTCCCAAGCTATCGGTGTTGATTGTTCCTTTAGGGATGGGAAAAGCAGCTTGGAAAGAGACTCTAGCCCTGTGATTCCCAAGGAGCTGGGCAGGAGGCTGGGCCCTGGGCTCTACTCGTGGAGGGCGGGTCGAGCTGTCTCTGCCACCACTCAGCACCCCTGCTGTCCAGAGGCCTGGGTGAGTGGCAGGCCAAAAGGCCTGAGGGCTACCCCTTCCCGCATTTACCAGGCAGTTCTAACACAAGTTCCGGGCTGGGAGCCCACATCTGTAAACCGAGCAGGGGGCAGCAAAGCTGGGAAGTAGTGTGCAAATGTGGGGTCTTGAAGGAAGTGGCGCAGAGACAGAGATGGAGAACAAGGGAAAGGCAGGAGGGCATCCAGGCCAGTCCCGTTCAGAAAGGTGAGGAGGTGGGGCATGATGCTGGCTGACAGGCGAACATAATGGGCTGCTATCCCCACAGAAGGCGTGGCTCTGCCTGCTCCCAGCTGTCTCCCCACACCCGTGACCAGGAGATCCTGAAGGCTGGGCAGAGCCCTGCTCTCGGTCCCTGGGTGGGAGGTCCTCAGAGTCCACCTTCTCTGGGACCCTGGCCCCAGTAAGCAGTCTCTACCTATTCCATGGCCCCAGGTCACATGGGGACAGGCAGGGGATCCCATGGGGGACAGCAGGGCCCAATTCCTGGAGAAGGGAATTCTGGTCCTCTCTTGGGGCCTGGATCTGGCAGCGTATGGGCGGGGGTGGCCACCCTGACTTAACTCTGCCAGGACCCTGGCCTGGGCCTGGGCACAGCTTGTGTAGACTTGCTTATTTTTAAAAGCTGCTTTATTGAGATACAACTTATACACCAGCAAATCCACCCAAATAAAGTATACAATTCAGTGGTTTTTAGAATATTCAGAGTTGTGCAACCATCACCACAATCTAATTTTGGAATATTTTCATCACTCCGAAAAAGAAACCCAGTACCCATTAGCAGGCCTTCCCTATCCCTTCCTTTCCAGTCCCAGGCACCCATGCATCTATTTTCCATTTCTATGGATTTGCCTATTCTGGACATTTTATAGAAATAGGATCACACAATATGTGGTCTTTTGTAACTGACTTCTTTCACTTAGCATAATGTTTTCAGGTTCATCCATGTTGTAGCAAGCGTCAGGAGACTTCATTCCTTTTTTTTTCTTTTTTAAAGAGATGAGGTTTTTACTCTATTGCCCAGGCTGGAATGCAGTGGCATGACCACAGCTCACTGTGGCCTCAAATTCCTGTGCTCAAGCTCAGCCTCCTGAGTAGCTGAGACTGCAGGGACACATCACCACACCCTGCTTCATTCCTTTTTATTGGATTGGTTTGTCTTTGACACAGGCTGGAGCAACAGCAGGTATGCCTCTGATCAGCTTGGATGCCTCTCACTCATTTACACATGACCTTCCCTGGGCACTTGGCAGCTGAGAAGCCCCATCCCACCTAGTCTCCCTGGGATGGGCTGAATATCAGGGTCTGCCTGCTTTGTCAGTGTAGCCCATCAGGTAGTGTTAACCCTCAGAACTACAGTGGCCTGAGGCTGAGAGGCACAACCTGCTGCATATAGATGGGGAGACTGAGGCCCAGATGGGGGAGCAGAGAAACATTCAAAGCCATGGGCAGAGCAGCTGCCATCCTTACATGGCCTTCTCTGTGGGGCTTGCAGAGCTCCTTGACACTGCCCCAAGAGAGCCTGCAGCCTACCTCAGGGGCAGACTCCTCCTACAGCAGGTCACTGTCTTGGCCAGGTGCTCATCCAGGGCACCACACACAGACAAACCTGGGGAGCCAGAGGGATGGGAAGACCCCAGGCCTGGAAGGAGGGAGGCGTAGGGCCTGCCCAAGTCCCAGCCTCAGGCTCACACAGAACCCCAAGACTCTAAGTCACCACCTCTCATGCAGCTACTCCAGATAATACCGTCCTGTTCCTGCCGTGGCTGCCCACATTCTGCATGGACACAGCCCTGATGCTGGCCCAGCTGAACTCAGGAGGGCCACATGACAATGAAGGCTCAGGACACTGCCCTCATGGTGTAGGACCTCTCCACCTGGCTCTCCATCAGCGCTCCCCTGCCCCCAACACACATACTTACCTTCAGGGCCTGCACCTTCCTGTCCAGCAGACTCTCAATGTCCCCCGCCACCTTCTCCACCAACTTCTGAGGCTCATTCTCCTGTACCTCGAACAGGTTCCGGTTGTCCTTGTAAATCTGGAAGGAAGCAGAGGCCAGGAGTGAGGCCAGGTGGTCCCATGTCCCCATGCCATGGCCCCTGAATACCCATGTGCTAACCTCAGCACAGTCCTCACCTGCACCCAGACCCTGGCTTTGGCCTCTGAGAGAGGGCATGGAAGGCCAGCACCTCCACCGACCTGAAGGCAGGACAAGGCCAGGGGCTCTGTAGCTTGCATCTGGGATGAGGGTCCAGTTTAGGCTAGTCGTTGTGGTTGGTGGGATGGGGTTGTCACTGCCTTCTCTGGACCTCAGGGTCCCTCCTTTCCAGGGTTATGAGTAACACCCCCTGACTAGCTCAAAGTAACTGTGAACGGCAGAGGGGAAGGGTGGGCTGGCGAGGAGGCAGGAGGTTGAGAGGAGATGGAGTCAATAAGCACACACCACACACCCCATCCCAACAAGATGCTCACGCCCACGCATGTGCACACACACTGCCATGGCTCCATGCTGCTCATGCATCTGGATCCCTTTTTGTGGGTGCTGCCCCAGGGCACTAGAAACTAGCAGGAGCTCTGGGCAGCCCCCTGGGCTCCTCTGTCATTCAGGGCACAGAACATGGGGAACAGGGAGACCAGGGAGGAAGGGGCAGGTTGGGGGGAATGAATCTGCCCAGCCTTCCTCCAAGATGAGTGGGTGTGTGTGCAGGCACATGTGGCAGTGTAAATCTGATTGTGTGTGTGTGTGTGTGATAGCTCAACATATCTGTTTGTGTGCACGTGCCTGTGTGTTGGGGGTGGGGCGGGTTTAGGGCCTCTAACCCCCAGGGACTTGTGAATTTCAGGAGCAGATTTCTGCAAGTGTCTTTGTTCACAGCTGGGTCTTGGGTGTGTGCATGCACATGTATGTTTGTGCATCTGTATGCATCATATACCTCTGCATGCATCTCCAAGCCTGACTGGGGTCCATATGTTCACTGAGGTGACCCAAGGAGGTCTGTGCCCCAAGCACAGGCTCCTTCACCACTGGAGGTCACAGAATAGGCTGCCATGACTGAGCCATGCCACCAGGCTGAGCAGAAGTGGAGGGATGTGGAGAGAGAGAGGAGGTGATGAGGAAGATAAGGAGTGGGGAGAGGCAGCCGATGAAAGACAGACAAGCAGAGAGAGATAAGGTCGGTAGAGTGACAGCAAGAAAGCAGGGAGATAAGACCTTGTCATCTGACAGGGGACGGGGTGGGGGGGCTGGGTGCTGCTGCAGCCCCTGCCCTGCCACTACCCAGCACCTGGCAGTCCAGGGGTTAACGCACAGCACAAAGCCGGCTCAGGCAATCTTCTCCTTCTCCCGCCACCCCCATCCCTCCCGGCTTCTCTTTTCTTTTTGTCCTTCTTTTAGAACAAAATAATTTGTGGTGAAGTCGCTCTTTCCTGCAGAGCAGTGGCAATCAGAGGGGGAAACTTGAGGCCTGGCCACATGGCCAGGGAGGAGAGAAGCCCCCAAGTGCCAGGCCAGGATGTTTCCTGGGCCCCTGGAACCCTGGGCCCTGCCTCAGGACAGAGGTCCACAGAGGGAGACGGTGATAGAGATAGAGGGTGAGGAGGGGTGGGACCCTGGGGGTCACTGAGGAAAGGCAGGGAACCTAGAACCTAGCACCTTACTGTTGGGGAAACTGAGGCACAGAAAAAGCAAGGACCGGTCAAGGCCAGGCGACTGAGTGGCAAAGCCAGATTCCCCATGAGCTTTCACTCATCCTTTCCAGGTTTGGGAACATTGCTTGACAGATTACTCTGGGGTGTGTTGTGGCCATGCTCTCAGCCACGCCCACCGATGCCTCTGGAGAGTGGTGCCCCGACCCACTTGCACCAGCAGGGGGCGTAACTGCCCGGCTTCTCCTGGCCAGGGATGAAGTTCATACCTCAGACTCTCTGTCAAGGTCATTCTCAGGTACAGCCACAGTCTGGCTACACATGGCTGTGTAGCCCCAGAATCTGAGGCAGGACCATGTGGTTCTCCTGGGAATGTCCAGGAGTCCCTCCTCTTGGGCCCCAGGGTACTCTCCTTGCAGCCTGGCATGGTGACTGTGCTGGGGATCAGGGGGCCACTGAGGGATTGGGTTTCCAGGTGGCAGGGCCATACCTCAGGGCACCAACAGGTGACACGATGCCTTGGAAGCTGAGACTCTGCCAAAAGTCACTCACCTCTGAACCTCCGTGTCCGATCTTTTAAACGAGAGAACAGCAGTCCCCACCTCTCAGGCTGAGGACAGCACACCCATGACTCGAGCAGCCTGTGCTCCTGTTGTTACTGCTATTGCTTGGGATCATCAGAATTCTGCAGATGGAATCACTGTCCCTCCCTGCCCCCATCCTCCTCTGCTAGATCTGAACACTTGGGGCTGTCCAAAGCCATCGGCTCCATTCCTGAGCTGGTAGCCTCGGTCTCCTGGGGTCTGCCCACCTCCAGCCCCACCCTCTTCTCTCAGATTGGCCTGGAAGTGTAGGCAGTCTCCTTACACTGCAGCCACCCTGTCCTTGTCTCCGAAACCTCAGCCTCGGCCCCAGAGTGAGGATGGTGGAGACTAGACACTGGGACGCCACTGACAGGGCACAGCCATGGCCAGCTTCCTTCTCTCTCCTCCAAGCACCATGTCGGGGTGCAGTGGACGCTTGACAAATGCACATGCTGGATTCTATGTCCAAGAGCAGATCTCTGGGCCCAGGTCTGATTCCTCAACTTCTGCTTGCATCTGCCCAAGCCCTTAGGGCCCAGGGATGCATGCACCGTGCTTTCTTCCTGTTCTATTTCTACCTGAGGACCCACCCCAGCACCTTTCTGCCGGCCCTGGTGCCATCACCTGGGGCCTGTCAAGCCCACTGACCTGTCATGTGCCTGCAGGTCCCTAGCCCAGGCTGGCTCCCACAGCCATACCTTGATTCACGCTGCCCCTGCATCCCCTCCACCTTGCCCTGCTATCTAAATCCTCTCTAGGGCAAGGCCAGGGAAATGGGCTAGAAGGGGTTTCTGAGAGGAGAGCGGAATCCCAGAAGCGCAGGGGCTGGTCATGCTGCCAGCCAAGCCTGCTCCCCAATCCCAAATGAGCCCTTGAGGTGCAACAGTCCTCGAATGATAGCCCCGAGTACCACAGCCCTCCCCTCTACAGCCCCCTGAACTTGCTCCAGTTGTCCCTGTCTTCTAGGGTGGGCCCTGAGCTGAGCCCCAAATGCCCAGAAGATCTAAGTGACACAGCCCAGCAGATGGTCCCACCCTGGGAGATAGGTAATCTTTACACTGATGTGGTCCAGGGAGGTGCTTGCCACCTGCAGGCCCAGCAGAAGCCCAGCAGAGCCCAGGGCAACTCCAGTGCACAGACTCTGCCCAGGGCTATTTCCCCTCCAGCCCCAGCCTCCAGCCGTGGCTCCTGGGGCCAGCTGGGACATGGCAGAAAGGCCAGGGTGCACTGGACGCAGGGCCTCAACCACCACAGCAGGATGGCAACTCCCGCCGATGTTCTTGGCCCAGAAAGTTAATTAGAAAAAGCTAACAGCTTCTATAGCAGTACAGCTGGCACAGCTTCACCTCTGCTGGACTAAGGAGCACAATAGGGTCCAGCAGGCCCCAGGGTACCCTAGTTCTGTGCCAGCAGTGATAGGGAGGGAGAGGCAGTGGCTTTAACCCACAGAGAGCTGCCAGGATGCTGGTGGGACAGGGCGGCAGACCGAGGCTAGGTGGGCATGTGGGAGAGGACTGAGGAACAGGGGGAGCAGGGTGGCTGAGGTCCCAAGGGACAATTCAGGAGTCTGTTTGGAGCCCCCTTGTTTCCAGGAGCCCCTAGCTCCCCACCCTGTTCCATGCACTGGTGACCATGGCTTAGCTGGTGCCCTCCTCCCTTGAGGGCACTCCCATCCCATCAGTGAGAAGAGACCTGCCCCTCTACATCTCCCCTCCCCCAAGGCTGGTTCCAGCCCCAACCCTCTCTCAGCTCTAGCAGTTCTTTGGTTAAGCATCAGGGCAAGTCCTGCCAGCCCTCTGGCCTAGGGCTTCACAGGGCCCATGGGGGCTTATGCCCCTTTAGAAGCCCTGAACCCTCTGCCCAGCCTCCTGCTTCCCCCATGGCTCTGCATAAGTGGGAGGTGAGCCTGGAGGACCCCGGCAGGAAAGATGACCTTGAACAGGAAGCCTGCATGCTGGCAGGAGCAAAGGGAACCAGCCTCGTCCCCACAGCTCCTAACAGTCCTGCCTGGGAGAAGCGAGTCCAGCTAGCAGCCCCAATGTACCTGGAACACAGAGACAGCCACCATAGGAAACTAACAGCCTCAGGACAAGTGACCTGGACAGGCCCAAATCAGAGGGCATTTTGAAAAGTCTCAGGAAGTCAGCAGCAGGGGAGCCCAGATCTGAGCTAGCATCAAACCTGTCTAGGGCAAGGGGGAAGCTGAAAGGGAAGAGGAAAATAAGAGGTGAGGGGGAAAGGAGAGGACAGAGGGGGAAAGGAGAGGGGAGAAAAGCAGGGAGGAAGGGCGAAGGAGGCTGCAGGAATGCTCCGTTTGCCCTGAATGTTGGCTCTGGCTGCTCTGGGGCAGGTGCTTTACACATGTGACTTCACTAATCTCCTACAACCCCTGAGGAGGGTCCATTCTGATCATCTCCATGTGATAGGACACTGAAGGTCAGCGAGGTTAAGGTGCATGTGAAACCGGCGTTTGAACTGGGTGGAATCCAAAGCCCTTGCTTTAGGTCATACTCTGTGCAGTCCTTTTCCTGCTGTTATCCCTAAACTTGAAGGCAAGGCCAGGGGAAAGGAGGCATAGGGATGAACTGGGAAGGCCTGAAGGGCTTGGGGCGGATGCAGGCAGAGGCTGAAAGACTGAGGCCTCTGGAAGGTGGGAGGGCCATGCTGGAGGGGAATGAGGGGAAGACTGGCAGGGCCAGCCCAATTGACTAAGCACCCACCCAACCCTGGGAGTCAAAACAGGCACCCACACGCAAGGCTCCTCTCTGCAGCGAAGGCGAATGGCCCTAATCTCTGGAAAATTAAATCAGAAAGAAAATGGAACAAGAAAGATTTGATGCAGGCTTGGCCCTGCTGCCAGCTGTCTCCTCAATGACCCAGCTCACCTTGGGCTTCATCAGGTGCTCCAGCACCCCTGGCCTCCTCCACCTGCCCGGGGAGCTGGACAGGGCACAGGCAGAGTGGGGGTGAGCCCAGAGACATGACTCCAGGGAGACCGGCACTCCACCTGCCTCTCACCATATTTCACCACAGGGAGCAGCTGGGTGAAAGTCTTAACTGCCCATGAGGCCCCTGTGGGGAGGGCAGCCAGTGAACAAGAGATGGTGGGTGAGGCCTCCTGAGGCCCAGCCCACAAGACCAAGCCCCGGGGAGGGAACCACCTCAAGAGACCATAGGGTTTGGGGTTGGAGGCCGGGGTCAGCTGCCAGACTGGGCTATACTCATGTCAGGTGGTGGCTAGGGGGCTTGTGGTGGCTCAGGAAGCCTGAGCTGGGCCAACAAGGAGGTAGGGGAGTTGGGGACAGGTAGTGACCAGTTCAAGGACCCTAGTCAGTCAGGGCAGAGCCAGGTCCGGGCCCCCAGCCTCACCCATCCCTTCCAGGCTGCTAACCTGGCCTGCCTCAGTAAGAAAAGAGAGGGTATTGACATAACTGCAACCCCCACCTTGAAGACTGGAGGGTTGATAGGGTAACCAGACACCTGGGGACCCTCTACCGCTGACAGCACCTGGGACAGATCCAGGACAGGCTGCACCCCTCAGGGCTCTCTCTGTAGCTCAGTTTTTGATGGGACTGAGGGGCTGCCCTATGGTGGGTGCACAAAAACCCTAACCTGGTCGCTCTGGGGACACACCAGCCATGAGGCTGGGTGTGTGCCTGACAGCTCCTCTGGTGGCAGTTGAGGCCTGTCCCTCACCAGCCTGACACAAGGCTTACAGTAGGGCAAGGGGCCCCTGGAGCTCTCAGAGCACACTGCCGGTGCCCACGCAGGGGTTTACATGCTACTCATTTACATGCTTCATCGGCTGCTGACATTTGCCAACTGCCACGTCAGGTTCCTAAGTGGCCATGCCACACTGCCACCATCCCAGGTGGCGTGACCCCATGGTCACTCAGCTATATATGGTGTCCTGTCACACTCAGGTTTTGTACACCATGATGTTGGATGTCCCATTAATAGTTCCCCTTCATATCCAGTAGAGAATGCTTGGGACAAATGCTCTCTCTAGAGGGCATCACAGACACAGAACCAGGCCATTACAATCGGCCTGCACAGGCTACAGTGGAGGTCACACAGCAGTGTGGGAGCAGGGAGGAGGGTGCCTGGCCTGGTCTCCTGGGTGGGCAGCCCATTAATAGCATATCCTTCCCCACCCCCACCTCCTTACATCCCCACTGGGGCAGCAGAGATGGAACAGACCTCATCCCTGCCCTCCTGGGACTCTACCCAGAGGGGACAGATGCCCAGACAGGTGGCAGCAGAGAGAGGTGTGCAGGAGATACCTGGGAGTGGGGCTGGCCTGCTCGGGGGTGGTGGTGGGGCAACAAAAAGCCTGAGGAGGGCCTTCTGGGGGAGAGGACATCTGAGCGTCTGAAAGGCTGGACAGGAGTTTTTGTGGGTGGACGGGGATGAGGGCCTCTTGGCAGGAGTAGCACCAGGTGCAAAGGGTGGGTGAAGCGGGGATAAGGGACTGCTCACTAGCTGCAGAGGGGCCCGTGGGGGGCAGAAGCTGGGGAGACAGGGTGTGAGGGCAGGGGGAGCAGATACCCAGGTGGTGGGGACAGGAGGATCCTCCAGGAAGGAAGGATATGTGGCCTGACCATGAGGTGAAAAAGGCCTGGTAGCTTTGTGGTCCCTCCTCCCAAAGAGGCAACTTCCAGGAGCTTTCACCAGCAGGATTCCCTTCAGAAAACTCAGAGGGGCCTGAAGCCCCCACCACCACCCCCAGCAACGCCTCCCTGTTTTTAAAGTTAAAGTTTAGTTGACTGTCATCCATTACCGCAATTAGTACATTATGTCTAATTATGCAATTAGTGTAAAAAGTGCACTTGCTGCTGAGAATGGGAAATTACGCTGCCTCGTTACGCTGTAAAATCCATGTCATAAAAAGGCTCAATCTCCTGTTTTTCAAAAGACACAAAACCCAACACAAAACAATAAACCAAATCCTCCCAGCCAAGAAAGGGCCAGTCTGTGCCAACCTTCCTAGGCTTGCCCCTATGCAGAGCCTGCCTCTGTGAGGCCTGCCTGGAACATGCCCCCAGGCAAGGCACCACCCACCAGAGACACTGGGCATGGCCCATTCCTGGGTGCAGCCCTTTGCTCCTCTGAAACATATGCGAATTTCCAAACTGACTTGAAAACTGTGGCAATCCTGATTATCCATTTACATCAGGCCTGATTTGAGCAGGCCTCCAGTGTTAGGGCCTGTATCTCAGGGAACAACAGTCATATAGGGAAATGGTATCCACCCAGCTCCAAAATGAGAGGTCTTTTCTCCAAGGTTCCGGATGGCTTCTGTGAACAGGGGCTTACAGATTCCAGCTCAGGGAAGTGGGAAGAACTTTCTCACACTCAGGGCTCCCAAACCCTGAAAGCAACACCTGGATAAGCAGTGAGCCCCCTGCCACAGGGACTATTCCAGCCCAGCTGTTGGGAGTGCTGAGGAGGGATTCACCCATCATTATCCAGCACTTTGGCTAGATTCCAGGCTGCCATTGTTAGATAACAGCATTCCTATGGCCATGTGCCTATGTGAACCTTGCAGTCTGTGACTATCTTCCCTAAGTTCTGACTCCCTTGGTGGTCACGGGGATGCTTTGTGGACACGTTGGGAGTGAAAAAGAATCAAATGAGGTCTCCTTACTACAGAGGTGACAATCCCAAATGGCCCAGGGCATGGAGCTGTAGAGGAGGCACACTCCATTGTTCCTGCCTGTCTATGCCAGCATCAGGCACACTCCTGTGTATCTCAAAACAAACACTGCAGGGCCGAAGCCCCCCAGAATGTATCTCCAAGGTCACAAGTTAACGCTCTAGCATGGGCTGCTGAGTGCCTCCCCAAGAAGTGCTCTCCCTGAGCAGCTTCCCTGAGCCCCTGCCTCTGAGCTCCCACCACTCCTTGATCTGAGATGCTTGACCCAGGCCTTAGGGTGAGTGGTGCAATACCATGGAGACACCTTCACAGCCAAGCATCTGCCCTGACCTTATGGGAATGATGCATGGCCTCCTGCAGGTGCCACTGCTGAGTGGTGCTCAGACAAGGTATTCACAGAAATCACAGAGCAGAGGCATGGAAACCCAGGCATCCCAGGGTCCATGGGGCACCAGTCCCCTGCAACCTCGCCAACCTACAATCGGCATCCATTGGTTCTGGGTGTGCTGAGATAATACAGCAGTGAGCACACCCCAGAGAGAAGCAACTACTGAGAAAGGACCTCGGGTAGAAGGAGGTGGGCATGGACCCACTGGAGGGGCATCTGTTGGCCAAACTCAAGACAAATGCCCTTGGACAGTTCCAGCCTCCAGGCCTTTGTCTAATCAGATGGGCTGGAGAGCAGGGGAGACAACTCTGGCACAGCACAGCCACAGGGACACCAGCCAGAGACACTTGGGGCCCCCATCCTTTCAATGTGGCCTGGAATAGCATTGGGTGGGGAATTTGAGCCCGAGGTGAACCAAACTGCAGGCAAGATCCAGGGGCCCCTGCCTGCTCCCCCTCCCTCAGTTGGGAGCTGCCGGCTGTCGAGGCAGCTGGGAGGGAAGCTGTGCCCAGCATACCAGCTGGCACGGGGGAGTGCGAGTAAACATACCCGCACTTTCCCAACTCACAGAAGTCGCCGGGTGGCGGCCGGCTGGTGTGGGCGCCCATGTTTATGGGAAGCAGACTGTTTGTGTCGGCGTCTGGGCCCCCTTGCCACCCACCCTGGCTCTGCTCTCTCCCGCTGCCTCCACACCCAGTTGGTCCTGCCTTCCTTTCATCAGAATTCCTCAGCCTCTTAACTGCAGAAGGATGGGGATAGTGATGACAGGTCCTCTGTGTGGCCAGACAGTGCTCAGTGCATAACCCATGGAGTCCTCGTCATTTGACAGCTCTGGGAAATAAGAAACTGGCCGCAGACTACAGGCAGTGAATGGCGGTGCCTGTGGCACTGGGCTTCTCAGACCCCAGCCATCAGGTCCAGGCCCCGGCTGTGGCTCAGTTCTCTGGCCCACAGACAAGTCTGGCCTGCCCTTCAGCCTGTTCTCCATCTTGAGCAGCCCTGACCCAGCCTGGCCTTGGGTAAGGACCCTGCCCTTGAAGCAGGACAAACAGCCCCCTCTACTCTATGATGGCCCAAGTAGAGAGACCCAAGCCAGGCCACTGCCTTGCTGTCTGGCCTCTTCAACCCCTTCACCCTTGTGCCCCCATCTTCAGATATGTAAAACAGGTTAGAGTAAAGCCCCCTTTACCCGCCTCTCAAGACTCAGGGACAGTGGGCTGGGAGGGTGGGAGTGAAGGGCTCTGGAAGTCAGGGTGGACAGAGGCCCCAGTGGACCTTTGGTGGGCCAGGGAGGACTCCCAATCATGCCACAGCTTCAGTGGGTTTCAATGGGTCATGGAGTTCTCATCTGAGATGAAACAGTCATTGTAACCCAGAGTCCTTGTAGCCCAGAGCTGGCAGAAATTCACCCCCATAAGTACCCTCATGAGATGGAATTGAGGCCAGGGAGCAAAGAGCAAAATGTGCTTTCTCTGTATCACCTCCATCCACCCCTCACAGCCCTGATAGGTCAGGTGAGCAACCCTCTTCAGGGGCTGGGCAGGTCCCCCAAGGACTCCAGAGTGGTCAGAAACTGACCTTGTCCCAAAGCCACCAGTCATGCCCTGGGGATAGAGATGATTGTAACAAGGGCACCCAGGAGGTGGTCAGCAGCTGGCTGGCTTCTCATTTTACATATGAGGAAACTGAAGTGCCAGGAGGGTCACAATCTGTCCAAAGAGGAGACTTCCCAGACTCTTGCACCCACATCCCCGCTCTGCCCTTAATCAGCCTCGTGGTTTGGTTTGAGCCTTCACCCTCACGGTCCACATAGCCCTGAGCTACCTCAGCTAGGCCATCCTGGCATTCCTCAAAGATGGAAGGTCAAGTGTGGGGTGCTGGTGGCTTTTCATGGGACTGCCTTCCAGGGTTGCTCCCAAGGCCCTGAGTACTTTCCCTGATCTACTCTGTCCTGCCGGGACCAATTTTCCTGGCCTCACACGCTGGAATTCTGTTCTGTGCTGCTGAGACTTGCTAAAGATGTCACCAAGTAATGACAGACCAATGACAGCCCTGATCACAATAAGAGGTGCTGCTGAGGCCCTCGGGCTGGCTGCTCTGGTGAAAACATGAGATCTTAGCATGGCAGGTATGGGGGATAAGGGTGGAGAGATGGAGAGAAGCCCAGAAGATAAGCCCATGGCCTCTCATGGTATCAAGGGCCTCTTTTGGGGCAAAGTGATCCCAGGGACCTGCCCTGTACCAGTGCACAGATGCAGCTGCAGGCACATGCACTTGACCTTGCATAAAAGGTTACACACACTGACCTCACCACATTCACACCCAGTACTCAGGAAGCCCCTTGCAGATCCTGCTCAAGTCTCATACTTAGGCTCATAGAAAAGGCACCACAGCCTAGGTGGGCCTGTCCACTGTCACTGGATATACTGCTAGCCCCAGGCTTGAGGGAGGCTCCGTGGGAGTCCATCCACACCTCAAAAAGTGGTCTGTGATCATCTGAAATGTTTTTTTTTTTTTTTTTTTGAGACGGAGTTTCACTCATGTTACCCAGGCTGGAGTGCAATGGCGCAATCTCGGCTCACTGCAACCTCCGCCTCGTGGGTTCAGGCAATTCTCCTGCCTCAGCCTCCTGAGTAGCTGGGATTACAGGCACGCACCACCATGCCCAGCTAACTTTTTGTATTTTTAGTAGAGACGGGGTTTCACCATGTTGACCAGGATGGTCTCGATCTCTTGACCTCGTGATCCACCCGCCTTGGCCTCCCAAAGTGCTGGGATTACAGGCTTGAGCCACCGCGCCCGGCCATCTGAAATGTTTTAAACAGCGGAACTTTGCTGGCTCAGATGGCTGGGGCTACCTGAAGGTCATGACCCTTGATCCTGCTGAACACACCACTAGAGAGGCTCTTAACAGCATGGGTGCTGGACCTGGTGGGGGCAAGGGCATGGCCTGACCCACAGTGGCTTCTGAACCAGGGTCCCAGCAGAACCTAGCTAGGCTCCCCCTTTTGAGTTCTTGATGTAGGCTGACCACAAGGCACTGATAAGGCAGTAGGAACCAGAGTCATTGTGAATGTGCAAGCAAGTTGTTTGAGGGAGCGCGCCACGACTGGGCCATCTCATTTACCACCTCTGCCAGCACCTCCCGACGCCATCTTACTCCCGCCCCTAGATTTTCCTTTTTCTCCTACTTCCAATTTATAGGCTCTTCTTGAATTTTATGTATCCTTGTAAGTGCCATTAAATCTTCTGTAGAACAAGTCAGAAGCTTAAATAATCAATCATACAGGACCAATACACTGAGGCTTTGTATAGGCTGAAGATACGCTGAGGACAGGGACATGCGTGCTCTGAAGACACATGCACACTGGGGACACACATCCACACAGTCTCTCCTGGGCTCTCACAAGAAAGCTCCCATTTTTGGACCTGAAAAATGCAGGGGTAGGATCACCACCAAAAACTTTCCCTGAGCTGGGGTCAGTGATCTCTGGACCCAGTCCACAGGGGTGCTCCTGAGCAGCCTCTGGCCCCTCTCTGTACCTCACTTCCCCCTTATTTCACTCTGGGGGGAAAGGGACAATCCCTGGCACCTCCAGCTCCAGGTTCTCTCTCTGTGTATGCAAAACTCCAGTGGCAACAGGGGCCAGCATTTACCTTCCTGCATCCGCGCGCAGTGTTTGCCATGCAAACGAACTGTGCAAACAGGACTGATGGCCTGGCCACGCTGGCAAACACCACGAGGGCCCTTAGCTTGAACAGCCATGAACTTCTCAGTTAAGTGTGCTGTGCCCAGGGGAGGCAGATGCTGCGCCTGGGCCCCCACTCCAGGCACAGTGTGCCACCTCCTTGTTGCCCAGGTTTCGGGGCTGTGGGGTTGGGTGACAATTATTATGGGATTAGCTGCCACTACTGGCAGGGCCAAATAAGCCTCCACACCGGCAATCCATTGCATCAAATTCTCACAAGCCCCAGTTGTCCTTATTTTACAAATGAGGCAACTGAGGCATGGAGAGTAACTGGCAAAGCTGGGATTCAATGACTACACGGACTTACCACGTGCATGAACACAGACCCTGTTCCAGGCCCTGCCTCCATTTCCCCAGCAGCTGGTCTCCAGCCTGTGGGATCCTGTAACTCCTCAGGCCTCACCCTGCCCCTGGCCCCTCCTTTGGGAAGCCACTCTGACTGACCTCGAGGCCATGTCCATTGGGCCACCTGCCCTAGGGCTATCAAAGTCAGTGGGGTCAGCTGAGTCTTGAGTTCACAAACCCCATCCTGCTTTGAACGTCCATCAAGAGCTGTTTCTCAGACAGTTGGGTAAACTCTCCCAGGAATCCAGCCCGCAGGATAACAAGTCCCTAATTCATTTACCTGGTGCTGTCCACCAGATCCCGAGGGTTCATTCACCCAACCTGTTTGCCCAGAGGGATTGCAGGGGGAGGGAAAGCCAAGGACAGTTCTGAGTGAGTCCAGAGGGTAGGTGGACTTCAAGGAGGTGCTTCTACCTGTAGGAAACCATCTTTATTTGTAAAGTTGAAGTCCAGGACCCTAGGCTACACGTGCATGAGCCGATGTCCAAGTGGGCAGAGTAAGCATCAGTGAAGAGCCAGGATGACCAAGACTCCAGCTTCTCACCTCCTTCTGTGTTAGGAAGGTCAGGGAAGACGCTCCAGGGAAAAGTACAGGTGGATGGGCCAAAATAGACATGTACCTTCCCAGCAGGGGAATAGCATGCAAAGGTGGAGGAGAAGAAGGCTAGTGAGGAGAGCTGCCGGGGGAGGGCCCACTAGCAGGCAGGGGCAGCTCTGACCCCAACCCTCACTGGGAACTCACTGCCTGTGTGAAATCTGAGAAATTGTAGGGTTGTCTGGAGGCTGCAGGCTGGAGGCCTGGATCCCCATATGCAGTGTGACTTCGTCTCCCCATTGCTCCCTTCCCATGGCTAGGTGCCCATGGGGTCCTGGAGGGGATGGTGCCCTGGGCTTCCACATTGTCTGTCAGCAACCTCCAGGAGGAAGGAGGGAGGCCTGAGCTTCTAGCTCTGTCAAGGGCTCCCTGAGCAAGGAGGCGGTGAGGGCAATGACGCCAGGAGGACAAGAGCGGAACAAATTGCTCTGATTATGTAAGGCAGCCCTACTTCTTCCTCAGCAGGGAGAGAACTGGGAGCTAGGTTCCTCCCTACCCCACGTCCCTCCCATGCCACTGGGCCTGCTGGGAGACCCTTCAACAAGGCTCACTCAGTGGTCCCCCCAAGCAGGGGTTGTGGGCCCAGGTCACGCAGAAGTGTTGGGGAAGGTTCTTAGGGATAGACCCCAGTTGGCCACTCCCCTGGGGCCTGCAGGGCATGACTGCGCAAGTGACCTGGGTTGGTCCTGTTCAGTCATTGCTGCTCCAGAGTCTCTGAACCTACATGAACCCCTCCAGGTTTCCTGCCTGCACCCTGAGCTGGCAGCCTCCCTGCCTGCTGGCCCAGAACTCCACACCCCAGGCCTCTCCCTGCCCCAGTCACCACGGAGCCTGGGTTACTCTGAGCTCCTCCAGAATCCAACCAAGGTCCCTGCCATGCCACACAGGGCTCAGGTTCGCTCTTCTCAGTGCCCCATAGGGGTCTAAGCAGGAAGACCCCGTTTTCAGGTCCCAAAACAAGCTGAGAGCCAGACCAGCCACATCCTCAGCCTGGTCTCTGGATTGCCCTGTCCCCTCCATGAACACAACCTAGCCTCCCCCAGGGCCATGACCCCTCTGAGTTGCTATCACTTCTCCTATCCTAGGGCCCTTAGGGAATGCTGGAGATGCCCTAGGCTGAAGCTCCAAGATGGTAATCATGTGGCCCCTCCCTAGCACAGGGTAGGCAGTTCCTGGACAGACTCCTTTACCAGTTAGGTCTGGGTATGTTCTACCCTGCAGTGCTGTCCTGCAAAGCAGGCTGGAAACTCTCTCCTACACAGTATCATGCTTTGTGGAGTCACCAACATGCTTGGAAGCTCTGGCTATCAGGCTCTTTGAGTTTACAGTGCTGGCAGGTTTAGGGTTCTAAACTGCTAATTTATCTCCTGCCATAAACCCAGATGATGCAGGAGCCAACGTATGCCTGAGTGTATCTGTATATGTACGTAGGAAGGCATGCTTGTGTGGTGGTGCATGGCAGCATGCATGTGCTCAAATGCTCACGGGCATGCATGGGAGGGGTGATGGTGTTCCCATGGGCAATTCAGACTCAAGCACATGACCCAGTGTATGTCTCCAGGTACTCACATATCCCAGGGCCTGTGTGTCCAACCACATACGTATCCTGGTGTGTATACGTCCAGGTTTATGGCACATGTTGGCAGAAGGCTCGCAATGAACAAGGTAGGGTGCATGCTCTCCTGAGCTCAGCTCCGAGCTCCTGTGCTTAAGTACAGCACACAGTAGGTCTCAGAGAACATCTATGTGTGTGTGTACAGGCCCAGGGTACCCTCTGGCAGACTAGTCCCTGCCCTTCTACCCACCATTTCAGAGGGACTAGAGCCTTGCTCTGGTCATATCCCCAGGGCCAGACCAGCCACACTGTGCTGGTGCCCCCTTCCAGTCACTACCCCTGCAAACCTTGAAAACACCCCATTGATAGCGCAGGCTGTAACAGAGAGTCTGAGGGCACAGATTCCCTCCTGAGTGTGGGGGAGAGCCGCAACGAAACCCTTAGGCAAGGGATCCTTCCTGCCCACCTCCATCCCGCAGACAAGAGGATCTGGAAACATCACGAAAACGACTGATCTCCCTGCTGATGGTGGGCGAGAAAAAATTATCTCTCTCTGAATACTAAAAATAAAGCCCAGTTTCCTAAAAGCAGGGCCCTTCTTAGCCCATGGCTTACAGAGACTGCATCGCTGAATTCCAAAGGTAGATTTGTTGAAGCCAAGAGAGTGACAAGCCCTCAGCTGCCTCATTGAGGGGCTCAGCCTCAGGGCAAGATGGCAGCCCCCACCCCTGTGATCCAACCCTGGGCCTTGGACCTCGCAGTGAGCCCAGATGATGCTATCGGAGGTGGGTGGGAAGAGGGCAGCAGGAATCTGGTCCATATGCTGCTCGTACCCAGCTAATGGGCTGATAAATGAGCAGGTCTCCCCTCTAGGAAGTGATGAATGAGCAGTCGCCCAGGAGAGCTGTGGGATGAGCCACCCTCCATAGCATGCCTTAGGCTCAGCCCCGAGGCCACCTCCATGGGTGCATAGCCCTGCTAAGATTCCTCAGGTGTAGGGGTTGGGACTAGGGGGTGACTGTGGATTTTGGGCATGGGGAGGACAGAAAGTGCATAAAAGGGCGGATCCAGCCTCAGAAGCCATCCAAAAACAAGCCCAGCCAGGAAGACCCAAATCAAGGCCAGGGATGAAAATAGTGTCAGCCTGAAAGGGCACCATTAAGGAGGGGCTTCAAGCACGGTCCTCTGACTTCTCCACCATACCACACTCAGAATGATCTCAAGGTCCTGAAGAGACGGTGGCCTGGGACATGGGCAGGGGGAGCCTGTGCCCTGAGGACTGCCCACCACACTCCCCGCTCCCTACCAGAGACACAGGCATCCAACCCAGGTCCCAGGGACTGAGTAGGTGGGAAAGAGACCTGGGGCTGGGTCCTGGGGGTCCACCCACGGAGTAGAGCTGCTTCTCCCACACAATGACAGGACTGTCACCTCCCAAGCCCACAAAGGTTGTGAAGGGGACATAGCAGGAGGTGAGCCTCCATGTGGGGAAGGGTCCGCGGAGCCCAACTCAAAGCAAACTACAGCCTCCAGAGTTTGTGAGCCCCACGCCACAGAAGAGGGCAAGCTGAAGGTGGCCCCTGGGTCTCAGCCAGTCCTCTCGGTGGAGAGTTAGGCCAAATAGTCATTTTTGACCCGAGAGCCCCAATGTTCTTGATTTGCACCCAAAATCATTATATGGCTCCACCTTCCCTGCACACAGGACATCTAAAATGGGGCAGGATTCCACATTCTTTTGACAGTGCATCGGCCTGGCTCCCTTTGAGGGCCCTCTGGCCAGGCAAGGCAGTCCCTGACCCAGTTCCTGTGTGAGCTCCTTGTGCAAATGGCCCCCAAGCCCCCTGCCTGCACTGCCTCCCCCACCCCGCCCCTGCCACGTGTAAACAGAACCCGCCCGCTCTCTCCCAGGGGCTGCTAATTCCTCGCCAGAACTGCTCGGACGTGAAATTGGAGTGAGACAATGTGTGTTTAAGGAAATGAATCTCGAATCTTAAGAGGCTCCGGAGCCCGCCCTTCACCCCCATCACCCTGCTCTCACCCACCAAAGCCAGGAAAGGAGCACTTGGCATCAGGGAAGAGAAAGGCAGAGGTGACATTCAGCGCCAAATTAGCAGCCGCCACAGCCAAATATTGTACTTGCCTCCAATCTTCTTTTATTTTTTGAAAGAAAAGGCTTTTACAAAGTGAGAGGCTGTTGGAACACTGAGGCTGATAATCATTTGTAAAAGGCATGCCCACCACGTGCATGCCCAACTCGGAGCCTTCCCTTCCCGTCGGCAGGCCTCCCCTCCCTGCCCACAGCCACACCTGAAAGACGCCTGCCAATGTCACGCCCCACTGCACCAGCCACACTGGCCGACGTCACGGGTGTTCAGCAAGACCCATGGGGTCTCACCCTGTGCCAGTCCTGGACATGGGGCCTGCCTCTGAGCCGTCGCCCCGCCTACATGGGGCCCTTGGAAACAAGGAGTTATTTGTGGTGTGTACAGAACCACTATGCCTACTGAGGCCTCAAAAATGACAGCCCAGTACCTCTGCAGAGGCTCCTCATCCACCCCAATGGCCCTTAGTGCCCCTGCCATGGACAGCCACCCTGCCTCTGCCATCATCACTTTTATCCCTCCCACCAGGGATGGTTTTGTTTTTTTTTTGAGACGGAGTTTCGCTCTTGTTGTAGCCTAGGCTGGAGTGCAATGGTGCAATTTCAGCTCACTGCAACCTCCACCTCCTGGATTCAAGCAATTCTCCTGCCTCAGCCTCCCAAGTAGCTGGTATTTACAGGTGTGCACCACCACACCCAGCTAGCTTTTTGTATTTTTAGTAGAGATGGGGTTTCACCATGTTGGCCAGGCTAGTCTTGAACTCCTGACTTCAGGTGATCTGCCTGCCTTGGCCTCACAAAGTGCTGGGATTACAGGCATGAGCCACTGTGCCCAGCCCAGGGCCCCTCTCCGTGTTGCCTGATGGCCCCCCACTCTTGGTCACTTTGTTGAACAAACACCATCCATCGTCCTGGAGTCCAGCCCCTGAACCCAGCCTGCCTCCATCTGTGCTAGTTAATTAACCCACTGAGCAGGCTGAGCCGATACCCTCTGCGTGCCCCTCCACTATTTTCACAGGCCCTTGATCAAGCACTCAGACAACTTCCGTGGGTTTTATCTACAGTACAGACTTAGCCAGTGTTTACCATTTCCTCAAACCTGGCTGCCCAAAGCCCTGTCCAGTGAGAGGATGGGGAGTCTGCTGCGAGGCCCCCTAGCTCCCACCCGGATGGTGATTGGAACCTGGCCCTGCCCCACATGCGTGCACCCTTCAAGCTCACACTGTGCCTCAGAACCAGCCTCAGATCCCACTCCTAACCACCTCAGGAGGTGGAGGCGTGGCAACGGTCCATTTTGCAGGTGGGATACGGGGCTCAAAAGTTCTTGTGACTCACCTGAGGCCTCAGTGCCAGCAAGAGGCACAACCAGAACCTGGGTCCAAGCTGCATGGGCCCCACAACATGGATGCTGGGGCACGTCACCCAGATTCCCTCTTTGGCATGGGGCCCTCATTCCCTCATTGCCAAAGGTGTTGCCTGCTGACTCCTCTCATCCAAGTCCCTCCCCAGGCCGTGCCCTGAGCAGATATGTCCCCACTCCCTGTGGCTGACACAGAGGTGGAATGGGGGTGCACACAGGCCTGGTCCCTTGGCCTCAATGGGGACAGCTCTGACGGGCAAGCCCAGCTCCAGGGCTATTTGTGGAATTGGCTCAGGCTTGAGAATGCCTCACAGCCCAATTTCTCCTGCTGCCCAACCCTGCATCCTTCACCCTCACAGGTGTGGTTTCTGAGAGTACTCTCCAGTAAACACTTGCACATGACCTCCATCTCAGATACTAACCCCAGGGAATGGACCCTATTGGGCTAGTGCCAGAAGTGGTCCCAGGGCCAGGCGCGGTGGCTCACACCTGTAATCCCAGCACTTTGGGAGGCCGAGGTGGGTGGATCACCTGAGTTCAGAAGTTCGAGACCAGCCTAACATGGTGAAACCCTGTCTCTACTAAAGATACAAAAATTAGCCAGACGTGGTGGCACATGACTGTAATCCCAGCTACTCAGGAGGCTGAGGCAGAAGAATCGTGTGAATGCAGAGAGGTGGAGGTTGCAGTGAGCCCAGATGGCACCATTGCACTCCAGCCCGGGCAACAAGAGAAAAATTGCATCTCAAAAAATAAAAAAAGTGGTCCCAGAAGGCAGACCCTAAAGTGGGCATTGTCGTGCTGGCAACGAGAACCTTACCACGGAGGCAGGGGGAGCCCTGACACTCCTGGCAAGTGATGGGTGCAACTGCTCATCATGAACTAGGATGGGATACCTGTGAATGAGTGCAATATCTCAGCCTTCGGAGAGGCTCAGGGAAGTGCAATTGTAAGAACTATGGAATGGGATGGCTATGGCTGGGGGCTATCAGTGCTTTGGAGAAAGAAGAGGGAAGACAGTGTGATTCAAAACAAATTTAAGGTAAAATATGAAAGTCAGAAGCCCCCTGGCAGGATTTAAGAAGATTCTCATCTGCAGCAGCCAGAGGCAGAAAAGTTTAGGACTTAATGGTAAGAGTCAAAGATCCTCAGGGGGTTATAGTTTCAATCCCAGCAGGCTGGTTACAAGGCAAGGCCAAGACCCCTGACTGCAAAGGAGTGGGGCCCTGGGTTGTGGGATGGGAACAACTGAATCACTGCAATTGGGAACCTTAAAACCAAACCACAGACCCCTGCGAAACTCTCTGAGCCTGCAGAAGTGGCCCCTCATCCCTGCTAAAAGCTAGGACTTCCTCCTTGTTTGAAGATGATGCAGAGACCTCCTGTGTGCAAATCTTCTAGTCTCAGTCTTTTCCCAGGAATATGACCTCAGAGAGAAGACTCAGTTCTCTCACTGGGTCCAGAAAGAGTCCATGAGCCAATCTCCACATCACTGAGATCCCAACACCAGCCTCTCCTCTCTTTCCTGCTGCCTGCCAGAGTTGTTCCACCTGCCCGGCCTTTGTCCATGCTTCCCCAGAAATGCTCACCCCTCAGCTCCCCGCTTCCTCCTTCCCTAAACCCCCTGGTGAGCCATCTCCCAAGTCCTTGCAGCCTCTCCATCTGCAGTGCACACACACCACACAGCCTACAGCAGGTCACCTGCTTTGGTCCCTGTGCATCCAAATGTCCCCTGAATAGGACACAGCCATTTCAAACGGCCCCGGCCTATGTGCACCCACCAGTGCCAAATCCTGGCCTGCAGAAGTTGAAGAAAACCCTGTCATAGGGGCTGCTGGACTTCCCCAGGCCTACCCTTCATACCCCCAATCCCTGCACTCAGGCCTCACCCCTTTCAAGGAGGTGTGATTATTAGGCCCTTCTCCATTACAGGTAAAGAAACTCTAGAGGGGAGCTGGCCCATCCAGCATCCTAGAACAGGGAAGGGGCTGCTCAGGATTTGCACCCTGTCTGTCTGAATCTTCCTGATCACCATCCCCACAACTTCTGTAACTCCTGGCGAAGGAAGAGAGAGGGGCAGGTAAAGGCTTTGGAGCTTGGAGAGATGGGAATGGGTTCCATGGAGGAGGTCTTGAGGGCCTCAGACAGGTAGGCATGCAAGGCAAAGCACTGCAGGAAGAGGGAACGGTGAGGGCCAAGGCTGGGAGGTAGGCTAATACGGAGGGAGCCCCGGTTTGGGGTGGTAGGTCAGGGAAGGGAGATGTGATCAGTGTGAAGGTCACGGTGGACACAACCAGGCCCTGGTCCTGCATCTGTTCTGCCCTGCCCCCGTCTCGTGGAGCCCCCATCTCCCCCTAGGTTCCGGCGCCTGCTCTGAATGGCCAATGAGGCCATCTGATTGGCTCATCAAGGGCAAATAATAGCTTTTGCTGAATTCAGCTGCAGCCAATCAGAGGCAATCAAGCACACAAGAGGCCTGATGGGCCACACAGGCGCACCCACAGGCACCAGAGCTGCCCCTCAGCCAGGCTCCGGAAGCCTCCCCCTCCCTCTTGCGTCTGAGCACTGGCGTGGGGGCTGGGAACCGAGTCCAGAAGGCCTCAGGAAAAGAAGGGAAAGGGACCTAGCTGGACTTGACAGCATTTGCTTGGCGCCTGCTGTGTACCCAGAGTGCTGGAGAAGCTGAGTGTTGTTGGGGGAGACTCGAGCAGAGGATGCGTACCCTCCCTGGCCAACTCACAGGCTCTGGGAGGGGCCCCCACAACAGCCCCCCACATTTGTCCCTCAGCCACCCCCAGCCTGCCCTCCAGCGTCTCTCTGTGCCGAGTCCTTGCCTCTTCCCTGAGGAGAGCAGAGCCTCCAATCAGGCCCTGGGAAAGCAATTTTTCAATCACCAACTGCAAACACTAATACCGCTGAAGCTAATTTTACAGATTTCCACTTCGAGGCCTTGCCTTTGTCCCAGAATCCCTCAGCCCGGGAGATTAGCAGTTTAGAGACTGGAAAAAATAAGGTATTTTAAAATTCAGCATAAAACTCTTAGACTCGGTGAGCTAAAAAAAAATTTTTTTTTGATTGGAAAAGAGCCTGTTAGTGAAGGAGGAGCCAAGTCCAGTCCCTGCTCCACAGGGTGGCTGGAGGAGGGGCGCTGCCTGGGCCAGTGTGCAGCGTGGCTCAAGCCCACAGCTTATGGAGAGGCAGAGAAGGGAAGGGTCAGCTCCTTTCCTGCCCTGCGTGCTGGGAACACTGCCTGCTGTACGGGTAGGCCCCCTGCTTCACGCTCTGGATGGCGTTCCCCTTGAAGTCACCCAGCATTTCCAGGCACCCAACCCCAAAAGTCTCCCTAGCTGAAGAGAAAGGCTTTGGCCCTGGGGATAGAACAGGTCACAGGCCTGCTGCCCACTGCCAGTGAGGTGGATTCCACTCCAAAGCAGGCTCCTCTGGGCCTTGGTTTCCCCATCACACCCAAGGTCCAAAGTCCATGCTCACATGTTCTCCTGGTATACATGTAGCCAAGCACCGCACGCCCACTGCACACACACCCCCCAAGCCACACACACTCAGACTCTCGCCCATGCGGACAAGCGCCGGAGGCATTTGGTGGCGCTCACTCATCGAGCACCTCTCTATTGCAGCTCTCACAGATGAGCAGCATAATCACTTCGCTCTCCGGGGGCCACGAGCTCAGAAACGTCCTAATGAAAAATAAATGTATTTACAGGGAGACGTCAAAGCCGCCAGGACGAGTCAAAGTAATATGCCTGCGACCGGCACGCGGACTTTTATTTCTTCTCCCTCCACGCTCCAGAGATGCTCCTGCGGCGTGGAGAGATAAATATTTTAAATAGCGACACTTTGGCGATGCACGGTTATGCAAGACAAGGAATAATTAGAAAATAAATTACTTTTTTTAAACACAGTGTTACAAACATCGGGTGCATCAGATTACTGTTCTCCGCAGGCCAGGGCCACACGGCTCAGGGAGGCCAGCGCAACAAGGACCTCAGGGAGCAAGCACACATCAGCCTGTCCCCACAGCCCCCAGATGGTGATGCCCCTCCCGCCTGCTCTGGGAGGCTCCCAGAATCGAGCTGAAGACCACACTTGGCAGCTTCCAGAAGATCTCGGCGATGGAAAGGCTTCCTCCGGCGTCTCACCAGCAGTAGCGCAGACTAAAAATAGTTTAATCTCCTTGAAAGCAAAAGGAGCAATCAGCAAAACAGACACTCGGGCCCACATGCTCCCCCCATTGCGCTCCACGTTCTGCCCCCATCCATCCTGGCCGTCCCCAGCTACGCATCATCAACTTCTACCCATCCCAGGAAAGCATCCCACAGCCCCCGAGGAGGGCAGCCACTGACCATCATCCAGGACTCCTCATGTCTGCAACCGTGCGTATGCACAGCATGTGTCCTTTAAACCTTGTGACACCCCAGGAGGGAGGCAAGACAGGAAGTGTTAGCCCTACTTTACAGATAAAGAAACTGAGGCATAGAGAAGTGGGGTCATCTGCCCGAGGCTAGCAATGGTAGACAAGGGCTGTGTGTAAATGGAGGAGCTCGGCCTCTGCAGAAAGGAGGTAGGTGGCTTTTAATTAGCACCTAGCCTGAGTCCTGGTTGGCTCCCAAGACACAAAAGCTGCCCAGGGCAAGAAGAGGCAAGGGGTGTAGAGTGGGGGAGGGGAGGGGCTCACACATTTCAAGGATGGGGTCAGCTCCATTCACGGCTGAGTGGGTCTATCACACGGATGTGTCTTGCCCACTGCAGCCAGAACAACATTGTGACTTCACCATGTTCACCCGCTGGCCTGAGATGGGGTCTGGATCCTGTGTTCTGGCTCCAGCTTGCTGTGTGGCTGAAAGTCTGTCCCAATCTTCTCTAGGCCTCAGTTTTCTGAGAGATTGGCCAAGGTGGTCAGAAGGACCATTCCCCCCAGGCATCCCTGCTCAGGACCCACCAGGAACGCTGCTGCCCTCCCAGGCCTGCCCCTCACACACAGCCCTTCCTCACTCACTCCTACCTCTCAGCCTCTGTCTACCTGCCATCCTTCCGCTCCTAACTGCCTGAACTAGGAACATGGACAGTGTCCTGTCGCACCACCTGGTTTTACAGGAGAAAACTCAAAGACAGGGAGAGGAAGGTCATGCACCCAAGGCTGCCTCCGCAGAGGTCACAGGAGGCAGAGCAGACCAGGACTCAGATTCCGATCCCAGTCTCATGCCCTTTGTGATACTCCCTGTGGCTCCCCCAAGGATAGTACCGTCCCTTCAGGGTTCAGTAGTAGAATGAAGCCAGCAAATAAAACGATAAACTGGGGCCAGATGTGGTGGCTCATGCCTGCAATTCCAGCACTTTGGGAGGCTGAGTCAGGCAGATCACTTGAGGCCAGGAGTTTGAGACCAGCCTGGCCAATATGTTGAAACCTCATCTCTACTAAAAATACAAATATTAGCCAGGCGCCTGTAATCCCAGCTACTCGGGAGGCAGAGGCACGAAAATTGCTTGAACCCAGGAGGTGGAGGTTGCAGTGAGCCAAAATTGCACCATTGCACTCTAGCCTGGGTGACAGGGTAAGACTGTCTTAAAAAACAACCAAAAACGATAAACTGGGCTGTGGCAGGTGGTCCAGCTCACATAGTCTCTGGAAATGCCATCAGGGGAGTCAGAACTGCAGCTTCCTTTCTTGCTATATTGTTCCTTGTAACCATCAGCTATCTGCAAAATATCACTCCATAACCTGGGCTCTGAGTTTTTCAAAAACTGTCTAGAAGGTGCTACCCTGCCCACCCTCTCTGCAGGGGCCAATGTCTCCCCACAGCTCCGGAAGCCTCTGCCTTGCCCGCCCCAGTCCATCCCTGGCCCCAGTGCTCTGGTCCAGCTGTGTCCTGAGGTCCTGCTCTTGTCTCCCGCTCCAGCCTTTGGCCCCCAGTCCAGCTCTTGCACCCACAACCCCACATACCTCTGCCACTGCCTCAAATACACCTAAGACTCGGTTTTATCACTTGTGGCAATGATGCTGAGGGCAGAGACTGCCCTTCACATTTTATATATGAAGAAATGAGGCCCAGGTCACCTGATTTCTGAGGTGCTTCTTTTGGTCTGATTGCTCTCATGGCCCTGCCCTCCTACTTCCTCAGCTTCAGGAGAAGGCGCTCAATCTCAATAGGTGATGATGAGGAATGAGGAAGGCAGCCCAAGTGGACAGACTAATGAGGGTAAGGGTCTGGCCTTGGGGAGGCTCAGAGACCTGCCCTGACTCACTCAGAATCAGCTAAGTCTTACGGAGCTGCCCAAAAGAGATGAGCCTCAGTCACCCACCAGGTTCAGGGTAGTGCCCTCCCCTAGCCATGGGTACCCCAGGTAACCCTACCTGCTAGATAGTGAGCACAGGGAAGGTGCTGGGTTGGGGAGACATCCAGGGAATAGCTGGCCCACTGTTAGCCAAGGCAAAACTTGCTTTATCAGCAAAGCCCTTCCCCACCACTGGCTGTGTAAGCCAGGCCTGCCAGGACTTCCCATTGTGCAGATGGGGAACTGAGACTCGGGATGAGGGGCACCTGACTACAGGGAGAGAACCAGGTTGCTCAAGTGTCCCTGTGAGGCTAGCTGAGGCCCTGCCTCTCTGCACCTTATCCAAACCCCAGATACTCCCTGCTCCTAACTCCAAGCCAAGTCCTGTGCCCAACACACTCCCAGGCACAGGATAGCAGTTCTCAAACTGGGTTCCCTGAAGCCCTAGGCAGTAGACAGGGGGTCTTTGGGCTCATGTGGAGAGTCAGGGGTAGTGAGAGGGAAGTAAGAGACCAGCCCGGGCTACCCACTTAGCCAAAGGACCTCCTGTTCATCCATTCACTGTCCAGGTCCCAGAGTGGATTTCACTTAACCAAACAGTAAGGACTCAGCTGCTGCGAGGGAAGTGAAACAATGGTGGTGCTGGGTGAACTTTCTCTCTTTCCCAAAACCCCCTGACATGACAGTTAAGGGCTATTCAAAATGGCAAAACCCACAGGGACAAAGGAAATGTGCAGGAGATACTAGGAACAACATTTTGGAAGCTGGAGCAGACAGACTGTGGTGATTGACTTACCAGGCCCTGGCAGGCTCACTTCTAGTAGCAATGGGTTAATGCTGGGGAACCCCAAAGGCTACACCCTGAAACACCAGCTAGGAGACTGGGAGAACCTTCTCTGGGGAACCTGCTCGGTCAGGCCTGTGCCATCCCTTCCCTCGGGCTCTGGGAGGTCTCTGACACCCTTGGGCCCAGCCCACTGACCTCCATTGACTCTCCAGGCTCTGGAGCTGAGCTGGCACTGTGTTGGGGTGGCATGTGTCAGTGTACATGGGGCCCTGTGTGCAGGGGAGGGGGCGAGAGCTGACCTGTGAGATGGCCCCACATCCAGAAATCTTTCTTCATCCCATTCCTTCCTTACCCTTTCCTGGGAAAAGAAAAATGTTGAGGGGGAACTATGACAGACATCATATTGTGCAAAGTGAGCTAATCACAGGGCAGTCACGCAGGGAGACGACATTAGCAGAATATTTGATAAAAGGGAGCCCAGGTATGCACATGGGTGGCGGGAAAGGTCAGGGTCACCTTGAGGAGATTGTAGGCCTGGTGCTTCCGCCTGGGCCATCGGGAGTGGAGGCAGTTGCCCCCTTCACTCAGGCCACAGTCACATGGCTGGGTGTCATTGCTGTCCATAGGTGAAGCACACATCGGTCCATTTTCTCTCTTTAAATGCTCACTGCTAATCTGCTGGGCCTGGGGACAGGGTCTTCCCAACTCTCCCACCTGACTCATGGTGGGGATGCATCAGCCCAGGGCACTTGTCCCACCCCATGATGCCCTGCTCTCCAACTCTTCAGCCCTTAGCACTGCAGGGACACAGGAAGATGATCTGGGACTCCAAAGCCCATTGGTCTAAAAACTATCCCCTGCAGGGCCCTGAGGCTCCCAGCACCTGGAGCCAAGGGTCCAAGGTGCGAACTGAGAAAAGCTTCAAGCCCACAGAACTCCAGCCAGGAATATGGACCTGATGCTACACTAGCACCAGGACCCTGGGACGTGAGTGAGTCCAGGGGGAAGGCCATGCCCTCTGACCCCTGGTGACTAGGAGCTGCTTACTGCTGCACCCCACCAGCTCACTGGCTGCCTCCTGGGGAATGGTCAGCAGACATCTGAGGAAGGAATATGAGAGGCAGGTAGGAGGCGCCGCCTGCTTTCCCACTATCCCCGTTGGTTCCTGCAGGTTCAGCCTTCTCACCCTGCAGCCTGCTCCTGCCCGAGATCTCCTGGCCTGCAGGCACTCTTCCACCCTCCCTCCTCTTCAGCACCAGGAGCTGCCCCAGACTCTCCCATCCTGGCTGCCTCACCTGATCCAGAGTCAACCCCCGACACCCCTGCAGGCTCCAGGTGCGGCTACAACATGGGGTTTTTATTAAAAAAAAAAAAAAAAAAAAAAAGGTGAATTAAGCCTGTTTTTTAAAATAAAACTGGTACCTTGAATTTGATCCTAGAATTGAAAAAGGACATTAGTGCAAAAACTGGTAAAATCCAAATAAGGTCTTCACTTCGGTTTACACTATTGTGCCAATGTTATGTCTTAGTTTTGATATTTATACCATAGTTATGCAAGATGATAACTTAGAGGAAACTGGGCAAAAGGTTAGGGAATTTCTGCACTGTTTTTGTATCTTCTCTGTAAATCTAAAATTATTATTATTTTTAAAAAATCTGTAACTCCAAAATCATTTCAAAATATATTTTTAAAAAATCTATGAAACTATACTGTCCTCAGACAACTATTAGTCATTGTGGCAAGAATGAAACAATAACAAGATATTATTCTTAAAAAGGTTGAAATAGACATCCTGGAAATTTAATATACAATGGTTAAATGTAAAATTTGATGGGAAGATAAAACGGAAAAATCTCCTCACAGAAAGGCACAGAGATGGAATATTGGAGAGAGGAGAAAAAGAAAAAAGAACAGGGCCTGAGTTAAGGTTTCTAGAAAGAACAGAGAAATGAGAGGGAGGAAAGAGTCAAAGAAACCATTCAAGAAAACGTCCCAGAACTGAGGGACACAAGTAGTTCAAAGGTGTGAGTGGTAAGAAATGAAAATAAACCTTACAGTGAATGGTAAGAAATAAAAATAAACCTCACAAAGGTAGATCAGTGTGGAATTTCTGAACACTGGGCAAAGGGAGAACATTTACAAGTTTCTGATAAAAACCAAGGCATGTACAATGGATTGGGAATCTGAATGACTGGGCCCCGTTCCACAGCAACTCAAGAAGCTGGAAGGAATGGAGTGCTGCCTTAGAAAATCTGAGGCAAATGGTTTCCACCCTGGACTGCCAACCCACCTGAAATCTCTGTTGAGGATGGGGGAGAAGGAAGGCTTTCTGAGACATGACAGTCTCCAAAGTCTGGCTCCCTTGTGCCTGTCCTCAGGAAGCCAACTAAAAATGTTCTCAGCTGGGCATGATGGCTCAGGCCTGTAATCCCGGCACTTCAGGAGGCCGAGGGCGGGGGTGGGTGGATCACTTGAGGTCAGGAGTTCAAGACCAGCCTGGCCAACATGGTGCACCTCAACTCTGCTAAAAATACAAAAATGAGCTGGGCGTGGTGGTGCACATCTGTGATTCCAGCTACTCAGGCGACTGAGGCAGGAGAATCACTTAAATCTGGGAGGTGGAGGTTGCAGTGAGCCGAGATCGCACCACTGCACTCCAGCCTGGGGACTCCACCTAAAAATAAAAATAAAAAAACAAAATGTTCTCTACCAAAATGAGGGAGAAGGGAGAAGTTCAAGGAAGAGGAGGAGGTCACAGCATCCATGAAAGAGTAGATCCCCACCACAAGAAGGGGAAAGGAAATCCTGGGGACACATAGGTGCTACAGGCTGGGAGAACAGCTGGTCCTCATTGGAGCAAAAGTGGGAGGCTCTGGTCAGGACTTTCTTGGAAGGTGAATTGAATTTAACAGGTGTATGAGAGCTAGGTCAGATAAAGTGGCCGGGAGTTGGGGGCAGAGTAAAGGTTCACAGAAGACTAAGCAAATAAACTAACAATGGCCAGACGCAGTGGCTCATGTCTCTAATCCCAGCACTTTGGGAGGCCAAGGCGGGTAGATTACTTGAAGTCAGGATTTCGAGACCAGCCTGGCCAACATGGCAAAACCTCATCTCTACTAAAAAATACAAAAACTAGCTGGGTGTGGTGGTGAGCGCCTGTAATCCCAGCTACTCAGGAGGCTGAGGCAGGAGGTGAACCTGAACCTGGGAGGTGGAAGTTGCAGTGAGATGGTGCCACTGCACTTCAGTCTGGGCGACAGAGCAAGACTGTCTCTAATAAACATGATAAACTAATAAAATCTAGACAGTTTGGACCTACAGGAAACAACTAAAAAATCATACCCAAAAGCATTCCATGAGGAGCAGTTCTGAATAGCATTTGCCAGGTCAGGGCAATGTCACCAGTGAGCCCTACCTCACCATATCACATGGTGCACAAGAAGGGGAGGGGTGGGCTGGGGGAGGGGCGTAAAGTCCTCCTCTCCCACAGGAGGACGCCCATGGATAATACCTAAAACTGAACAATTGTGAAGTAGCGACATAAGTGTGTCATTTAGAGATATGGAGCTGAGAGATTAGAAAGTGACAGCCTCTGGGGAGTTGGAAATGGAGAGGAGGGGACTGCTGTGCTCCTAACATAACTTGCCTGGTAAAACTATGACTGTACACCAGACACCTGTGCAACGCTGATTTGAAAAACCTAAATTTAAAAATCCATCTAGAAATATAAGAAAAAGAAAAAAAAAGGAGAGAGGAAGGCTGGGAGGGGAAAAATAGAGAGAGACAGAGGAGGAGGAGAAGAGGAGTAGGCAGAGGAGTCAGGGACAGGGGACCGACTACTTTGACTCCAGCCTCTGGCTTCAGGACAGCGGCCGCCAAAGGGCAGCAGGTGACATCACCACCTCTGTTTACTCTTATTGCAATAAGCACAGTTTGAGGTTTCAATTCCCTGATCAGCTGAGTACAGACCAGGCTCCTTAGACCAAAACACTGAATTGGTGTTGGTGATCCCTGGGTACCACCCCAACACTCCCAAAAGTTGGCAGTAATCACAAAGCAAGTTGAGGGACAGCAGCCACAGGGGTCTGAGAGATAATGCTATCCATCCTAGTGGACAGTGTCAAGTGGCAAGGAAGAAGCTCCAAATTTCTCCTAACTTTTTTTTTTTTTTTGAGACAAGGTCTCATTCTGTCACTCAGGCTGGAGTGCAGAGGCATGATCACAGCTCACTGCAGCCTCAACCTCCCAGGCTCAAGCAATGCTTTCAAGTCAGTCTCCCAAGTAGCTGGGACCACAGGTGCATCCCACCATGCCCAGCTAAGTTTTGTATATTTTGTAGAGACAGGGTTTTCCCATGTTGTCCAGCTGCTCTCCCCCAGAGTTTATGCAGCCATGGAAGCACTGTCTTTGTACACACCTCTGTTTAAAACTGTGCCATTTCACCCTGACCCGGGCAGACAGCCCTGCCTGGGAAGGGACAAGGGTAGAGGAGGGCTGTCTGAGAAATGGGGCCAAGTAGGCTGCAAATGTCTTTGCCACCTCTCACACCCTCCCTGGAATCCTGAACTCTCTGTGTAATTTTCAGGAAATGCACAAACCAGCAACCCCTCAACCCAGTAGCCTCCTTGTACGGGACAGACATCCTGTCCCAGGAGCAGAATGAGGGCTAGGAGTGAGGGAGCCCCTGAGTCCCAGGGAGGGAGGATACTCCCTCATGTGAGCCTGCACTGCAGGCCTCATGCCAAGGGCAAGCTCAGCTGAGAGGGGTCCAACACAGTTTGGAAGAAGCCCAGAGCGCCTGGCTCCTCAGAGTGGGAGATGCTGAATCTGGACCCGTGGGTGGGCTCAGCTGCCTCTGTAGATCACGGAGAGGAGGACGGAAGCTCCTCAAAAAGCAGGACGTCAGGCCAGGTGAGTACCCTGGGAGAGCTCCCTCCATTCTTGACCAGGCCGAGGCCATGGCTCATTGAGACTGAAGCCCTGCTGGGGACCCAAGAACCTGCTGGCACCCCAGGATGTCAGGTTGCCCCAAATATTCACCTTTCTACATCCCATGTTCACTGGGTACTCGCTTCACTTGGGTCCTCTAGGATCTGTGGAGGAGGCAGATCACCTAGCTCAGGACTAGACATGACCTTCTCTAGTTTTCCAAGGGTTTCAAAGGCTGTAAGTGAGTGTGCACATTCCTGGAGGGCCCCAGTGCCCAGCCACTGCTGAAAGTCATGGAGGGGCAGAAAGAGACCTTCCTGGGCAACAGAGGGGCGTGAGTCCTACCCCAGGAGCCGATCTGAGCGGAAAGCAAAGCCTCAATCCAGTGGCCCTGTTCAATGAGGGAACCTATCCAGCCTCCTGGGAAACCCTACTGCTGTGGGGGTTGAAGCCACAGCCCACACAAAGCTGTGTTCTGAGGGGGAGACAGTATGCCAGCCTCAGGGATCCTAGTCTAAGAGGAGAGGCTGCCAGACCCTCCTTGATGCAGAGGATGAGTTTGCAGGGCCCAGTCTCCTGCTTTCCCCCAAGAAGGCTCCAGGCCCGTTCCCTCGTTTCCCCTGAGTGGCTCCTCTACCACTTAGCAACGGAGACAATTTACATAATGCATCGAATGTGAGAGCAATAATGGCTGGGGAAGCAGGGTGCCCGTTAGTGGCTCCTAGGAGGGAAAATACCTGCTCCCACATCACTGCCTCCTCCTCTAGCGAACTGGGCTGTGAGGCTGCTGGGAAGGAGGTGTCTGTAAGTGCTTGGCTGCTGCCAAGAAGGGCCCAGAAAGATGTGCCAGCCCTGAGACTGGGACTGGAGCAACTTCAGGACAGAGATGCACACCGAAGGAAATTTCCAAAGCACCTGTCTTGAACATAAATCCACCCAGCTGAACTCCTGGAGTCTATGCCCCTGCTGGGCCTAGGCCCTGCATCCTGACCCTTCCCAGAGGAGGAGGCCACTCCAGCAGGCAGGACGTTGTAGTCAGGAGGCTGGGAGCCAGGCTGCAGCTGCCCAGGAGGTGGCCACATTTGAACACAAAGGCAGCGATGGAAGGGGTAGAATACATACAAATTACTGGCACGGTAATTGCTTTTTATATAAATGTTCTTTTTAAAAGTTTTCCCTGGTGTGAAAGTCCCTCTTTAAAAGGAATAAATTCACTGCACACCAATTTATTCCACACCGGTAGATGGAGCATAATGAAGGCTCCTCTGTCAGCTCCTGATCAAGAGGCAAGTGGCTGCCACTTGACCCAGCTTCCGGGTCTCCCTGCACGACAATGCAGTGCACTGGTAGGCCACGGGTCTCTGAGGGGCACAGGCCTGCCTGCCAGGAGCCAGCAACAAACCCAGACTCTAAGACTCAGGTACAAGTTCAGCAGACCCCATCAGGGTCCCAGGAGCTGTGCTCAAATGATGGATATGAAACGGGCAGCCGAAATCACAGTGATTCATGCTGAGGGGGAGGCGCACCGGGGCTCTGGGAGTTGGGGAGCATGGGGGAACCTCACTTTCTAGGGTCAGGTTAAGGGAGGTGTTAAGAAGGCTTCTGCGGGATGAGGCCTCCCGGGGCCTGCCTACAAAGCATGTAGAGGAAGCAGGATTGTGACAGCATCTAGCGGTTATAAGTGGGAGTGGCTTATCTTGTACTGTAGAAAGCTCCCTGATGGACACCAGCTCTTCTCTAAGCCCAATGGAACCAAGACAGACAGGTCCCCCTGCTTTGGAAGGTAACTCTTCCAAGCATACCAGAGAATCACCTGACCATGTATGCAAACTCTGGAGGATGACCGCCTCCCCAGGAGGCCCAGGACCTGGAAAGGAGGCTCTGGCTCCATGCTCCTTAACAGCCACAGCTCTCTCATCTGAGAAATGGGGCTGAGTGGGCTGCAAATGTCTGAAATGGGGACAAGGTCCTTGGTGGCCTCACCACCAGCCTCTGTGAGCACTGGATCAGGGACGAGAACTGCCCTGCACAAGACCTGTGATCTCTGCAGTAGGAATGTTTGGTCCAGCCCCATCCCAGGGTACACCCACAACCACCTGGCAGCCAGCTCCCACACAGGGCTGCTGAGCAGTGTCAGGCGGAGTGACTGGAGGGATGCTCACCATGCATGGGGGAACTGTGTGTGTGTGTGTACGCGCGTGCTCCTCACCCACAATCGAGATTTCTCAGCTTTGCTAATTAATCAGCTAAGTAGTTCTCGCCTCCTCGGGTGACAGAGCTCTCTGCACCTGCCTCCTCACAATCCCACCCAACACTAATGTGCGCCTGCTCACACCTCCACAGGCAGCACTCAGAACCGTGCCTTTGCGCACACACACATGCACACACTCAACTTCTATGACCACTTCCATCTGTGGACACACAAATGCTCACGTTACTCATAGCACTCACGTACATGGGTTCACTTGTTCTCTATGTGCAGGCATGTGCGCTTACATTCCCCATGCAGCATTGCCCATCTCTCATGCAGCACAATCAGCCCATGTTCCCCCTCACACAAGCCTCGGCAGGTCAGGAATTCGGTCTACAGTGGATCACGGGACCAAGAATCACCAGGGCTAGCTGCCTTTCCAGTCTGACCACCTCCGTTCAGGTGGACTCCTGGAGAGCCTGGGCATGACCCTGCCTTCTGGCCATGGTCTCCGTACCTCACATGATGGGAACACTAGATTGGGCCTGCCAAAGATTCCTGGCAACCCCCATCTTCAATCTGTACCTGAAAGATGCAAAAGCTGAAGGCAGCAGCATGTATCAGACACCACTGGCCCCATGCTTGCTACCTCTCCAAGGGCATCTGGCATCAAGGCTCAGTCAACTCTGATGCAATAGTCTCAGTTTCTCCATGGGGGCGGACGGTTTCCAAGGCTGAATGGAACAGAGTCAGAGTCCAGATCTGTCCCTTTTCAGTGCTCAGAGGCCTGCCACTTTGCTTCTTCATCTACTGAATAGTGACTAGCTGGGCACCTCCTCTGTGCCAGCGTTGTGGGCACCTATGGACATGTATAGCCCACAGGCACGTGTACGCCACCTGCAGGCCTGTGTGTGTGCATAGCCTGCCTCTCCATCCAGACTCCACATCCTTGCATACTGAGGTCAGGCACTCAAGCCCTGAGGGTCGCTCACTCGGCTTCTTGCTTCAGGAGAACCCAAAGAGGACAAGAAGGGGGTTTGCCCAGGAGCCACCCCTTGCCTCAGTCTCTCCCTCTCTCCATGGAGCAGGCCTGCCTCTGTTCAGAACCATCAGGTCCCAGGGCTGGGAGAGAGATATACGAAAGAGAAAAGGTTTATGGCTCCGCAACTTTCTTCAAACAAAATCTCTACCTACAAGGTGAGGGCAGACACACTTGAAGAAGGTGGAGGGAGGCCGTACTGAGCCTCCATTTCCTGCTTGGTTGCGGTAAATGCTGCTCCTGCCGCCTCTGGGGCCGGCTGTGGTTTGTCAGAACCAATTACTTCTCTGCCTCCACTAAGTGCTTGGGGCTCCACAAATCTGAAGCAAGTGTCCCTGTGGCTACCACCGATCCAGCAATGAAAGGGAGTGAAGGATGCGGGAGGAATGCAGATTGGTTCAACTGTCCCCGGGGGTGGGGGGGCGCGAGCATGAAACCCACGCAGCCCTCCATCCCCAAGCCCCATCTCCCACCCTCCAACATCCAGGACAGCCTCTGGCTCTGGACACGGCAGGCCTGTCCCTCTTCAGAGATGGATGCAGAGGCCAGTCGGGTTGACAGTAGACCCTGGCCACTCTTCAACAAGATGTAAGGGCTGAGTCCAGGCTAACCTCCCCCTGCCGTCTTGCTGCAAGGCTCTGAAGAGAACCAGCAAGTTCATCAGAAGAGAGAGAGAGAGAGAGAGAGAGAGAGAGAGAGAGAGAGAGAGAGAGTGTGTGTGTGTGTGTGTGTGTGTGTGTGTGTGTGTTTTTAAGGTTTTAGGAAGTTTCACAGACAAACCTTGCTAATTCCCAGGATGGAAGGATTGAGTGACCCTCACTTCAGGGAAGGGCCCTGCAGCAAAGCCAAGGGTTAGTGACTAAAATCTTCCAGGCAGAACAGTGCCGTCTGCCTAGGGAGGTTCTGCTCATGGCCACTGAGATGGTCTCTTACTTAAACCAAGGGACAGAGAACCCAGGCAGAGAACCTTGCAGAGATCCTGAGAGATTCTACCCTCAAGAACCCCTGATCCTCAGCCCTGGCCTCGGCCACTATTTTCTTACCCACTAACCTCCCCATTCCCAATGCCAACATCTAGGCACAGCTCAGATCTGGTTGGCTTTGCAGGCCCCCCACTCCACTCCATCCTCTCTCTCTCTCTCTCTCTTTGAGACAGAATCTTACTCTGTTGCCCAGAGTAGAGTGCAGTGGAGCAAACTCTGCTCATTATAATCTCCACCTCCCAAGTTCAACCTCTACCTCTCAAGTTCAAGCAATTCTCCTGCCTCAGCCTCCAGAGTAGCTGGGATTACAGGTGTCCACCACCATGCCTAGCTAATTTTTCTATTTTTAGTAGAGACGGGGTTTTGCTATGTGTGCCAGGCTGGTCTTGAATTCCTGGCCTCAAGTTATTTGCCCACCTCAGCCTCCCAAAGTGCTGGGATTACAGGCATGAGCCACCACACCCAGCTGTCCATTCCCTTTTCTAAGTCCATGGGACCTAAGACACAAGTTGCCAACTTGTTGACTGATTAGAGAAACTGGCTCACAGTCTTCCAGGGTATAGGGCCCCTCCTTTTGCCTCCACCCACCCCCTCTCCTGCAATGTCTCTGAAGCTGGCTCCCTGGATTTCCGGCCAAAGAAACCACCTACACTTCCCTGGTCCACAGGCCCTGTGTTTTCAAGCTCTGCCCCAGCTTGGTAGCCTCTGTATCTATCTTAGGGAGATGTCCCCAAAAGGTGTCACAATCAGCAGAGAAGAGAGGACCAATTTCTAAACCCCTGGGCTGAACTAAGCCGAGAGGACACCTTGGGCATGTGAACTTTTCTAAACTATGATCAACCTCTGGAAGGGCAGGCAATTGATAGTGGTTGTGTGGGTGAGTGGTACAAAAGCACTCCACACTTATGCAGGGCTCTATCTGCAGCCATTCTTTGCTCCTGCTCCCCTGAGATCTTCACATACCCCGTGAGAGAGGACTGTTTGGATCCCCATTTCGCAGGTGAGGGAACCAAGGCTCAGAGAGGCAGGACATGTTCCGGGTCCCACAGTGCCTGCCCTTCCTGTCCACTTCATCCTTTCACTACCTCCCACCATCCAGCTGCTGCCCCAGCACAGTCCCTAGATTCAAATCCAAATCCAGCCAGGCCTCAGCTGTGCGACCACAGGCAGGTCCTACCTTCAGAAGCCACAGCTTTTCCTACCACTTCTCTCCTACTCCAAGCTGTTCCCCATCTCCTGGGAACGGATTTTGGATGTGCCTGTAGTGACCCGTTGGCACAAGCTGGAAGCTGGGGGCCCTCTCCATGACTGCACCACCAGCTGATCCCACCCAGAGATTCTGCTCCCACAGACCTGCCCTTCTACCCCCATGGCCTCCATAGAAACCTAGGGGGCAACTGGCTGCTGAGGCTGCTCAGAATCCCAGATGCCGCAGAGCAGGGCTCCCTGCCCCAGCCCTGCCCTGCCCGGACTCTAGAAGCCAGGCACCCATGTGCACCCAGGCCTCTCTGTGGCCTTCCTGTCACTACATCTCCATCTGCTCTAGGCTGTTCTGACATGATACCCTCATCCCAGGGGGCAGGAATAGAGGAGGCCTGGCAGGGAGCAAGGGGCTGAGAAGGGGACCCATACCTGGCCCAGCCTCACCAGCACTGGAGGAGCCACTAGGGAGGGGGAGCCTCCAGGTGGCTGGTGCCACAGAAGGGGTGGCCAACATAAGCCAGGTCCCTGGGGCAGGCATCTCAGGCAGTCCCCCTGACCACACAGCCCCTCTCTGGTGAGGGTGTGTGGAAGGATATGGGCCACCTAAGCCAGTCAGCTGGCCCAGGCCAGAGCGCCTGTCATGGATGAAATGGCTTTAGAAAAGCTTCTCAAAAATGGAATTTTCTGCTGCCAGCAACAACAGTGTGTGTGTGTGTATGGGGGGGAGGGGGCTGGAGGGGCCAGGAGGGCAACAGCCACTCCCAATCCAATCCTGTGTCTCCCACACCGTGCTTAGGAGAGAACATTCCCAGACTTTACAGTGGGTGGGGGTAGAGGGTACCAGAAGAGGCTGCCCCCAGGTCAGGGCATGGGAAGGAAAGAGGTAGAGAGCAGGCTGGGTTGGGGGGACACAGAGGGGGTCTAGGCAGGGCTTTGGTCAGGCTGCTGTGCATCTGCCTCTCTCTACCCAATTATGCTCGAGCAGCGGCCTCACCACGTCTCAGACGCCCTCCCAGGAGCCCCCCCCTTTAGCCCCACGCATCCCCGCTGGGTGCCAAGCAAGAGGACCATATGGAGGGAATAATAAGACAATTAACTTTCCATTAAAGAATAATATATGTGGGTTTTTAGGGAGGCAAGCGACAGCAATCCCTATCCAGCGGCATACTTCACACCCGCGCTTCCCCATCGCCCCCCACCCTGATGCGCCCCATATCCCCATCATCTACACCAGGAGAGGAGGGTGCCGCTGGGCCTCACCAGGAGGTGGCTGGGTAGAGGGGTGGAGGCTACACAAAGAGCAAGTGCAGAGCCCTGAGATGCCGGCTCCAAGGCTGCAGGAGCCCTGCAGAGGGGCTGTGCTGCACTTTCCACCCATCACCTGACTCAGTGCGTCAGTGTGACAGCCTGTGCCAGTGGGGGACCTGGCCAAGGAGCTGCATGCCTGTGTCCTGGGGGCACATGTGAACCACAGTGCTCTGGTGAAAGGACCTTCTGTGGGGTCTGGGGGTGACAATTTCTTGTTCCACTCTTACCTGGCCCTCTGGGCGCCCCTCCCCACTGGCTACCTTCTTCTTCTTCTGCTCCAGCCCCTCTAAGGTTCTGAGGTTCCCGGGTACTTTCAGGCACTGCTAACCCCACTTGAGATGCCCAGATGCCCAGAGGGCACCCTCCCTTGATGGAACCAGAGTGCAGCCTCAGCTAGCACCCCAGGAGTCAGTGTGTGAGTATGCATGTGTTTCTGAAGTTGGCTGTGCCAGCTGAGGAGGAGGGTGGAAGGGGACAAGAGGAGGCCTGTCTCAAACACACCTGCAGAGGGGCCCTGTCTTACCTCCATGACCCCTTGGGAAAGGGGCCCTGGACATGGCCAGGCTTTGGTCCATGCTGGGAGCCAGCTCCAGTTGTGGTACTCCACAAATATTAATTACACATTCCTGTGGAGTGCTGAGCAGACGGGGCACAGAGATGGCCAGGGGCAGACAAGGTGGAGTAGGACTGTGCTGCCACCACTGGTTGGAGAATGCCATTCCTGACTACCCGTATGAAGTGGGGACACACAGACACCATCAACTTGAATCACCATGACTGTCCAGAGAAGCACAGCAGTGGAGAGCGGAACAAAAGACTCAGGTTGGGGGTTTCCAAGTCCTAGGGTCCCCTTCTCTATGAATACAGGTTCAGCAGTCCAGGGGAGGGGCTACCTCAGGTGGCTCCTCTGCTAGCCAGCTTCCCCTCTACCACTCAGGGCTGGCCTGCCAGGGATCCAGGACGGGACTAACTGGTAGAAACAGCAGCCAGGGCCTCAGTTTTCCCATTTGTATGATAGGACCACAGGAATAACTAGCAGCATGTAGCTGGGCTAAGGCCATCAAGGGGTGGAGGCAGCCGGGATATGGGTCGCACCATATGCCATTTCTGCCCTGACTGGCAGGCAAGCTATGAGTGGTTGATGAGGACTGGGAAAGGCTTCCATGGGTCCAGAATTGGCTTGAGCCTTCCCAGAGGGTAGCCTGTGGCCTCCGAACATGGCTGCCCCAGGTTCCTGCTCCTAGGCCAGCTCTGGCCAGGCAACTCTAGCCTCAGCCCCAATTCCAGGCAGAGGAGCTTCCCTCCTTCTGGTGATCCTCCAAGGAAGGTGTCTCTCCGAGGTCAGGAATGCATCCCAGGGCTGGCGTGCCTCAGGAGCCAACCATCTCTTCATTGTGTCTGACTATAATCCCTCCTGCTTTCCTTCCCACCAGGTTCCCAGCGTTGCTCCCCATGGACCCTAAACACCTAGCCGGATGAAGGTAGGTTTCTGGCTGTACCCATCAGAGTGACCTGGGCTTCAGAGAGGGGAGACCTGTCCCAGCTCCACATCCTCCCCACACCGATTCCCCATGCACCCCCAGGCACCTGATGAATTATTCATCCTGATCAACCTCATTATGTAAGGGAGCTCAGAGCCCAAGCATATGCACTCTGCTCTCCCCCAGGATGGGACAATATGGTGCTGACGAGGGAGGGTGGAAAGTAGGCTTCAAAGACCTTGCTCAGGCCCCAGGGGCTCTGCAGGGGAGGAAAAACATAGGGTCCATAGTTTTGTGGCCTATTCAGGCCAAGAGTGGGCCATGGCTGGCGGGAGTTGGGCTGGGGAACCCAGGAGGATTCGGCTCAGGGTGTCTGGCCAAGCATGGGGAGGGGACCAGCACGTGAGCACCAGGCCACAAGGAGAGCTCCAGCTATGCACTAGCTGTGGTATTAGATGAAGAAGTGAAATGGGGTCTTCACAGGGAGTGCCCGCATGCCACAGAAGTATGCCATAGTTTTCAACCTGCAGATGGGCCAGTCTGCACCCAGCCATGCCCCCATGGGGGTTATGGTGAGGTCAGGAGGAGGAAAGTGCCAAGGCAAGGAAAACATTCCCAAATGCTACTGTCTGCAGTTTCTGCACTCTGGCAGCTTCCAGCCCTCGTGGCTCCGAGCTACTGGGTGTAGGGCAGCCTCTAGGATGGGGGCACGCAGGCTGGGCAGCCTTCAAAGGGAAAAAGGCCAAGGGGCCTGGATGCCAGGATCACCCCAGCCGTTTGGGGGGCAACTCAAAATCAGATCAAGGAGGGCTGAGGAAGGGCAGCCCCAGTGGGGCCAAGGCTGCCAGCTTGGCAGGGCTGGTGCCAGGGTTTGCAGCAGCATCACAGCTGGGTCAGGGCTCTGCTCCAAGCATCTTCCTGACCTGTCAGAGCCAGCCATGGGCTGGGTACATGGACCATCTTTGTGTGCATTTGGAGAGCAATGGTGGCTCAGTCAGGGTCCGGGGTGAGTCGTGAGGGGCTAGGGAGCAATCCCACAGGGTTGCCCTCTTCCTCTAGAACTCTACGCCTTGCGCCCCAAACCCCACACCCACCTCACCAGAGTGCTCTGTGCCAAGAAACAGACCCATAGCTATCGGCAGGAAGTAAGAGGCTGAGGAACCAGATGAGGAAAACTAGAGCAGGACAGATTGCCGTTGGAGAGCTGGCAGCCATCAGCAGGCAGAGGCACTCCACCAGAGTGCCAGGAAGAGCCGGGGACGCCAGGTCAGCACTTCTCTGCATGCCTGTCTGCCACGCTGAGCATGGCCCTGCTCTGGCCCAGCTCCCTACTGCCCCAGGCTCATCTTGTCCACCCTACCAAGAGGGGAAATAGAGCCAGAGCCAGGACTGCACCCTGAACAGGAGTCAGGAGCCCAGGGTCCACGCCCCAGCTCTGCTACAAGCCAGCAGCACGACCACCTTGGTGATTGCTGGGCAGGAGGGGGTGGGGGAGACAGGCTCACTGATGAAAGTGTCTGGAATCTTTCAAGTCCCATCAGAAAGGAAGGTAAATGATCCCTGGGAGTGAAAACGACCAATAAGGGAAACTCAAATTTGATTTCCAAAAACGGGCATATCTGTATCAGCCTGTCCATTGCTATTTTAACCACTTCATCCTCCAGTCAGACTTCCCAGCTGTGTCAGGGGTCAAGAATGCAGATCGGAGAGGATCCAGGGCTCACCCAGGGGCACACGATGGGTACGCTGAGCTGGGATTCCATCTCTGGTTCTCACAATCCAGCAAGCTCACTGGTCCAGGCAGACCTCACGCTTGATGTGTGTACATTATTTTCTCATTGCCAGATATTCAGAGCCCGAGTTGCCCATAAGTATAAAATAAACATCCTCAAGCAGAAGGTTCGAAGTATGAAGGATTCTTGACCGGAGGGCTACAGTTAACTCCTGATGTGGGGTATAGCTTACGTCCTGATACGAAACTTGGAAAGGTGCTGGATGTATACATCACGGAGCTATCATTCCTTCATTAGCCCACACAGCTATCCTTGGCAGTGGCTGCTTGGAGGCTGGTTAGTGTTGGGTGCTATTCCTGAGCCTAAATTGAGTCCTGTTCCGGAACAGTTTTTCCTACAGCACTGTCTCTGGAAAGCTCTGCCGGCCTCCAAGTGCGGCTGAGTCATTGAGAGTTCACAGGAAGAGAGTGTGATGGGGGCTACTGAGATCCAAGCCTAGCAACCAGGAAAGGGATGTTGAGTGTCGCTAGGCCACTGACGGGGAGGACACAGACCTCCAGGACCTGGACTCTCCCTCCCCACAGCGTTGCCACGTCCTTAGCCACCCCTGATCTGCCCCAGCCTGTGCCAGAGGTCCTACATCCACACCCAATGTCAACACACTGGCTGCCAAGCCCACTTCCTGCGTACCAGCTATAAGCTAAGCATGAGGAAGGGACTCTGGACAATCCCCATGGTCCCTGTCCCACATCTGCTGACCCTGGCCCTGACCAACAGGGACAACAGGAACACAGTGGGTATATAATTCCCAAACCCTGGACCTGGACTCCCGACTGAACCAGCCATAGTAGGCCGGTTTACTCTGCAGTTCTCAGTGGGAGACCCCCATTTAATCCCCTGCTTGGTTCTGGTCAGCACCTCCTGGCCCAAGCCTCCGGCAACAAGATCCTCGAAGAGTGCACGTACCCCGGGAGTCGCAGCCCTGTCACTCCAAGAGCTCGGCCCTCCAATGCGCTGCATCTCCACATAGAGAGCAATGGCTCAGGAGCCCGGGGCCTGACAGCAGCACATTTTGCAGCTTCCGGGGGTGACGGATGGCCTGCTCTTCACATCACTATTTCAAACATTAACATAATCTCCCAGGATGGATGTGGTGGCTGGTGCCTAATCAATCACCCCTCCCGCACCTGGATCCCTCATCTCACCAGGCATGGGATTTCCACTGTTTCCTGCTACAGCACCTCAGGCACCGCTTTCGGTCTGGCGTGGGCCGGCCACCCCGTCATTTCCTGGATCCCTTCGGCTCCCATGCACCCCCCGCATCCACTGGTCCCTCCTGGGCCTGAGCTCCCATCCCAGGTGTGCCTCAGACACAGACCTCTCCCTCCTGAAAGCCCCAAAAGCCCCAAATCCCTCTCGGCAACAGGGTCGCATCCAAGCTGGGTCACTGCTCTGGCCATGACCTCAGGAAGAGCAGGCCAGGCCCTGGAGGAGTGCTGCTCTTCAGTCATGTCCCCACCTTCCCCACCACCCTGGGCCCAGCAGGTCCCACCAGGTCCCACCACACCAGGACATCCATTAAACCCAATCTTCCTCACTCTTTATTTCTGAAGCTTTCCCCCTTCCCTTGGAAGAGACAGCAAGTGGCACCGGACTCACCTCACGGAGCTGCTGGACACCTCCAAAAATCCGCATCACGCCGTCAACCTCCTGCTCCAGGCGCCGGGCCCAGTGCTGCATCCTGCATGCAGAGAGAGGAGAGAGGCATCAGGAGGGCCCACCTGGAGCTGGCACAGCCCCGCCCCAGCCACCCGGGGGCACCAGGGGCAGTCATCCACTTACACCCTAATTTTCACTAGAGGAGGAACCACAGCAAGGAACCAGCAAGCGCCTGCGATTCCCCTTTGAAGTCCAGACCCGGTGGCCCAGGCTCTCCTCATGCACTGTGGGGTGGCAGGGAGGAGAGAAGACTGCATTGTGGATGTGCTGAGGGAGTTCAGAGGCTCGGAGAAGCCTGCAGCGAGGCCACTGTTCATTGTGAAGAGCCAGCCCTTGATGTAGCTGCTCTGAACATGGGGACTTCTGGACACTAGGGAGGAGGGGGACACGAGGGAGCCTCAGGGGGTGAGGTCTGCTGGATCTTGAAGCCATCTGTTCCCAAGGCCAGGTGGGGCCTGGGGAAGGGGAGGGAACACTGCTGTTACCAAGTCATTGCGTAACTGGCAGGTCCCTGCCCCTCTAGGTCTCACCTGAGCAGTGGACGTGGAGAGTTCCAGTTCAGGCAGCCCTTGCCTGTTCAATACCCTGGTAGACAGATGCCTATCCGAGACTCATGGGTCCACTGCAGACCATCCTGCCCCACAGTCTACCTGAGCCACAGCCTGCACAGGTCTCCCTCACACTGGTACCACTCTGGGATCGTTTTAACCCATTTGCATCTCAGCTTCCTTCTCACAGGGATAATATGGGGCCACCTCTCAGGGTGTTATAAGAACACATGAGAATAGGTAAGGCAAGGGCACTCATTGCATGGGGATCTTTGTGAGTGGACAGGACGGACAGTTGGTCACATGGCCCTCTATTCTCAGACCCTATTCCTTCTGACAAGAGGGAAAGTGTCTGGGGCGAGGCTTGCCTGGGTTCAGATGCGTGACCCACTCCCTTAGGCAGAGCCGGATGAGGTGAGCAAAACCACACCAGACCTTGCCAGAGGCCAGCCGGAGAGAACCACACAGAACCACAAAGGTGCTCTTTGCCCTCATGCATCTGAAAAGGCATCTCAATTTCTCTGTCACACTTGACACACTCCCATTTTACAAACCAAGGCCTTTCCAGGAAGAGTGCACAGAAAAATTACCATGAAGATTTAAAAAAGCCATGGGTCAAACACAGCCCACAGCGTGGAGCAGGGGCAGGGTGATGCCAGTCCCCCAGCCTCTGGAGGTACCCTGGAAGCCCTGGGGTCCAGGAGATTGCATCTGGCCCCAACTCCCTAGGCCTGCTGCCTTCCCCAGCGACACTTGGGCCAGGACTGTTCTGGCTCCAAGGGTCAGAAGAGCCCAAGCCTCCACCTGGCCTCCTGCCCTGCCTCCCACCTCAGGCCTGTGGCTAGGGGGCTGGGTCCATGCCACTGTGGTGTATGTGCCTGGGTCGGTTGGCATGGGAACTCAGAGCAGGAGGCAGGCAGATCACTAATTGCAATTTGCCAAGCTGAATGTCAGGACCATGATGGAAAAAAAAAATCAACATCAAAAGAAAGAGGTATTAGCTTCGGCTTGTTGCTGGCTGAGCCATGGCCTGATTCCCTCCTCTGCTCCCCACCACAGGGGAAAATCTAACCCTGAGTGTGTGTGGAGGCCAGGCTGCAGGCTGGGCTAAGAAGGGCAAGCAGGCCTCAGCTACCAGCCTGGGGAGGGCAAAGGGCAGCAGAGAATCGAGAGCTTGCATGACCCCTGGCCCCGTTCATCGGGCACTCATCTCTTGGGCCTGGCTGTGGGTGGACAACCCAGCCGGTGGGTCCTTTGTGTTCCTGAGATGGAGCCCTGGGGACTAACGTTGGGATGGGCTATCACAGTCAGTCAGGCAGGGGGCAAATGGGCAGAGTGAGGATCTGATCCCTGAAGGGAACCATTAGCTCTGCCCTGGCCCTGACCCTCACCTCAGCCACTGATTGGTGTAGAGGATAAAATGCCAATCAGTCCTTCCTGGGACTCATATGTGCAAGGGCATCCACTATGTACAAGGTGCGGTGCCACCATGTCACCTGCTTTCTTGCTTCAGTCCTCACAAAGAAGCAAACACTATCATCTCACCTTACAGATAAGGAAACTGAGGCTTGGGGGTTTAACTGATCTGCCCAAGGTCACCTATCCAGGAAGTAGTGAACACAGGACTTTCCCCAGAACTGTGATGGAGCCACAAGAGCTGACTCACAAAAGCAGATTCTGTGCACCTCCTTCCAACTCTGCACTCGGTACCATCACCTGGGGAGCTTGAAATAGGTCATGGTGGGAATATTTACACCGCAGGAATTTGCTAATGCTAGAAGCCATGTTTTTCCCCCTGGAGAGTACACTGTAAACATTTACCAGCACATCACTGATTCCACCCCAGACTATTGACTCTTAGTATGTCTATAGGTCTCTGCTTCCAGGATTTCACAGATAAGTAAAAGAAAATTAATTGGGAGAAGAGACATGGATGCCAAGTTTTATTTTGCCCAGACAACACATTATTATTATAATCATCATCTTTTCATCTAAAAAGGCTATTTCAACACTAAAATAATTTTTAGAAGAGCCAAGTCTCAGGATAAAGTCCAATTCTTCCCCAAGACATACACGCTCGCTCTCCCTCCCTCTCTGTCTCTCTCTTACACACAGTTTCCTCACTCCCACCCCGAGGCGGAGTAGCTCTAGACTCTTCTATGGGCTGCAGGAACTGGCCTGCTATGGAACAGCATGCCACACACATGTCCTCCCAAGGTCTAGGGGTGGCTCCAACCCTTTGCCTGGCATCCTGGACCTGCTGGGCAGGCCCCAGGCCCTAGCATATTGCCCATCAGCACAGTGCCAGGGAAAACAAGTTACTGTGATTATTCACTTAAACCAAACCCAATTAGGAGGCAATATGTGTATCCCAGAGTTAAAAAGAAAATGATAGATAATTCATTCCATTGTCACAGAGATGTGACTGTGGGTTCTAGGACTTGACCAGTGTCCCAGTGCCAGCTCCAAAGGGTGACACAAAGGCACTGAGGGGGCAAGGAGTTGACTATGCACCCGCACTGTTCCTGCCTGGAGGCTGAGAAGCTACCCACCAAACCAGGTCCAACCCTGGCCAGTCAATCGTACTCACTCCAGCAGAAGGGCGGGGGCCTTGGAAACACAAGGGATGCATGGGAATCTCTACCTGCACTGGGTCAAAGGTAAGCTGATCAAATCCTGCCCAGACTTCCCTCTGCTTGGAATCAAGCACCCGGCTCAGCCAATGCCTCCCTGACCAGACAGTGTTGCCCACAGGCCCCACACCCAACAGGGAGGTGCACCTGCTGGCTCCCCACATCCTTGTAATTTTCCATGCTTTTCATTGAGATGACACTGCTTATCCCTAAGTGCTTCTAAGTGCCAAATTAACAAGGCAGTGAGGGGAGAGTGGCCAGGAGGAGATGCAGGCATCTAGGTGCTGCAGTGGCTTAATGACTGGCGTGGGCACAAGAGACTAGGGACTGAGTCACGTCCTTCAATGTGCCCGACCCTAGGGAAGTGAACACATTGTAGCTCCATTTCCCAGACAAGAAAATTGAAGCCCCTGGCAAGGATGAGTACAGGATCACATACTTAGAGAGAAGGACACCTGTCCTGACTCCATCTGTTCCATGACCCCATCTTTCCAGGATATTGCAGCCTTTGGGAAGCCTCAGGGAAAAGGCACTTCTGCTGCTGCGTGACCTTGGATAGTTCTGACCCTCAGAACCTCAGCTTTTCCATCTGTAAATGGGGGTAATAATGACTGGCTGAATAGTTTTAATGGGCAAATCCACAGGTTTTTACTGGGCAGTCCCCTGAGGGCTAGTAGCTCATGCAATACAGCTCCTCCTCGAAGATCTAAAGACTTATTGAGGGCTTAGGACATCTTCGATGAAAAATTGTGTGGGGGGTGGGGAGGCTTGTGGGGAGGGGCGCTGCGGAAAAGGCCTGGCAGGCTGAGGCAGCTCTGCAGGAAAGATGACACCCAGTATTGCAGGATGCCAGGCCTTGGTTTCCAGGGTTCAGAACCAAGAGGAGTCAGCGGATGTCACTATCAAGCCAGGGAGTGACATCATCTGTAGGTGGAGTAAGGAGCTGCAGCTGAGGACCCCCTTAGCAGACAGGACCATTGAGACCCCAGCTTGAAGGCTGGGGAGGCCCCAGGTCGAACTGCAACACATTCAGGTGGGGGCCCTCCCGCCCAGGGGCAGCTGCAAATGCTCAGGGGAGGGGGAGGGTAAAAAGGAAGCAGGGAAGGGGGGGAAGGGAGGAAAGGGGAGGAGGGGAGGGGAGAAAGGGGAGAGGAGTCCGTGTGCAGATGCAGCAGCATAGATTAAACTGTTGCCAGTTGTTAATTTTATATGTGAAGTTGTTGATCAGAATGTGATTTAATTGTACAGTATAATCCAGGCTTTTGGAATAAATTATGCAGAAAACTCATCTATAATTAAACAAATCAAAAAACCAGAGACAGGTGACACAGCAGGTTCACCCTCAGAGGGCACGGGTGGGTGTGGGCGGCTGGACCCAGCCGAGGGGCAAGAAAGGATGGGGGAGGGGCTCTGTTCAAGAGCAGACAGGGGCAGGCCCAGAAAGGTCAAGCCCTCATAGGGAGGAGGGGCTCGGAACACCCGAGCTCTGCCTCTGTGGGCCTTCTCACCACTCACATGGAGGCATTTCTGTCATCAAAGCCCTGCTGCCTCTCCCAGATGGCCAGTCTGGATCGACCGTGTTTGTTCCACTGGGCACCTATAATCAGTCTGCAGCCTTCCCTTCAGCTTGGCAGGTCAGCCACTGCATGAGGGAGTGAGGGGTGCGTACTGCAGTGGGGCAGTAGGGGAAGCAGGAGCGGTGGATGACAGGACAAGATGAGGCTGGGGCAGGTGAGAAGTGTGAGGGAACAGGCACAGCAAAGGCCACTGCTGCCAAGTACATGGTGAAGCACACTTGGCAATGGCAGTGCCCCAGGTCTCTTGCTTTACTCGTGACAGGCTGGCCAATTATTCTCCCAGCTCTGGGGAAGGCAACAATTTAAAGTGCAGGCTGGGCATGGTGGCTCACTCCTGTAATCCCAGGATTTGGGGAGGCTGAGGTGAGCAGTTTGCTTGAGCCCAGGAGTTTGATACCAGCCTGGGCAACATGGTGAAACACTGTCTCTACAAAAAAATACAAAAATTGGCTGAATGTGGTGTTACATGCCTATAGTCCCAGCTACCCGATAGGCTGAGGTTGGAGGATCGCTGAGCCTGGGAGGTCAACGCTGCAGTGAGCCGAGGCCGTGTCACTGTATTCCAGCCTGGGTGATGGAGCAAAACTGTCTCAAAAAACAAAAACTAGGCCGGGCGCGGTGGCTCAAGCCTGTAATCCCAGCACTTTGGGAGGCCGAGGCAGGTGGATCACAAGGTCAAGAGATCAAGACCATCCTGGTCAACATGGTGAAACCCCGTCTCTACTAAAAATACAAAAAACATTAGCTGGGCATGGTGGCACGTGCCTGTAATCCCAGCTACTCAGGAGGCTGAGGCAGGAGAATTGCCTGAACCCAGGAGGCGGAGGTTGCGGTGAGCCGAGATTGCGCCGAGCCGAGATTGCACCATTGCACTCCAGCCTGGGTAACAAGAGCGAAACTCCGTCTCAAAAAAAAAAAAAACACTATAAAATATAAAGTGCTACTTAATTATTCTGGTTATTTCCACTGGCCTGCTACCTCCCACCTCAGCACCTTTGCATTCTTCCGAAGGGGAAAGACAGACAGGGTGGGGAGGCAAGCAGGCCATTCCCCAATCCCAGCCTGGAGAAGGTGTCACTCCAAGCTCAGAAGGCAGCTGAAGCAGGGCTTGGAACAAGGCTGGTCCCTCCCTTAGGCACTCGCCCTGCTGCAAACAGCGGGAAGCTCAGGGATGAACTCCCAGATGGTGGCATCTCCTGGGCCACCTCCCCTGGGGAGTCCTCTCTGACCACTCGGGTGGATGTCCCTGTGTATCTGGACTAAGTGCCCAGATCCAGCCCTGGTTCTTGCAAGACCTTCAACTAGAACTTTCCTGTTAGGCTTCCATTTCCACATTTGGAAAACAGAGATACAGTTCACCATTCCGTGGACCTCCAAGGGCCCAAAGAGGAGGTAAGTGGACACCACAGCCCCACGTTAGTAGCGATGGCTGCCCTACACACTCATGGCACACAGGCCCATCCGGAAGGCGGGACTGCTCTCACCACAGTCCAGGCTCCCTCCTCAAGCCTGCAGCTCCCTAAGTGTGGGATGGCTGCACCTCCTCCTTAGATTGTGGCCTCCAGGTGGGCTGCAGCCCCTCCCTGCACTGCCCCTAGAAACCCAATGCAGCAGAGACCTGGTGAGGTGCCTTGTCCAGGGAGCTGGGGAAGGGCAGGGCCTCCTGTGACCAGACCTTCCTTCCTGCTTGTCCACGCAAGAGAGAAAGCTCTCAGGTTTTAGCAGCTTTGGGGGCTCAAAGCCCAGGGCAGGGCCTCCCAAGAATGACAGGGCTGGCAGAAGGCAACAGTCTAGCCGAGGTCACTCACTCTCCCGAGGCCACCTGGGCCACACAATTCCAGGCTATCAAGATTACAGTGCCTTCAGATGTGGGGGCCAATTAGCACTGGCCTCACACTACATAGACTACAGAGGGGAAACTGAGGCCAGAGTGAGAGGGAAGCATGCTTGCTCAGCTGATTCATGGTAGAGTAAAGCTCCCCAGCTAGCCACCCACCACTTTACAAGTTGGTAAACTGAAGGACAGAACTCAAAGGGGGCTGGCCCATCTCGCATCCAAGTACCAGCCAGGCCCAACCCTGCTTAGTTTCCGAAATCAGATGAGATCAGGCACATTCAGGGTGGTATGGCCATAGACCCATCTTCAATCTATTTGTGATTCAGTTGAAAGGACCCCAGAAAGAGCAGCATGATGCCTCCAGGAGCACCATCCCCATCTCACCCACTCATTCCATGCACACAGGAGCAAAGTTTGCACGGGGACCTTGGAGACCCTGAGGAGCTGGGGAGGGGCAGGTGTTGCCCAAGCATGAATTGGTCCAAAGCCATCTGCCTTGACCACATGTGCCTTGGGACCCTGTCCAGATACTTCCTGCTCCTTCATGAGGTTATTAATTACGGGGCTATCCCTTCCCTTTCTTTGCTGAGAAAGAGCTTTTCCTTCTAATTGCTGCTTGGCTAGGAGGCAGCACCCTGTGCCTCCCCCTCAGGCTTACGGTGAGCCATCATCCGGCATTAATTAGGGCACCAGGTCCAGCCCAATGTTTACTCACAGTAGCCCTGCTGGGTTGTGGGGAGCCGAGGGAAGCAGCACAGCCTGGAGCCAGGGAGCAGCACTACCTAGGAATGGGAGTGCTCAGGCGGCCCATTCAGCTCTGCTTCTTGGCCTCTGCAGGTCTCAGTTTCCCTCTCTAACCAGGGAGGGGTAGCCTGAGGCCTCCATGGGCCATTTAGGGATCCATACCTCAAGGGCGCTGATGGGGCCCTCGCTGCCTCAGGCCTGAGCCAGTGACAGGCCAGGGATCTCACTGCACTGCCTTAGTTCATCTGCACAGCAGCCAGATCACTATCTGAAATCCTCAGAGGGAAACTGAGGCACAGGGAAACTGAGTGATGTGCTCCAAGTCACAAAGCTCACACACGCCACTCAGGCTGCACATACCTCAACTTGGAACACCAATCTTCAATGCCCAGCTGCCAGTGTGGCTAAGGGGCCTCTGAAACTGAAAGTGTCTGAAACAAGATCCTGACCTCCCTTGGGACCGTCTCCACCTCTTCTCCCCACTCCTTGCCTCTGCTGATGGCAGCTCCCTGGGTCCAGGTCAAAGCCTTGGGGTGACCCAGGATGCACTTTCTCTCACATCCACATCCAGTCCATCAGCAAGTGCTACACCTTTGCAATGTGCCTGAATCCACCCACTGCCGACCGTCTCCCTGGCCCCAGCCTGGCCAGGCGCCCATCAGGGTTCCTGCACCGCTGCAGCTGCAGCTCACTCACTGGCCTCCAGCTTCTGGCTAGCACCCACCTCCCCAGTCTGTCCCCTTCTACACACAGCTGGAGTGCCCTGCTGTCATGTCCCTCCCCTGTCAACTCCATCACACTAGGGGAAAGCCCACATCCAGTGGCTGCATCTCCAGTAGCCGCACCCCCTGACCTCGCCCCTTGGTGTGGCCTGAACATGCCCCTGCAGTCCCTGCACAGGCCTCGGCACATGCTGTTCCCTCTGCTTGAAACAGTCCTCAGAAGTTCAAGGGCCTCTCACCTCCTTCCAGTCTCCACACATCAACTGCTCCATGAAGGCCCCCTTGCCCCTCCATTTGAAACTGCACCTCCCAGCAGCACTGATCTCCATGTCCCCTCCTGGGGTGATTCTTTTGGCTAGTATTCCATCAGACATCCTCCCTCTCACTGTTCGCCTCTGCCTTGGGCTGTGAGCCCTGAGCCAGGAGGCTCCTGCTCTCCAGCCTGGAACAACAGGTCATTTGCTGAGTGAATACACCTCCCCAGAGTCCTGCTGACCTCCCAGTCCTCTTGCCTAGCTAGTGTGTGGCCAGCCACGGGGTAGGCAGGCGGGGTGGGCAGGGGGAGGCCGTGGAGAGGTTGGCAGCATGGTGGCTGCCCCAGGGCTGGCCCAGGAGGCCCTCCCTTCCCCTGGCTCCTTTCCATATGAATTATTAAGGCTTGTGTATGATGGGCCTGCCCAGGCCTGTGGCTTCCGTGCATAATTCATGGCTCTCCCAGAAGGGCCTGGAGCTGGAGCAGCCACTTCTTCCAGGAAGCAAGAAGAAAGTGCTGAGGAAGAGGTACCCAGGCCTGGGCTGTCCTCCACCCTATCTCTGACACCCCGTCCCCAGACACTGGCCACCCAAAACCTTCACCCACCCCATGGAGCTCTCTCCTGGACACTTGGGCTCCAGTTCCCGGGGCCAGAGTCCATGGGCTCTGCGCAGGCTCACCCTTTCCCCTGTCTGTGGCTTGGTTTCCCATCTGTGGACTGACAGAACTGGGCCATCCTGGTGGTTTTCAAACTGCTCTGGCAGCAAGGTCATTCACCTTTTATTTTTCCAACCAAATCCTGTGTGGAGCCCCAATATGTAACTGGTAAGGTAGTTACAAATATAAATGTATTTTAGGAGGTAGTGCTGTAAAACATGACTCCGTATTGAGTAAATAATCATTACAAACAAGGATGCTTTGAAGCATCTGGATTTGGGGCCCATAGGGGCCTCAGCAGCCCCCATCACCCAGAATTCCGTTTATTCCTGTGTTTTGAACTCTACTAGAAACTCCTAGGATACAGAGACAGGCAGCCACACACGGTAACAGTGACTTATAGCTCACTATGCAGGGGTTGAGGGTCTTTCTTGAGGTCTGGGGTAAAACCAGCAACTGCCCTGGTAACTGAGGCTCAGGGATCACCAAGGTGCCAGCACCAGGTATCAGTGTTTTGCGAATCTCCCAGAAGTCTAGAGCTGGGATATAGCAATCAGCGAGAGGCGCCAATAAACTAGTCCGGGCATCCCAGGGGAAAGGCAAAGGGTCCAGGCCAGGGGCATGGGGACAGGAATCCAAGAGGTGGATCCAGGGTTCCCCAGGCCTGGAACCACCCACCCCAGCCACTGACACAGACTACAGGCATTTTGGGGTCTGGAACACCTCCTCTCCCCAGCATATCCCCCAGGTAGTCAGGAACAATGGGAACATAAGTCCCAATCAAGCCCATTTCACAAATGGGTAAGCTGAGGCTCAGCGTGAGTGGCTCTCAGGAGGTGAACACTGCTGCATTCCCTATGTGCCCAGCAGCCACACCCAGGCCTCATCTCAGAGAGCACAGCAGAGTTGAGACACCTGTGGAGGTCACCAGGTGCATCAGGGAGGAACCCAGGAGCTACAGTGTTCTGTTCCTGCCCCACACCAGGAGCTGAAGCTGGACCAGAGGTGGCAGGACAGACCCTGTCCATGTGTCACCAACCATTCTGGTCAGATTCTGACTCACACATCCCCATCTCCCCTCCTGCGCATCTTCCCCACCCCGCAGCATGAGTCAAATCCTTGCTAAGCCACAAATAGCTGTCCTCTGTGTGCGTCCTCAACATGGCCTCCTGCTTTGAGGAAGACAGAGACTTCCCTCAAGGTCCTCTGCAGGAGCTCACATGCCCCCAAGAACATCCCAGGTACAGAGGAGAGGCTAAGCGAAGACAGAACTCAACCCATCAGGGCCACCAGCTTTGTTCTCTGGCCTTTGTTCTCCTCTACCTGGCCAAGTCACCTCTGCCAGGAAGCCTTCCTAGATTTCCCCCACCCTCTTCTCAAAGCCACAGTTCTCACCACGCTTTACCAAGCCTCACCTTAGGCTGGGGCTGCAGCCTAGTCCCATCATCAAGCTTTCTACAGAGTTTGGTTTGGAGCCTGGGCAAGAAGAGTCTTTGGGAAACACTTGGGGATACATTTACTAGAACATCTTCCTCCTGCCCTGACCACCTCCCTCTGCAGTAGGAGAGGCTGGAGGACAGGGCTGGGAAAGGGGCCTCCACTTCAGCAGGCAGGCAAGCACCAGGGAAAGGCAGCGCTGACGCGGAGCGCCTGCATGCTGGACGCTCCGTGAGATTTCCACCACAGTAATGGTACCTGGGTCAGGCACAGGCCAGTTCATGCCCACTTCATGATGAACACTCTGAGGCCTGTGGAGATGGTGCAACTTGCCTGAGACCACACTGCTGAACCAGAATCTGAACCCAGTCAAGTATGGCTCCAGAGCCATGGTCCTGTCCCCTCGGCTGTCAGGCCTCCCTAACCTCAAGGTGGACTCCAATGGCCAAACAGGAAGTAGGTTGCAGATAAGGGTTGCCCCTCGTTTACAGCCTTCTCCAACTTTGAGTAGGCGGCTGGCCCACCCCTACCTCAAGAACTCACTGCCTCCACAAGCCAAAGCTGAGTGCAATGGGGAAGTCCTTCCTTATACCCCATCAGGGCTATCCTGCTGTAGTAATGTTGTCACAGCAGGGCAGAGACCCAGCTCCCTCCAATGCCCCCACCAGGGAGCCTGAGCCAGGTATGGGGAGAACACCCGCCTCCTCTGGTATCTGCTTCTTGCTAGTGCCTGGACCCTCAGAGTGTGCCATGCTGCATGTAAATGGAATGTGAGTCCTCAACCTGCCTTGACACGCCATGAACCCGTTACTCTCTGATGTTCTGTGGTGAATCCTTTAGCAATGCAAATCCCCTCTGCAGGCTGTGAGGGATCCACAGCTGCACGAGGAAGGGGCTTCTAGTACAGACCCAGAGACCCCACCTTTCTGGCCTCCCCAGTCCAAGAGAAGCCACCCTGCCTGGTGAGCCTCAGGATTGGCTTAAGGAGAGGCAGGTGGCTGAACCAGCAGGTCTCATTACTGGCAAAATACTTTGCAGGTGCTTCCAACTTTCTGTAAATTCCCAAGCTCGCTCACTCCCCACTCAGTCATTCATTCATTCCGATGGTAACCATGTACCTACTATGGGCACCTGGGAGGGATCTGGCAGCAAGCAGGACAGATGTAGGCCTGCCCTTGGGAGCTTGGAATTCAAGCCGAGGAAGCTGATACCTGATCCAGATCAGGTCTGATGAGCAGAGGGAAGAGGAGTCCAGCAAGCCTTAGGGACAGGACATGGGATGCATGGGAAGGGGCCTGACCTGGCCTTAGGGGCTGGCCAGGTGAAGGTGGCACCACAGAGAAGAAGGGCAATCCAAACGGAGGGCACAGCATGTGCAAGGCCCAGCAGTGGGCTCTGCACACAGTGATACCCTGTGACCACCCACAGACGGACTGCAGGCACCAAAGCAGGCTGCTCCCACACTGAGGCCTGCAGAACTCCTATCCTCAAGTACATGGGAGCACCTCCACACGCTGGATGGAAGGGCAGTGAGACCACTGCGCCCAGGGAAGCGGGCCTCTTTGAGTGGGAGCTTAGTCTCTCAGGAACTGATTTCATTCATTCACTCCACAGACACAAACCAGTACCCATCACTACTGGGCTCTAGTGCAGAGCCTCCTGGCCCCAGCATCCTGACACTGCTCTGTACTTTGTATCTTGCAATCCTGACCTCAGGGTGGGAGCAGCAGCAGAGTAAAGAGGCTCAGCCCAACAAACGTTAGAGGCTGGTGATATTGTTATTACCCACTCCACCTCCCCACACACACCTCTTCCCACAGCTCCACAGGAGCTCCCTCCTGCTGCAGCACCCCCACCACCTCCCAGTAAGAGGTGCCCACAAGTGCAAGGCATTCACCATTTTCCTGGTATTTTTTTTTGACACAAATATTGTCACTAGAACATCATCTCCTAGAACAGCTCCTGACAGGCAGAAGGTGCTCAAAAAATGGTGGCTGAATGACTGGATGTTCCATCCTTAGAACTATGAAACATGGGAAATGTGATCCCATTTTAAAGATGAGGTAACTGAGGCACCAACAAGGTCACATACGGGGTTCCTTTATAATCCCCAGAACCAGGCTTTCTACCACACAGCAGTCATATGCATCAAGGCCAACAATGCCCATGGCTCCTGGGCCCTCTAGATGGCCCCATGAAGTCCCCATCCGTCTTCATTTTAGAGTAATGGCCTCCTCCATATGCCACCAGTCTGGCAATCACCTGTGAAATATACTTCCCCCGTGCTGGCTCAGGAACTGTGTAAATCACTAGGCTTAATGGCCTTTGGGATTGTTCCCCACAACCCCCTCCCCCAGCTGCTCTGTACCAGGGAACTTTGGGCTGTGGGTTACCAGACAGGCAGGGCCATAGTCATGAGGTCTGGGCAGCCCAAGGCATGGCAGGTGCTAGGAGGCACTGCCCAGGGTAGCAGCAGTCCCGGGAAGCGCATCAGTAAGAGGGGTGGGGCCTGCCGGGAGCCTCCAGAACTGGGGCTGGGGCTGGATCTATATGCAAGGTGAGCCTCTCCCCAACTCCACCCCTGCCCCTTGTCTTTCCCCCCCTCATCAATGGCTTATCCTTGGAGAAAGATGGGTCCATGTGATCTCCCCAGGACCCCCACACCATGACTGGGGAGGCCCAGGGCCATGGGAATGGCAGGGGACCCTGTAGGCCTGGAGCAGGATGTCTCATGGCCCCTTGGATGCTGCTTGGAGCACCAGTCATGCATGGTGTTATTTATTTGGCCTCACTCCCATGTCTTCTTCACTGTTTATGTCCCCTATGGACTGAGTGTCCCAAGAGCAAGGACCCAGTTGGCCCTTGGAGACCCCAGAGCCCACTCAGGCCAACACACAGCTAAAGTGTGGGAGTGGATTCAGGTGGGGAAGGGATGGTCGGGAAGCAGGTTCTGAAAGGTAGGCAGGCTGTGGAGCGGGTGGCAGGGCAGATGGGGCATGGGCAAGTGTCTAAGCAGAGGAGCAGTTTGGAAGGAGCTGGGCAGCTGGTTGGGAAGCCAGGTGATCTCCTTGGGACAGGCCACAGACTTTGGTGACTGGCCGCATGCACAGGCATTTGGGTTTGCTGGCTCCCATAGATACTATGGTCAGGACATTGCTAAGAACCAATACACACCATCCCCCATCTCTGGGAGCCTCAGTGCCCCTTGATGGGCAGAGGGTTGGGGGTCCTGTGTTTACCTTCCTATCCCCTTTGGCCACAGTCCTCTACCTTGGCTCAACTTGGGAGGAAGAGGGAGTCCTAGAAAACATGCTAATTCCTGGGCCCTGCCCCCACCCCATTAAATAGTATAGCTCAGTGGGTCCCTGGACACCCCCCTTCACCCCCCTCCCCAGGGAAGCCCTTGGAGGCAGCCTCTGGGCTGGGGAAACTCCTTGCAAAAGCCATAGGAATATATGTGGGAGTGGCCTTTGCCCTCTGGCCCTGGCAAAGCCAGGCTCTGTCCCAGGCAATGTAAGAGGCTGCTCCATCTTTCATAATCATGACCAGCTTGGCTCTCTGGACACCTGCAGACCATGGGCTCCCTGCTCAGAAAACATTTATTGAGTACTTGGTGTATGCTAGCTTGGAGCTTCAGCAAAGGGCAATGGGCCACTGCCCCCACCCTGCCCAGGCACACTGCCCCTGAGCAGCCAGGCAGCAAGGTCTATTTCAGGACAAGAATGGGGAGGAGAGGGGTTTGAAGCAGACTAGGAGGCCCCTGACCCAAACAAAGAGGTCAGGGAAGGTTTCAGGGGACAGCGACTCAAAGCCAAGCACTGAAGGACAGGTAGAGGTCAGCGGGACAACAGGTGGGTCCTGCTTGGCGTTAGTAGGGCCCTCTGCAGCCCATCCAACCTCTCCCCAGCTTCCTCCATGCTCAGTGCATAGTAGGTGCTTGTTAAGCCCCCGTGGAAGGAGATGGCTTCTGTCTCTTTGGGCACTCAGTCCTGAGGACAGAGATCCCCCTCTGTGCCCAACCCCCATGCCCATCAGAAGCAGCCTCCTTGCTGAGGTCTCCACAAGTACTGGTTATAGGGCAGGACAGAGATGACAGCTATGCAGATGAGGTGGCAGGGGGACACCATTGTCAGCTGCAGAAGGATCCCTCTCTATGGAGGGTGCTGAGAACGGTGAGGACACCGAGGCTCGGACGAGGAGGGCAGGAGGCTTGCCCAGACTACCACTGTCAGGCTAAGGTGGGTTAGGAGGAGGCTGGGAGAGGAAGGGCCAAGGGAGGCCCACAGAGTCTGCTGTACAAGCCCCTAGGGTTTCTGGGGCGTGTGCCAGCCAAGGTGTGGTTTAAATAATTAAACATGCTTCCTCCCTCCCCACAAGTCACTCTGCCCAGGTACTGCTAGGCACAGTCCAGGGGGTGAGGTGGGCATGGAGTGGGGAGGAGGAAGGAGGGTGAAGGATGGAAGGTAGGAGAATTGAGAGCGAGTTCAGACTGCCCTGCCTGGCTACTCTGTGAGAACAGGCAATAGTACCACCAGTTCCAGCAGGTGACTGGGAGAAAGCCCCAGAAGGAGACCAAGATCAGAGGACTGTCGGTCAGGGGACTCACAACCGTGGCCAGTGGAGGCCAGCTTCTTCCCTTCGCTGATCCTTGGACAGCTCCAGAGATCCCTCTTTCCTCACATGACACATGGGGAACAACACTGGCCAGAGGGGCACCCCAATCCAGAAGCAGGACAGAGCCCAGGGCTTACCCGAAGACTTGTGCCCTTGGCTGACTGGCTCCTGGACACTGCCCAGCCTGGACCTAGGATTGGTGCAGGGAACAGAACCAGAGAGTAATGGGAAGGACCAGGCTCCTGGCCACAGTGGAGCATGGATCTCATCATATTCACCAGGGGTGCTGACCAATGACACCCAGTCCTCTGTGGTGAGTAGACAAAAGTATGCCCCACTATAGGCAAGTACACCCCACCCTGAAGCCACCCTCCCCCAAGATGAGAATGAAGTCTCACAAGCAGCACCCAGCCAAGTCTGGGCCTTTCTCTTGGCCGTGTTTATGTGTCACTTCCATGGCTGTGGCCCTCCAATGCCAGGTCAGCTGTGCTGTTTCACAGCAGTAGGACGTGCCCTTCTGGCCATCCTCTTAGCCCACTCATGCCAGCCCTATCTTCAGACGTCATCTGAAACCGCAACTTGCTGTTGTCCTCAACCGTCTGCCTTGGGCAATGCCTGAGACAGGAGGCGGCCTGAATAGCCTCCTTCAGGCCCTTGACTGACCAAACCTCACTGGCACAGCACAGCAACTCCAGGGCAGTGGCTGCTCCCTCGACCTCCAGGTTTGAGTCTAGCCCATGCCTCAAGAGCTGAGAGGCCCAAGGCAGTATCCCTCTCCAGGCCTTGGTTTCTCCATCTGTACCACACGAGTGTTAAACTCACCAACTGGTCCCACAGTTACCACTGACCCACATCTGTAACACAGGTAAGGGTGGGGTTGTTCTACTGGGAGGGAGAATTGGGAGCCAAAAATCTCCTATTTCTGGTCCTGAGGTGCCTCCAAGGAACCTGGGGGCACCACAGGCCCCGGAAGAAATAGACTCTCCAAGGATGTCAGCCTGACGAGCAGGGCAGCCCTTGCAGAGGGGACGCATGATGGAACACTGTGGGTGCGTAGGGACACCCTGAGGGTCCTGTGGCCAGGCATTGCCTGGAGGAGGTGAGATGCAGGAAGGACATGTCTGGCAGGGTTGAGTGCTTGGACCCAAGCACTAGGAGGAATCCTGCCCCCACCACTCGCCATCTGTGTGATTTTATCATTTAGCCTGGCTGAGCCTCAATTTCTCTCATCTGTGAAACTGGGATAAAAATGGACTGACCTAACATGTGTGAAGTATACCACCCAGGGCCCAGCTTGTACTGACTGATGTGGTTAAAACAACTACTTCCTTTACAAACATTTCCTTGGCATGGCCACCTCTCCCCTTGCCTCCCACCTCTTCCTTGGCCCCAACTCCCACCCTCCAGCCTCTCCTCTGACCCTGCAGCAGACACTGTCTCCCCATCCTCCATCACTCCCTGCCTTCTGCAGAATCTCCACCTCCAGCCCCAAGGTGACCCCATCCTCAGCTCAAGGGTAAATCCCGATTAGCCTGAACCAATCACAGTGTACTGTTCAGATTGCCAGTGATTGGTTTAGAGTAGGCATGTGACCCAGTGCCAGCCAATGAGGTGTGAGGGGAAGTCAGCTGGGGGCTTCTGGGCAAGGATTCCTCCCTTCTTAAGAGAAACCTAGAGAAGCCATCTCTTCCATGCCTAGTGCCTGGGTCTGCACATGATGCCTGGAGCTGTGGCAGCCATCTTGTTGCCATACAGGAAGTTGGCCAAGGACAGACAGCCATAACAAAAGCGAGGCCACCAGGCTGAGCACAGGTGAACACTTGGTCTTTGCTGATAGCCGCACCACACACATGTAGGCTCCCTGTTGGGATAAAGGGCCCACCATGAGGAAAACCCATCACACTGGGGTTCCATGGTAGGCACAGAAGCAGCCTCTTCTTGGCAGCCAAATGCGCTCAGACTCAGATCTTGAGGCAGGGTGGCAGTCAGCTCAATGCCTACTCCTCAAGACCCCATGACCCTGCACAGAGATGGAGGAGGGGCATGGGGCTGGAGGAGGGACCCACAAAGGGCAGGGATCTAGAGGAGGGTGTTGGTCAGGAAGGCTCCTGCCCCAGGGCCCTGGGAAGAGCCAGCAGCCTGAAGAGGGACAAGGTGAGTGAAGGCCAGAGGTGGGGAGGCTGGAGCTCTTCCCAGGACCTTCAAGTGTCCCAGATAGTCCCAAGGCCAGAGGCTGGAGCCAGTCAAGGCAAGACCTTAGGGGCCAGATGGGGAAGTGGGGCTCTGCCTATGGCAGGCTTCTGGGGTACAAGGTCCTAGCTAGCCCCCAATGGAAGACACTCCAGCAAGCCTTGGGGAGTGGTCTAAGGAGAGACACAAAGACTTCCAGGGTCCTAACACACCCACCAAGGACTAACACACCCACCAAGGACTTAGGACAAGGTGTTCCAGGGCCCTAACATACCCACCAAGGACTCAGCTCACAGGGAGAAAGGAGAAATGCTCATTTGCAAGGGCCCTTAGCACAGAGCCTTGCTCTGCCAGCTCGTTCTCTTTTCTCATAACTGAAGAAGGGGGCAGGGCGGGGGTGGGTTGTTTAGTTGTTTGCTGGAACCGGTGGCAGCACCAGGCCTGACCTTTAAGGCTTCAAATGCAGTGTTTTAGGCAGCGCCAGCAGGAGGAGAACACGGCTGTGGAAGGAAGTGATCAAGACTGAAATGCCATGTCAGGCTGGAAATTCAAGGCAGAGCACGGGCCTCTACCGTCTCAGGAACACACCGAACCCTCCAAGGCCACACTGCCTGGTGACAAAATTGTCCCTCCCAAGGGGACCCAGAAAACTTTTGTCTCTGAAACAGCACAGCATCATCAGAGTTTGCCCCACAGAAACCTTAGGAGTTGGGGCCTCACACCACATAGACAGCTTGCCATTTGTTTTTTTTTTTTGTTTGTTTTTTTTTGAGACGGAGTTTTGCTCTTGTTACCCAGGCTGGAGTGCAATGGCGCGATCTCGGCTCACCGCAACCTCCGTCTCCTGGGTTCAGGCAATTCTCCTGCCTCAGCCTCCTGAGTAGCTGGGATTACAGGCACGCGCCACCATGCCCAGGTAATTTTTTGTAGTTTTAGTAGAGACGGGGTTTCACCATGTTGACCAGGATGGTCTTGATCTCTTGACCTCGTGATCCACCCGCCTCGGCCTCCCAAAGTGCTGGGATTACAGGCTTGAGCCACCGCGCCCGGCCCGACAGCTTGCCATTTGAGTTTGCCAAAGCAGACCTCAACTTGCCCCCTGACCCCATGCCATCGATTTTATTTATTTCTTATTTATTTATTTATAAATGACAGGGCCTCACTGTGTTGTCCAGGCTGGAGTGCAGTAGCAGCATCACAACTCCCTGTAGCCTCAACCTCTTGGGCTCAAGTGATCCTCCCACCTCAGCCTCCTGAGTAGCTGGGACCACAGGTGTGCACCACTACACCTGGCTAATTTTTGTATTTTTGGTAGAGACAGGGTTTTGCCATGTTGCCCAGGCTGGTCTTCAACTCCTGGGTTCAAGTGATCCTCCCACCTCAGCCTCCTAAAGTGCTGGGATTACAGGTGTCAGCCACTGTACCCAGCCGAATATTTTTATTTAAGAGAAACAGCTGTACATCAGTGCAAGGAAGGCTGCACATGGAGTCACCCTCCTAGCAGTCTGTATTAAGCATTAGGGATGGGGGCTGGGCCCTGCCCACAGAGCATGTGCAGCTGGCAGAAATGTGGGGCTGAAGGTTCCCTTCCCCCATCTTGGGCCTCAGTTTCCCTGTCTATATGATGGCAGCATCAGGACCTCAGGGATTTCTGTGGCTGTGGCATGTCCTTTCTAAGTCAGGGAAGCATGCAAAGTCCATAATGCCCAAGGAGATGGTTCTACCCAGGCTCCCTACCGCAACAGGAACCCCCCCCCCCGGCCTATAGGCTCCTGAGCCCCTCACAGCCACTTCCCAAAATGCCAAGGGCCCTGGGCCATCACAGCACTGACAACATACAGGCAGGCCCTGAAAATGCCAGGAAAGCAAAACTTACAGTTATCTCAGACATCAGAACCCACAAGAACTGGGTCCACACAGCGCCTGGGGCCAGGGCCCATCACAGGGCACCTGAACAGCCTTATTTATGAAGACTCAGTAGACAAAAATCCATCCTTGAAGGGAAGTGTCTTTGCTGGAAATGCTCCAGATACAGAACATGCAGGGATCATCAACCCAAAGCTTTTACAGCCCAAATCGTGCCCACAGTGTCTTGTGGGGAGGGGGAGGACCCAAACCCGCAGCAGATACTCAAGGGCTGCCAGTCTCCTGCCCTTCAGTGTGCAAATGAGAAGCACCCACTCTGAAAGGGAAAAATGCCAGCCCAAGGTCACACAGCAAGAGTTAACCACTCTGCCTGAGCCCCAGCCTCCACGCCCACCCTCCAGATTTTCCACACGGGGAAGGGCTGTTTGCAAAGATGCTTCACTTCACAAAGGACTCACAGCTCCACTGAGTCCCAAGTCCTCCAGTGAATCTAAATACCATTCAATTTGCAAAAATTTGAATTACAAGGACGCAGCCTCTGTTTCCTTCACAGACTGTCATCACGCCAGTTGGTAGAAGATCAAACTTTCCAGCTCAGCCTTAACTCAGGCTGTTTCTAACATAAAAGTTTGCAAAACACTGGTCCTAACGATCAGGATGCTTTATTTCCCACTGCCAGTGTTTGCCTAGCCAAGCCCTGGCATTAACCTCAAAGGCAGGTGGTGAAGGTGGGCACTAGGAGCCCATTCTGGCCGCAGAGATAAGTCACACATGTGCTTGCACTACACAGGCTCCCAAGCACATGCCCACATTCGAATTCATGTGTGCACACACACACACACACACACACACACACACACACACACCCCTACTGCTGCCTATACACAAGAATGCCCAGGCACATACACCTACACACATGCATCCATGTGTGAGTACAAAACACATACACACTAGTGGGTATACCCACAAGCATGTTTAGATGTGAACACATCTGACACATGTGCACACACACAGGTATAGACACTCCCACATACAAGCTGACGTGCACACAGGCAAAGGCAAGGGCCAAGCACAAGAGGAAAGACCCACAAACCGCAAGTGGGTCCCAAGTGCCTGCAGGGCCTGAATGGGTACTGGGTGCTATGGATGAGGGGACAGTGGCTTGGCATTTGCAGTGCAGGCCCAGCTGGACTGTGAACACCCCCTGGATCCAGTCGGAATCCACATGTCCTTATCACAGACTCCCTGAGGCCAGCGCCAACCCTCACAGACTGTCACACCCCAATCCTATGTGGTCGTACAGCCACGGAAGCCCTGTTTTATAGATGAGGCCCCAAGACCCAGAGACGCTGTGGAAGTTCCCAAGGTCACACAGCTGTTGCGAGGTGTGGCAGAGTCTCAGTGCACGCCAAGAGGGGTATTGTTCAGAAAGAACTAGCCAGCAGGGAAGACAAGCATCAAAGGGGAAGAAAGGGGCCCAGGGTCTAAGAGTAGCAGGGGAAAAGACACGTAGAGGGAGTGACTTCTCACCCTTTTCACCCATCCCTTCCAAGGTGGGAGAGATGGATACTGATCAGTAGGAAAGGCTTCCCATGCCCCTCCCTTTCTGCTAAACAATTAGGCTGATCAGAGCTCAAAGTGGGTCAATCTGAAAAGCAGCTGTGAGACACCCAAGGTATGGCCAAAGGAGGACGGGAGGACCAGGCACCCTCGCATGGGAAGAGACGAGGCCCAGCGGCAGCGGCTAAAGCAGGGCATGGAGAGGAGCGGGAAGACTCCAGATCTGTCTCCTTAGGGCATTGGAATGTCAGAGGTGGAAGGACCTTAGAAGAGAGGAAACTGAGGCCCAGGGGGAGGAGGGGTTTTGTCCAAGGCCACCAAGCAAGCTACACAACTGAGCAGACTGGGCTAGGCTTGCCCTTGACCTAAGATGCGGACTTTTGGAACTCCTTTGTGAAGATTCTCCCCACCTAATCCAAGCTAGACAGTCTCCTAGTCTGTGAGGCGCTCCCCTCACCAGGCTCAGTCATGAGTAACAGCAGTGGCTGGGGACTGAGCAGGGCCAGGCCAGATCCAGAAGAAAAAGCACCATGGAGGCCTAGGCGAGGGGAACAGGGCCAGGACCACGGACACCAAGCCAACAGCCTGAATCTCACTATGGCAGGGCAGGGCAGGGCTTGGCTGAGCCTGCCCCTTAGGTCCTGACCTTATGTAGATTTGAATGACAGAACCCTTAACTCCTTTAGGGAGGCCCCGAGAGACCACTGTGGGGACCCTGCAAGCTGGCAGGGCCATCTCAATCTCTGTGGTCACCTGCACTGGCCCCGCCTTCTGCCCTTAGCCACAGGCAGCTCTGGAGGCTCTTCAGGACAAGAGAAGAAGGGAAAAGAAAAAATCAAAAACCACACATACACTTCCCTTGGGGAATACGAATATTGATTCTGTAGCTTCTTGTTTAGACAGTAGGCACCAAAAGAAAAAAATAAATAAATAAAACCTGACATGAAGAGAATCTCCCCAGTTGGCTGGAGGACTGTAGCCAGCAATGGGAAAGCCCCTCACCCCCACCCCGCCCCAGCATGTCCTCCCCAGGCCTGAGGCTGCAGCACAGTCACTTAAAGACACAAGGCACCATGTTTGGAGGCAAATTTCCGCATGGGAGTGGGGTGGGTGGCTGGAAGGGGGAAGAGAGAGAAAGACTACTCCTACACTACAGGCAACACCACCCTGCCAGACAGGGCCCAGGCCCACCTGCCTTGACTCCCAAACCTCCAGCTGCCCCTTGGAGAGTTCCCTAGCAACAAGCCCTTGGACCCTGGTTCCCAAACCCCCAAGTGCCACCCATCCAGATGGCGTGAGTTCCCCCAAGCATCTACAAGATCCTAGCCCAGTGAAGTCCCCTCAGGCCTAGCAGAAATGCCAAGGGACTAGAAAGGCCAGCCTCAGATTTCCATGAACAACCCCCAGCCCCACCCCCACCTCCATGACCTTTCTCTCCAGAATCAGACTGCAATCTGGAGAGGGAAATGGCATCTCAGGTTGAGATGAAGCCCCTCCTCTCCTCCACCCCACCCCCCGCCCCCGCCATGCAGAGCAGGCCTGGCCCATAACTCAAAGCCTCGGGGAGGGAAAATTCGGGGCTGGGGGTGCCCCACGATGGCCTGTGTATATGTGGGAGGCAGATGGAGGTCAGCACTGGGGCTATAAGCGCTGGGGCTGGCAGGGCAGCCTCATGCCAAGGAAGGCCGCTCAGGGTTGCCTGAGACCCAAGGAAGAAAAAGAGACAGGTACGGTAAAGTTACAGCTGGAAGCCCCAGGCCCAGCTCTCACATCCTAGGCCTCTTCATTTGCCTCCCAGAGATTTAAGTTTCAAGCCCCCTCCACTTCCTGGGCCCACTGCCCAGATGTCCCCAGCTCTCCAGCTGGGCAGTGAAGTGTCTGACAGATCCATCCTTTCCCAGCCCTGCCGCTCATGGTTGTGGGCTTGAAGCAGGTCCCTTCATTTTTCTGAGGTCAGTCTCCCCATCTGGAGGATGGACATGACCACAGGCTCTGAGTTCAAGGCACTAATGTGGGTAAGGGCCTGGCCTGGGCTCTGTAGGGGAAATCACCATTAGCTTAGCGACGTGCCCCACCACAGTCAAGCTGTGTTGCAGGGAGCAAGAGAGGGAGGTGGCCCAGTGTCTTCCTCAAGGAGCGAGAGTCTGGTGTGGGCGTAGCCTGAGAGAGTGGCACAGCCCAGAGCTGGGATGGGGGAGGCCTCCAGAAGGTTCGGGTGTGAAGCCTTGAAAGGGGGGGATCTAAACCCCTGAGAAAAGCACGCAGTCATGGCAGGACTGCATGAGCAAAGTAGAGACACAGGTGGGCACCCAGTCTGTGGGAGCCCTGGAGACTGGAGGGTCTTGAAGTGAGACTGGCTACTGCATGGCTGCAGCATCTGGGCTTGATGCTGATGTTAACAGTGGCTGCCATAGCATCTGACAGAGTTCTCCTTGCCCACCAGAGGTGGCATCCTCTCCCATTAATTCTTACCACCAGCCTCTTAAGCAGATTCTATCATTTCAACTGTGGAAACTAAGGCAAGGTCATCCCAAAGGAGCCTGCAGGGTCTACACCTGAAACCCGGCATATCCAGCATGTCCCCAGACTACATACTCCCAGGAGCTCACAGTGTCCACCATACACATCTGAGGTGCCAGGAGCTGGCAGTGCCCACCTGCACACAGGCAGGGGAGAAGGGGACACTGACTGCAGAAGTCCACTTAGAGGCCAGCTTCACTCTGGAGTCAGTCCCTCCATGGGGACACAAGTATGATGAAGAATCTTGAGTGATATTCACCTGCAGACTATGAAGGGACTCATCCTACAACGAGCTTCCTCCTTTCTCAGGGGTTAGCCTGGCACAGCTGACCACAAGGAGATGCCTGATAAAGATGGAGTCCAGGGGAACAGCAGCCAAGGGTCCCCCCAAAATCCTTCACACCAGGAGGGCTGTGAGCACCTGGCAGCTCTGCGTCTCGGTGACGGCAGCAGCAGGCTGTGAAGCCTCACCCCTCCCTCCTGCAAAAGCTGCGGCAGGTTGTTGGGAAGATGGGGGACCCAGATGTGTGATGCTGCCTCCCTCCAACAGGGAGAGCCACAGGGAGGTGGAGACAGGGGCTCATGGGCCCAGACAGACACACGTCACCCACCATTAACCATAGCTAGACTGACGCATGCCCTGTTGTGGGCACTGCTCCCTATGTGTCCACTCGGGAGAGGAGCACATACTCTGGTTGTCATCAATCTGCTGGGGGTCCAAACCCCTCAGGCCCCTCACTGCTTCCGCCCACCCTCAGAGGAAGGGAGGCGCTGGCCAACGCCATCACTAGGGCAGAGCTGGGCTAAGAGGGTGCAGTCACGAAGGCCAGCTCAGCTGGGTGCTACACCCAGCACTCAGCCAAGACTCCACAGAGTAGGGGACAGAGAAACCCGGGGGCACTGGGGAACAGGGTAGAGACCTAGCAGAGAGGACAAAAGAGATGGGCAGAGAAGGACAGGTACACTTAATGAAAGACCCGAAGAAAGGGGACAGGGGAGGAAGGGGGGAAAGGCACAAAGGGAAGCAAAGCAGTGAGGGCTGCCCCTCAGCCGATGGTGGTGGCCTGATGCTGGGGAGGGCATAATTGGAAAAAGGAGGAGGCAGGGGAAAGGTGTGCTCGGACTCAGGCCCCCCACACCCAGCCAGACGAGTACACACACATGTATGCATACATACGTGCACACATGTGGCCTCCTCCTTGTCTGAAACTCTGATCCAGGTTTAGGTAAGGTGAGAGAGCCCTCCTCCCCACAAAAAACCCTGAAGCCCTGTCCTCCCTTCAGCAGTAACCCCTCTGCCCTTCTCGATCTAGCAGCGGCCTTGGTCCATTTTGCCTGGTGGGCAGAAAGCCATGCTGCCACAGCGATTGCAGAAATCACAGCTAGCGGACCCCAAACCCACACTTGCTTAAAATCCAGCAGCTTGCGAAGCTGGGCCCCTTTCCACTGGCAGACACTAATAAGAAAATGACTTACTCATCGAGGGCCCTCCCCACTGAGGGATTGTCACTCCAGTGCCATGAGGCTGGGACCCACTCTCCTCCTTGGAAATCCACCTGTATCAAAGTGTCATCCCAGCCTGGCCACACTGACCCAGCAGAAGGTTCTGGGAGGCCACCCTCAGCAGCCCCACAGAACCCTCTGGCCCCAACAACAGCCTAAACATTTCTTATCAGTTGAACAAAAGCACCAATTCCACTGGCCATGGTCATGTGTGGGGAGCTTCAAGATTCCCTCCCCTCCCTCCCTCCAAGGATCAATGGGTATCACGTCTGCGGGACCAGGGCAGCTGAAGGGCGCTGGCTGTTACAGCAAACCCTCTGTGTTGTTGTACCGTTAGTCACCTCACCCGGACCCTCAGAGCGGCGCAGTCCCCACCCCACCCCCACTCTCATTCTCTAATTATGGTTTGCAAGACATGTCCCAAACCCTCAAATTAGCTCCAACTATATCGACAAGAGAAGAGCGTCCAGCTGGAAATGTGCTGCTGCCGTCACACCCGCCTTGCCATCTTCTGGCTGGGGACAGAGGGACAGGTGTCTACTCAGCCCAGGTCTCACATCAGCCTTCTAGAGGAGACTCGTGCAGGCCCAGAAGCCATCTGACCAACTGCACATTGCAGGGAAATGGAGTAGGGTCGGGAGAGGTGGAAAGAGGCAGCTACTTAAACCTTCACTCAAGGAGCTATGTAACAGCTAAGAAAAAAAAAATAATTGTGGCTTGGCTCGTGCTTGGCTTTGAGGAAGAAAGAACAACAAAAAATAACGTTTTTGCTCTTTTTAAGCACTGTGATTGAAATCCATTTCCATCACAGCAAAAGAAAGACAAGAACGCACCCACAAACCCTGAACTTCCATATGATTCTTTTTTCCCTGCGCACCCCCCACACGCATACACGAAAAATCCAGACAGTTGACAGAGGACACGTCCGTGCGGCACCTGTAATTTGCCAACTGATCACCCGCCTGAGCACAGCCAGACTGTGCAAGGAGATGACAAGACGGAGGGAGAGACCCAGAGAGGCGCTTTTCCTGAGTTTGTTTTTCCCTCATCTTAGAGAGCCTACGATGGGCAGGTTTTGTGGCAGAACCAGGGGCTACTACCCTTGGGCACACCTGGTCTAAATGACGCAGGGCCAGCCTCTCCCTTTCCCTGAGGCCAGACCCTTCCCCTTGGCCACCAGCAGCCCGACGACTCATGCCCCAATCTCCAGGCCAGGACGCTGGTGAAGGAGTCCAGGGACAGGTAGCTCCTCAGACCCGGAGACAGATAACAGAAGCAGGGTGGTCACTGTGCCCCAACGGGGCGTCTGGGCACTGACATAGGGCTGGGGCACAGCGTCAGGAAACTGATACATCCTAAAGGCCACATGCACTGAGCGTCCACTCCCAGCCCCAGACACATCTGGCCAAGCTCACCCAGAGGCGGCAGCCGAGTTTGCTGGCTCTTGGGGGGGAGGAGAAAGATCAGAAGGACAAGAAAACCTGCGGAAGCTGGCAGAGCCAGGAGAGGCTATTACCCTGCTGGCAGCAGCAGCAGCAGGCGCAGGCAGGGGTCCTTCCCACAATTCACCTTCTACCAGGACCCCAACGCCTTCACCTCCCAGCTGGGCTCTCCAGGGGACTCTCTCCTCAGGGGAAGGGGGGCCAAGAACAGGGGACACTGACTGCCTCTGTGGCACTGCCCACAGCAAAGAGGTGCTCGCATCCTCGGCATACAGCCCCCCATTAAAGGAAAAGGCACTTGAAGACAGGTGTGGAGCTGTCCCTCACCTCCGGCTCCAACTCCGCCGGGCAGGGGTCACTGGCCGCCCTCTCACCCACCCCGGGTTTCCCCCTCACCGGGTCAGCGGCAGGGGACTCAGCTGACAAGCTCGGACCCCCTACTCCTCCCAGGGCTTGAAGATCTTGCCTTGCCTCGTTCGGGGGGTTTGAGGGAAGCAGGGGCACCGTGGGGAAGTTTCGCGACGCAGCCAGAGCGCCGGGACCGCGGCTGCCAGCCTTCCGGGCTTGGGGACGCCCCCGGGCGCAGCGGACAGCCGGACCCAGCGCCTCTGCCCTGGCGCTGGGCGCAGGGAAGGAGCACCGCGGACCGGGGGGCAGAGCGGGGCGCAGGGCTCCGCCAGGGTCCCGCGGCCGGCCGAGGCCACTTACGTGTGCTGCTGGGGGAAGCTGTAGGCAGAGGAGCCGGGGGCGGCGAGCAGCGGTAGAAGCAGCAGAGGCGGCAGCAGCAGCCACAGCGAGCGCCTGGCGCCAGGGCCGGGCTGGGGGCCGCGGCCGGGCCACGGGCGCGCAGTCCGCGCTGGGCCGGGCCGAGAGGCGCCGCAGGTCCGAGCCGGCACCGCCATATTTCCATTCAAGATGCGGTGCCGAGGGGAGGGGGGGCAGTGGCGGCGGCGGCGGCGGCGGCGGCGGCGGCGGCGGCGGCGGCGGCGGGGTTGGGGGACGCGGGTGCGGGCGGCGGGCGGCAACTCGGCCTCTCCTCCGCCGCCGCCTTTTCTGCGCGGGGCCTCTGGGACTGCACGGGCCGCAGCGCCTCTGCGGGCTGCGCGCTGCGACCTCCCCGCCGCTCTGGCTCCAAGCGCTCTGAGCGCCCGGCCCGGGACCTGCGCTCAAACAGCGGCCGCCGCCAACCTGCCGGCGCCGCCCTCCTCTCTCCCTCCCTCCCGCTTCCCGGGCCGGCCCGCCCCCGCGCGCCCCCGCCGCGGCCACGCGCCCACCCGTGCCCGCGCGCCCCTCGTCCCCGCGCAGCCCGGAGCCTGCCCTACTGGCCTGCGCGTCCTGCGCCTCAGCCGCTGTCCGAGCACCCCGGCTGCGCCCCCGCCCCCACGCCTCAGACCTCGCCGCTCCTCTCCATTCCACCCTCGGGAAGAGTCCAGGGCCCCGTGGCCCAAGTCAGGAGCATAGGTGACCCTTCTGGGGGCTCGATCTTTAACAGGCTGAAGGCCTGGAGTCACAGATTTAATGGTGGAGTGACAGCTTCAGCGGAGACTGGAGGAGGAAATGTGCTGAACTCACAGCCCCCGTGGCTCTAGCTGTCTTCAAGATTTCTCCCGGTCGGGGGCTTGCACGCCCAGCTGCTGGCAGAAAGAAAGGGCCTGGACTTCCTGGCCCCCTAAGAGGAAACCTGGGCCCAGGTGTACAGTTGTGGGCGGTTGGGGATGGCAGGATGCAGCCCTCTGCAGCCACTTGCTTCACTTCCCTGGGCTGAACAGGCACTACCCGCAGGCCAGTCCCAAGCCCGGGTTCCCAGGGTTTGCACAGCCTCTATTTAGATTCTTCCAGGGCCAGGAAGTTCATCTTTGCACAATCCAGTCCTTTCTGTCCTGGAGACCCCTGGCTTTCCCCTGCTGTGGGGAGAAGACTGGGGCTGGTGTTGCAGCTCGTGGCCCTTTCAGAGCCTCAGTGTCCTTGTTTGTGAATGCTTGTGTGGTTGCCCACTCCTATTTTCAGGATGAAGTGAGAATGGAGTGAATCACTTGGTAAAACGAAGCATTCACAATGAGGGGAGACTATCCCTAGGAGTCTATTGAAGTTGCCCTGGAACCCGGCTCTGCCTCTGATGCAGATAGGATGAGAGAATGTGCCTCACCAGCTTGACACAGGGCAGACCCCCTTAGCAATAACTGCCCACATGCCTGGCCTATCACAAGGAATGAGGGGTAGTAACCAGCTGGGCAGGATGGTTTGGAAACGTCCAGATGCTCCACCTCATGGGATCAGTGGTTCTCCTATCGCCCACTCACAAGTCAGCCCAAGGACGATTTGCATTTGAGAGGGAATAGTGGCCCCTGGACTGAGAAGGGTGGGGGTAGGGACTGGAATAGGGCCCAGGACAACCTTCCCTTGCTCCCTAGTCCTGCCTTGGCTCTTCCAATTCCCACAAACCAGGGCTTGACAGGGAACAGCTTCCTTCATTTCTTGGAGTGTCCTCCTCCCCTGACCTGAATGAGCCTTCAGGGGCCAGACTGAGGTTTGTGAGCAGATCCCAAGCCATGAGACCCCTAAAACAGTATCAGAGGAAGGCAGTGCAGGGACCAGGGGCCTGGTGGACAGGTGGGACCTAATGGACTATGGGAGACCATTTTCCAGGTCTATGAGGGGACAAGCAGGGTCCTTACTGAACCAAGTGTCTGATTGTGCCACTTGCCCCCCCACCTCTGGACAGAATGGGAGATCAGGGGGCAGGGGTCCTGCACAGAAGTCAACAACCTTGGGCTAAACAGCTGCCCTTCCAGCCCTGCCTGCTGAGACCTGTCCCCAGCATCTCTGTCTTCCTTGTACCCAAGATAGGGCTGGTCTGTGATGTCCTCTCTTACCTGCTTGCTGGACAGATAATACCTGTGCTTATGGCCCCAGCAGACCAGCATAAAGGACATCACTCCTCCTGGGTGCCCTGTCAGGGGTGGGCACCTTGCCAAGGCAGACTCTGCAGTGGCCTGAGAAACGTAAGGGGCACCACCCTGCCCTCCAAAAGCAGGGTGGCAGCACTGTCCCCAGAGCACCCAGGTCATCAGGCACATGGAGTTAGTCTAGGTGCAGTGGGTGGGTTTTGGCAGTTGAGCATTTCAGTTCTAGCCTCCACAGATGTGCACCTAATTGAGGCCGCTGGCACCAAGAGAAAGGCGGGAGATTTTGGTTGACAGGCTGTTAAAGGAAGACAAATAAGGAGAGGAGGTAATGAAGAGTAAACTAGTGGTAAGAGTTTATGCATTCCAACTTTTGAGGCTCACAACATCCTCAGCCCTCCCAGTGGCTGGCTACAGCCACACATTAAGATCTAGGGAGAAAAATTTGAGCCTTCCCAAGGAACATGGGGACTTCCATGGCAGATACATTGATAGGTTTGATAGGAAGGGCCTGGGGCTGCCCACCTGGCCCAAGGTGCCTGTGCTGGAATATGTTGGGTGGCAGGGGCAGGTGCAGCTACAGTAAGCAGACAGGGCCCTGGCCATGACAGAGGGCCTGGCAGGTGTCAGTTCTGCGTGGGAGGTCAGCTCAGCAGGTCAGAAAACACTGACAGAGCTATAGGGAGAACCTACTATGTGCCAAGTAAGCCATGGGCTCAGTTGTGCCACTTGAGGAAAGAGGAAGCCCATCAGGAACATCCAGGATGCCTGTGGTGGCAAGATTCCCACCCTAGCCTGCCCCACTTCCAGTCTCACCTTTTACCAACAGGCTGGACAGCTCCTTACTCAGAGAAAACTCCTGCCTTGGGGCTTTACTCCTGGCTCCTCCTGCCTGGAACACTCTCTTTTACCTCTACCACTTGAACTCAAGATATTTATGAGCTCATTAATACCACTTATTCCAGCAAGGCTTCCTGGAGTACCACCATCCCCAACTGAATGGGCCTCCTCCTTTCAGGTCCATCTCTCTTGCTTGCTGCCCCAGCCAGTAGTATGCCGTTGCCTCTGCCTTGGGTTCAGAAACACACCTGCACTCTGGACTCTTTTTTTTGAGTTGAAGTCTCCCTCTGTCGCCCAGGCTGGAGTGTGGTGGCCCGATCTCAGCTCACTGCAACCTCCACCTCCTGGTTCAAGCAATTCTCCTGTCTCAGCCTCCTGAGTAGCTGGGATTACAGGCATGCACCAGCGCTTCCGGCTAATTTTTGTATTTTTAGTAGAAACAGGGTTTTACCATCTTGGCCAGGCTGGTCTTGAACTCCTGACCTCGTGATCTACCAGCCTTGGCTTCCCAAAGTGCTGGGATTACAGGCGTGAACCACTGTGCCCGACCCACTCTGGACTCTTGTCAAGCTGAACTCTGAGGCTCCCTAGTCCTTGTCAACCCCTCCAGGCCTCACTCAGTGCTTAGCCAGAGGAGGGAACAGGAAGTACTGACATATAGAATCATTTGGGGTTGGGCGTGGTGGCCCACACCTGTAGTCTCTAGCATTTTGGGAGGCCGAGGTGGGGGTGGATCAATCACCTGACGTCAGGAGTTGGAGACCAGCCTGGCCAACATCGTATGACCCCGTCTCTACTAAAAAATACACACACACACACACACACACACACACACACACACATCGTACGACCCCGTCTCTACTAAAAAATACACACACACACACACACACACACACACACATACATAGCCAGGCCTGGTGGTGGGCATCTGTAGTCTCAGGAGGCTGAGGCAGGAGAATCGCTTGAACCTGGGAGGCGGAGGTTGCAGTGAGCTGAGATTGTGCCATTGCTACTCCAACCTGGGTGACAGACCAAGACTCTGTCTCAAAAAAAAAGAATCATTTGATGGTATGTCAAGGAGCCCAGGGGTGTGCCCAGAAAGGGTGTTCTGGCCTGGGCATGAGGAGTGTCAGCTTTGACATCAGTTATCACATGTTGTGTAGGCAAGTTGTTTTGCCTCTGCAAGCTCATCTCTTCATATAGTAGGAGACTCCCCCCACCTGGGCCCGTTGAGCTGGCCCCAGCCTTGGCCAGTGTTCTACTGTCCCTGCCTCATCCAGTCCACTCTAATGTACCTATTCTCTGCCAGCTTTGGGCTGGACTCAGTGGTCCCCAAGGGCCCCCAGCTGGCACACACTCCACATGTGGGCTGACTACCAGCATTTGCACCTGCCAGTGGCTACTGTGGCTTGCTCATCAGTTCCTTGGAGACACCCAGGGTTGTAATGCTTCCCAAAATGCACCTGTCTGAGCATGGTATAGATGCTCAGTGGCCTTCAGATGCAATCAGGCAGGACCTCACCTCTGAACACATCAATAATTTTTCAAGGATCCTTGGCACAATATCAACCCACAGTCAGTTTAGTACCATTTCCTGTAATATATGGAGGGGGCTGGAGTTTAAACCTTTTGGGCAATGCAAGCTGTCACTACCTGCACATCAAAGTTAGGGTCAAGTCCCAGGTTATAAACCGTCAGAACCTATGGGACCCAATCATTAGCAAGAGGGTAAACTGAGGCTCAGAGAAGGGAGGAGACTTGCCTGAGGTTGCCCAGTGGTCAGTGCAGATGAGAATGTGGAGCTTTGAGTCTGGAGACCTTGGTCATCGTTCCAGATCTGTCTCCCTATGACCAAGAATGAGACCAGTCAGAGCCCCCAAACCATGGGTCTTGATGTCCGCATCCTGGCCTCTGAAGAGAAGCTTGGAACCCAATGTGGGGTCATGGGGAAACCAGGCATTCTTGTACTGCAGTGGAAGCCCCCGGTTAGACTTACATCATCCCAGGAGTTACTGAACTCAGATCATTTGACTGAATGAGGATGCTGCTTAATTGAGTAGGTTCTGGCAAGTGTAAGAGGCTTGATCCTTGGCTCCTGGGAGCTCCCCACTTGGTGGAGGAATGTGATACACAGGAAAAACACAGTAAGTATCTCAAACCACACATAATTACATCATGTCGGTGAAAAAAACAAGTGGTCCCTCAGTGCTCTGAGGAGGCCCGGGTGATTAGGGAAGGCTTCCTGAACAAGGGGACCTTGAAACTGGCACAGAAGGGCAGGAAGGGCTTGGACAAATGAATGGCTGGAGATGGGAGAAAAGTGTCCCTGGCAGAGGGTATGAGCAAAGGCCTGAGACAGAAGTGGGCTGGCCCTCTTCCCTGGGGGCAGGCACATCTCCCCTGGGGAGTATATGCCTGAATAAGTGAGCTCCTGGCAGATGCAGGGAGAGAGGTGGTGTAACCTCACAGGCAGCATGGGGCAAGGCTCAGCTCAGCCATGTCAGGCCAGGACAGCCTGCTCACCCCTGCATCCAGTACTCCAGGACCTTGGGCGGCTTTTTCCTTAGAGGGGGAGAGGAAAAACAAGTTGATCACTGGTGTGTGAGCACAGGGAAGCTTGGCCTCACCTTCACTGCCTTGGCTACCCTCACAAAACTCAGGTCCTCCCAGCTTAAATAGGACAGAGATGGGGGCAACTGCCCAGCTGGAGGGTCTGATCCCACCAGGAGTCCCTGCCTCAGCTGTCCCCATTACCACTGGCAGCTGCTCCAGATAGTCTGGATTTTCTTCAGAGAGGTCGGGATCAAGCTGTTCATTTTATAGATGCAGAAACTGAGGCCCATGGAGGGGCAGGGCTAGTCTCAGGCTTCCAGTGAGCAAAGGGACTCAGGCTCCAGGCTAAGGTCTAAGTTCCATCCTCTACCTGCTCCCAGCCACTGGGGTCTTCAGAACCCTCAGAACCCCCTTTGAGAGGACTCTGACCCAAACATCTGCCCAGGGGAGTAGGAAGCCCCTTGGTGCTACCCGTGTCCCATGTGTATAGCACAAGGGCCCAGAGCTGGGTGTGCCCCTCCCCTAAGGCCTTCATCCCACTCTGGCAGGAGAAAATGAGGACAAATAAAAATTCTCCCCTCAGAAGAGCATTAGGTGTCTGAATGGCTTTCAAATAAATAAAAGTCTCCTCAGAGCCCCCAGCCAGCACTGACAACAGCTCTAACTCTCCACAAGATGTGTTTTTCTGCCTCCAGGTGGAAGTGAAGAGTGTAGGTGGTGGGCTAAGCTGGGCTGTGGTGAGGCAGCCTTCCATCATTCCTAACATCCCATCGGTGCCTCCACGGAATGGCCATGGCAAATTGCCTCCACTGATAGCTGCCCCTCCAGCCCAGCCAGAGAAGGGTGAGAAGCCAGCCCAGCCTCCCCCATCAAAGAGGTTAGGGGAGAGCTTCCTGGACGGTTCCCTTCCCTGCCCATGGTTGGGATCTGGTCGTCAGTAATTCTAAAAACAACCTGTCCCTAAGTGATTTGCTCATTTTGCAGCTGAGGAAACTGAGGCACAGAGGATCTTGGTGACTTGCTGAATGAAACCAGAGGCCCAGGGATGCATCTCATGAATAAGTCCGCTCTGCCCAATGTGTCAAGAATGAGGGGTCTGCTTCCTGAGAGGGGGCTCTCTGATGGCAGAGCCACAACCCATGCCATCCACCTTCCTGTTGGCAACAACAGAAGACACTTGAGTGACTACCCTAAGTATGGATGGACATGAAGTGGCAGGAGAGATCAAGGCTATAGACCCAAGGAAATATCTTCTTTAGCACACAGGTGGGGGAAGCACCCTGAGGAAAGTCCTCAAGTCTTCTGCTTCTGCTCATCAACTCCTTAGGGAATTAGCCTCTGCTAGGCAGCCATGGGGAGGGCAGGACCTGGCTCTACCATCACTTAATTTAACTGGTGGCTGCTGTTCTTGTGAGGGGCACTTAGCACTCCATTTATTGAACCTGGAAGATGGATGAGGCTAGGTGGTTCTGAGAACCTGCTGGGGAAGGTGACGCTGTGTGGGGTGGAAGCAGGGCCGGGAGGAGCATCATGTCACAGGAGTCTGGAGGGCTGAGAGGCAGCCCTGCAGCACTCGTTGAGGCGCCTGCCTCCTGGGGGCAGTGCTGGCACTCAGGCTTCTCCACTTGAGTTTCTTGGACACCAGGCAGGGAGGGGAAGGGACGCTTTCAGCCAGTAACCAATCCAGCTTTCCTATTAGCATGGTGTAGGGCTCTCCACCCCGGCATCATGGCCCCATCTGCAGTCTTCACTGGTCTCCCTGGGGGGGGGGCCTCTGAGAACTCTGCCTGTTCCCAGGCCTGAGGTGAGTTAGGGTGGGGGAGCAGAGAGCAAGGAGGCATGGGGGTCTTCCCCAGCTGCTTGGAGTGACCTGAGGATGTAGATGCTGGAGGAGCCCCACTTAGCCTGGATCTATGGCCCCAGCAGCCAGGTCGCCAGCCTTTAACATACTCCAAATGGAGAAGGGTGTTTTCCAGCCCAGGCCTCCATGAAACCTTCAATGGTGCTGACCCAAGGGGGAATGGGTAAGCCCCTGCTGCAGAAGGTAATTCTGGATTGGAGGCTACTCTGCTGCCTCGGAGGCACAGTTGAGGCTGGGGTCACCCAGGAGAGATGGGCCCAGGCATGGCAGGCCACAGGGCTTGGAGTTCTGGCTCTTCAGGCCACATAAAGGGGCAAAGTGAGCAGGGCTGTCCCTCCCCAGGCTGGGTGGAAACACACCCCTCTCTCTCCTCTGGTGGCATGAAGTATTACCCAGTTAAGCAAATGCAAGGAGCATCTGCTCGGGATGGAAGATGCAGGCTGTGTGGTATGGCAGGAATGGGGACAGGGATGGGAGTTTCAGGGGATAGACAGGGCAGGGGCTGGCCTGGAAACATTGCCCCCCAAGTGGGCTAGCTGACGAAGGGGCATCACTGCCCCAAAGGTGTGTGGTGGAGAAGGGGAGGTTGTCCAGGTTACAAATCCAGAAATAACTATGGCTTGTTGGGATGCTGGGTCCTATTCCACTTGGGACCTGAGTATGGGCAGATAGGAAACATCCTGGCCACTCTGGAGATGACTAAGCTGCAGAATCCCTTGCAAAGGACAGCAGGACCTCTGTGGACCCATTACTCCATTCCATAGTTGGGCAAACTGAGCCTCAGAGATGCTCTGGGGGAGGCCCAAAGTTACCCAGTAAGCAGTAGAGACCAGGTCCCAGGTCCTCCTGGGTCCTTGCTTGGAGCCATCCATGGCCTTGTCTGGTGGTTAGAGCCGGCCCATGTCCCCATCTTGGGTGTCTGTTTTCCACTTGCTGATAAGGGGCTTATTATACTGAGGCTGGCAGAGCAAGGCCGGTGCCAGGAAAAATGCAGAGAGTAGAGTGCCCCTCATTGGCCTAGAGACAGATCCTAGAGGTCTGGGAGCCCCTAAGGCAGAACTAAACTAAACTACCTCAGAAGGGGTGCTTGGGAGGCTGTACCTACATAGGCTAGTAAGAATCCAGAGGAGAGTGAGGAGGCTCCTACCTACTTATGTTCCCACCAGCTGGAAGCTCCTCCCCTCCCCCTGCCATGGCCTTCCTGAGCCCTGCTTCGCAGCTCCAAAGCACCATCTTGCTGAGGTCTTAATTTCTAAATGAGTGAGGAGGAGCTTCAGGGAAGCAGAGGCAGGGGAAAGGCTCACAGAAGGAGACCTCAGGGAGGATCAGGATGTGGACTCAGCAGTTTGCAACAAGCCACCAAGGTCTTGCCTGAAAATCCAGGCTGGCTGACATGGGTGGCTGAGACCAGGCTATGGACAGGAAAGACTGGCAGTGAGTCAGGCATGGGGCAAGGGTGGAAGGTAGTGCTCAAACCCAAGGGCAGTGGGTATGCCAGGCATGCTCCCTTCTCGGAGTGTAGGGCATCATCAAGTGTTGATGAATGAATAAATGACTATGTAATCATACCTCACTTCCATCATGCTGGGGCCTGGGGTCAGGCCTGCCATGTGACCCCTGCCAGTCCTGCAGGTCAGATCCCTGGAAGTAAGATGAACTCTGCCTTCAGAACTCCATGTAACCTCCTCCCAGGCTGCCATGCTGTTCCCTACCAGCCACATCTCTCTGATTAGACTCAGAGCTCCCTGTAAGCCCCAGCCACTCAGAGGCCCCCTCTCCCAACACACATGCACATGCACTACTGCCATTCTCCTGGACATGCCAGGGTAGCTGCTCCCCATTCAGGCTGACCTGGATGCTTGCATAGAAAGCTGGACAGCTCTGGGGTCTTCTTACCCCAGTCTCTGCTCACCCCACAGGCCCCCTAAGCCTGTTCTTGGCAGAGACTTGGAACCACAGCGACCACATTGTGACCTCACTGAGTTTTGCTGCAGCTTCCCCATAAGTAGGCACTGAGGGGCTGAACCCCAGGCTGGAATGCCCTTGCTCCCAACCTCCCCTGGGGACCCTATGTTCACTGTACAGAGGAAAAGGGCTTGCCTCGGGTCACTGGGGCTTATGATTTCCAAGTAAGGATTCCTGATGTTTCCTCCAGAATAATAAACCCCATCACCACTCCCTCCTCTCCAGCCCCTTTATCCCCACTTCCTACCAGGCACTGGGCCAAAACGATGTCTAATTCTCAAAACAGCTTTCCATGTAGGTAGCATTAGCCCCATTGCCCCATTGGGCAGATGAGGAAACTGAGGCTCTAAGAGTTCGGAGTGGATTGTTTAAGGCTGGCTGGGAAGCAGCAAAGATGGGCACCAACTCCTGATCCAGCTCCTCCTGGGTTGATGCATGAGGAGCATATTATAATTTTTTTTTTTTTTTTTTAGTAAGCCCATTTTATCTCAATATGCAAAACTATGCACATGGCATGCAAATTATTAAAAGAGCTCCCAGGGTGACAGTGCAGCCTTTGGGTTTTACCAATGATCCAACAATTTGGCCTTCTCTCTCTCATTTTAGCTGAGCCTCTCTACTCTGCCTCCCCACCAGGGTACCTCTGGGCAGAGATTTGCCAGAGAGACTTGAAGATTTTTTGACACATGGCCTGTGAGGTGAGCAGCCTCAGACCCCATGAATGAGGAGATGGTCCTATGCCCAGCCCCTCCATGCCTCTCCTGTCCCTTATTGGACCCTCTGGGGCTCAGCAGAGTTGAACGTCTGCACTTTGGTGTGCACAAGGACAGGGGCTGCTTTCTACTGCCAGAATATGGGAAGGTTTTCTGGAGGTGGAGGAGAGAAGGACATTCCAGATGAAGGGAATACTGGAGAACTAGTAAAAGGTGTCAAGGTAGGGTCTGCTCCAGGGAAATTCAGTGAAGCGTTGAAGGTCTGCTCTGTTTCGAGGAATGAGGCTTCTCCATGATGAAAGAGCCCATTCCACCAGAGCAGGCAGGCCAGGAGGCTGGGAGGCGGGTGGCCGGGCTAGATCCAAGCTGTGGCCACAAATCAGGGGAGAAATGTCCCATGAGCACAGGGTGGAAAGGACAGTCATCCAGCGCCTTGGCCTGATTCATGGCTGGGGAGGCAGTAGACATCCTCCGGGCCCAGGTAACCTTGAGCTTGTTAACTAACATCAGTGCACCTCAGTCTCCTTGAAGGTAAAATGGGTTTAGCAAACTCCCCTTCTTCCTCTCTAAGCTGCTGGGAGGCCAATGGGGGCTTCACCCGTTGCTGAATCATAAAACATTTATGGAAAGCCTGCACCCGTGGTGTCCTCCAGACCTACGGAGGGAGGTGGGGCAGGAGTGCCACTCTCATCCCTACACACACCACTTCCCGAGGTGATAAGCCAGGCCTGCCCGAGCTCCAAGCCAAGGTTAGCCCTGAGCTCAGCTCAGGATCCATTTTAGTGATAGATCAGCAGGGAGGGCAGCAGGTGGAGGCCTCCCTGTCTGTTTCTGAGGTGCACAGGGAAAGCGGGGTGGCCTGTGGTGAGCAATGGTGGAGACAGAGTCTCAGAGAGAAAGACTCCAAAACAGACAAACAGGCAGGCCCAGAGGTGGGTGGCCAAGCTCAGTCTGGAATCTTACCTTCTGTTAGAAAGGCCCAGAGATGGTCAGGTTTGCCTCTTGTACATTGGTCAGATGGGGCAGCTTCCAGGCAGGGAGGGGATCTGTGGCAGCTGGGTCCACCCCTTCCAGTACACTGGATTTTAAACTGGTTTTAAAGCAACAAGGAATTCTTTTTAAACTAAATTTGATGCAGATCCCTAATATATGGCAGATTGAAGTAGGGTTGTTCTGATGGAGGGTGGCCAGGGGGTTGAGAGGCTCCCAGGACAGAATTAGGGTGCATGCCCTGCACCAGAGGTGGGACAGAGAGGGACTGGGGCTGGGCAGAGAGGCCTCTGCCCCTGGCAGAGGCTGGACTGTGGTTTCCACTCTCTTAGCATGACCTTGCAAAAAGCCTTTTACAGCCATGGGCTTCATGTTCTCATCTGCATAATGGGAGCTCTTGGTACCCCGGCCCAGCTTGCCCCTCAGTTGCCAGGGGAGAGTGGGGGCAGAGACCCCTCTCTCCGAGGCTGTCCTGCTACATGGAAGGGGGTGGTATTTATTCATCCTCCCTAAGAGCTGAGGTCTTGGCAAACTCATCTGCCTCCCGGCTCAACTAATTGGAATCACTTCCCGCTTCTCCTCTGCCTCTCAGTAAATTATGCGAATTCCCCCAGTCAGAGGCCTGGGTGATGGACAGCCCTGTCACAGCAGCCTAAGTGTTTAGAGAGCAATTGTTCTGGGGAAGGCTGCCATTCCTCAAGCGTGTACTGTGTGGGGCGCCACGAGGAGAGCCAGCCCGGCCCTGTCTGTCCCTGTCCCTGCCCCTGTCCTTGCTCCTCTGCCCACCCCTGCCCAGCCACCAGAGCCTGCTCCCCCCAGCCCGCCAAGCAAGGGCTTCCGGTACGTTATCCTTGTCATAACAATCAGAGCAGCCGAGAGGTATTGCTCTTAAACCCTCAACACACATTTTTATAACCTTTCTGTTTAATAAGAAAGAGACAGCTCCAATTAGCTGGGAATATTCTGCCAAAATGGGATTATTATAAAAGCTCTGGCAATATTATAAAATAGCTTCAGTAAGTGAACAGCTGTTGCCAGCCCCGCCCACCATGAGCACTGAGCCTCCCGCACACTTGCATCAGGGCCGGGCCCCTCGCCCCTCCCAGGGGCTGGAGAGTCCCTGAGAACTGTGCCAGCAGCCGGGGCCCCTCTTCAGGCAGCAGGATGTGAGTTGAGGGTTTGGGGCACAGAGCTTCCATGGCCCAGACTGGAGGGGAGGGGCAGTTCCTATGGTGCCCTGAGGCTGGACTATGGCCTTGCTGGGGTCCTACCTGTCCCCAAAAAAGTCATGTGGGGACCCCAGCATCATCTCTAAAGGGCCTGCAACCTGCTCTGCTGCCCCTGTAGCCTGGACAGGTTCCCTACTTTTAGCAGGACTCACGTCTGCTGCCCAGGCCTTTGAAGCCTCTTGGGCCCTCCAGTCAAGGGAGCAGGGCAGGGCTGCCTGGTGAATCTTTTCCTCGAGACTGTGCATTCTGAGTCCACTCCCCAGGCCCACCCCCGGGCCAGGTGAGGATGCTACCTAAGGGGTCCCTCCCTTTACTTCTTGTGGCCAATGCGATCTCCTCTTTGGCACCTCCTCCACTCTCCACAGGGCCCTCTGCATCCCATCTCTCCAGAAGGGGATGTCTCTGTTTCCTTGCCCATTGCAGCTGGCAGCTTTATCAGTAACTGTGTCTAAGCCCCCAGGGCTGAGGGGCAGGGGCCTGGAATTCCTGGCCTCCTCCCTTTTCCCATGCCTGCTGGCAAACTTGGCAGAAAGGAGACCTCCGCTCCTACCTCCCAAAGCCCTGGAGCTAGGTCTTATCCACAGACTCAGCATCGGCAGCCGGCTGGCCTGGCCTCTGTGGGGAGAAGGTGGGGATTTCTCAGAAGTCCTCAGCCTGGCCTCTGGGGCTGGGGGCTTCGAGGAGGCCCTGGTCTTGTTTGACCTGCTGCTTCCTGCCCACTCTGTCCACTTGGCCCTTGGCCCACAGCTGTGCTGCCCCATAGTGCTGGGTCCCAATGAAGACTCAGGCTGAAGAACTGATGATGTCTGAACAAGTTTTAGGGAAGGATACAGTTGAAAGGGACCTCAGAGTCTGGCTGATGGAACTGGTCATTGTATAGTTGGGGAAACTAAATCCAAGTAAGAAGAAGCTCTGATGCTATATTCTAAGATAGGATGGGAAGCAGGACTCAAGCTGTCAGCTTCAGCCCTGGTGTTTGACCCTTGTTGGCCCTGGCACTCGTAATGATGGGATTTGAACTCTTGGCCCTGGTGTGGAACTGAATGAGCCCTGCCTCAGCTGTACAGGTGACCAGAGACAACTCCCTTCCCTCTCTGAGTCAGGAGTTGGTGAGGCCCTGCTCTGAGGCTGAGAGGGTGCAGATGGGACTCTGGGTCAGGCTGCTGGACTGGGAGACTCCAGTGGGTACTGTGTGGCAGAGCCAGGGCAAGGACTGGGCCAATGGGGGCGCACTAAGGTACCCAGATACTCCACTCATTCATCCTGCCAAGTTCCCTCCAAGCATGGCTGGAAAATATGGGGGTTCAAGGTCTCCATCAATGCTGCCAGGAAGAAATCTCATGGCCAAGGGCACAGCTGCTGTGGCCCCAGCCTCACCAGGCCTAGGTCTTAGGGACCCTGCCTGGGGAATGGGAACAATTTTGGGACATCCTTGGGAGGAGGCCGCAGCCTGGGAACTGCAGCATGATGCAAATGCACCATGTGCTAAATGGGGAAAAATGAATTTTACACCCAGACAAAGTGACTTTTATCATGTTAACGACCATGGTTTGCTCATCGTGTCTGGCGCAGTGAAATGGGGCCTGTGGATGTTTTTCTTTTAGTTCTGCTTTTAAATGGAGGCATTTTCCCCCTCAGAGCAGACAAGCCAAGCCCTTCAGATTGGGATGACAGAAGTGCCGATTCAGCAAAAACAAAACGGAGGATTTTTTTTTTTTTTTTTTTTAAATCTTCATCTGTGCCTTCTAGCAAAAATAGAGCTCAGAATGAGGAGGTGGGGTGTGGTGTGAGGAGCCCCAGCCAGGAGACAGGAATGTGGCCCTGACCCAGCTCGTCCTGGTGTGGCCTGGGACCTGCCTCACCCATTCCCAACCTCAGTTTGCCCATCAGCATCAGGAGCAAGATGGGCTGGAGGCAAAGGCTCTTAGGGTTAGAGAGCTACTCTGGCCTGCCCTTGCCCGGATGTCCATGTCAAACACATCACACCGGGTGTGTCTGGGTCTGGAACTGCCTCCTCTCTCAGAATGGGACTCCCAGGGGGCAAGGCAGGCAGAATCATTGCTGAATCCATGGTGCCCTCAGTGGCTGATGTGAGGTCCCACATGGAAGGGGCAGAAATTTTTGCTGATGGAGCCAAGGCTACTTCCATGACATCTGTAAGGAGCATCTAAGCGTGGACTCCATTGGCCACATCCATGAGTGCCCCACCCCCAGACTGCACCCGGCACACATCACTGGCACATGGCAACTCCATATTGTACTCATCAAGTTTTAGGAAAACACCATCTGATGCCTTGTGTAGTTGCCCAGCACAACACCCAGCTTCCCAGAAGGAGCCTGCATTGGGAGCAGTGAGGGGCTGCTCATCTAGGGCTAATCAAGAGGATGTGGGGCTGGCGTATCTGGAAAACCCCTGCCCTGACACCATGCTTTACTGCTCTGGAAGGCTCTCCTGAGTCAGGCAGGCAGGGCAGAGATCAGTGGACAATTAGCCAGCTCCAGCAGGGGTAATTAATCAATGTTTGGGGCCTTCTGTCTGGGAACGCTGTGGTCACTGCCACACCTGTGCCCTGGCGGAAGTCAGGGCCTGGGCCAGGCTGACAGGAACAGACTCAACTGCTGTCAGCACCCTCGCTGCCAGGACACACATCATCACCAACATTGCCTCCAGCAGCTCAGTGATGCCGTCCCCATCGTGCTCACATAGCTGTCACCCTCATGGTAGCAGCAACTGTCCCCCCCCCCTCACTGGGACTCACTATTACTATCCCTATCCACCCTCACCTGTGCTTGCTCTTCTCCAACTCAAGACACTTTCACACTGTTCCCACAGTCCCAAGAGATACACAGGCAGTTTAGTTGTAGAGAGACCACGGCACAGAGAGAGAAAGGGCCAGGCCATCTAAACCAGAGAGAGAAGCTGGCCCCCCGCATACAGACTATGGTCGCTTCCGTCCCTCTCCTCCCGTTCCAATACCAGCTGCTCACAGAGCAGATCCTTCCTCCTCCTACCAGTCAGGATGGGCGCAGTTAGGTTGCAATGACAACAACCCTAAAATCTTATTGGTTTAAAATAATGAAGGTTTATCTCTTTTCCCTGCTCCCTGCTCTTCACAGGTCAGTTGAGGCTCTGCTCTGTGTCATCCTCACACTGAGCCCTGGCTGGCCAGACAGCCAAATTCTGGAAAACTGACTGTTGTCATGTTGGAGGAAGAGCCAGCCCCCGAGGCCTCACACCAGCAATTAAATGCCCAGCCCTGAAAGTGCTGCCTCTGTTCACCACTCCTCGGCTGGAAGCAGGCACGCAGCCCTGCATGACCACCAGGGGGCGGGAAGGTGCAATCCTACCTTTAGCCAGGAAGCAAGGCAGATCAGGTGGATTTGGCACCCACCAGCCGTGGCGATCCGATTTTCCTTCCTCTCCCTGCCTTCACTCCTTGCCCCACCTACCCATGTCCCCAGCTCCTTGGTCCAACAGAATTCTGAGGGTTCAGGTGGGGCTTCCTCAGTCCTCCTGGGATCACAGGCTGGGCTTCCTGCTCCAGGCCCCAGCTCCCAGATACCAGAGAGCCTTTCCTCAGGAGGCAGATGGGCGAGGCTCTAGAACTCTAGGAAAGAATGCCCCCAGAGATGAGGCTGGGTGAGCCAGCAGCATATGGGAGCATATCCTGTCCCAGGGGAGCCTTGTGGAAAGGGAGGGGGGTCTGAGCTGGGCCTTGGACAGTGGCTCTGGCCATGGGTGAGGTGAGAGTTGCAGTGGGAGAGACTGAGGCAGGAACCAGCTGGGATTGTCTCAGGAGGGTGTGGAGAGGGAGAGGATGGGCCAGCTTCAGCAAGGAGGCCAGGACAGAGGAGGAGGGTGAATGAGGTACGCACAGAGAGGAATGACTAGCCACTGACCAGTGTGGGCTGTGAGCCTCCGAGCCCGTGCAGGCATCTATCAGGCACCAGCTGGGGCACCCTGGTCATGTACTGATGCTCCAAATTTGAACCCAGCTGCGGTTCCCTGCAGTCTGGTCTAGCCCCAGGGTTTGGGCTATAGGAGGTGATCCGAGGCTAGGGATTGCAGGGAAGGAGGGAGGTGGCTGCCTGGGGGCTCTGGGTATCAAGCCTGGAGTTCTGGGGTTCAGCCCCAGGGTTCCAGATTCCCAAATTGAGGCTCATTTTGATCCATCACCATAGGCCAAGGCCAGGAGAGGGGCAGTGATGTGTTAAGATGGGGATGTGTCCAGACGAGCCCACCTCTGATTCTTCCAGTACTGGGGTGCCTGTGCCAGGGCAAGCGGGGCTCTTCTCACATCATCCATCACTAGGCCACAGAGGCTGATCAGGATCAATAAACAAACAATTATCCTGTCATTACTGATTGTAGGCCTGGGGCAGGGTGGCAGCTAAGCAGGCAGCACCCGGTAAGCGGGAGTTTCTGATGAGAACAACCCACACCTTGGGAGTTGGCTCAGGATGGAGATTCAGGGGAAGAGGTCTGTGAAGGTTGCCGGACAGGGCTGCCCTACACTAGGGGCAGGGCCCAGGAAGACTGAGCTCTGTCTGGTAAGGCACCCCAGCGGGCCACCTGAAGGCAGCTGGGGACTGGGCTAGACCCACCTCTCACCCTTTCCCCTCTTTCTGATGTTTCCCTCTTCCCTTTCTCCCCAGCCGCCTAAGCTGGGGGCAGGGGGCACACCAGGAAAGTTAGTAACTGAATTATTCCAGCCACAAATTAAGAGCCCTTCTCTGCTGGTCCATCACACTTCCCTCATCCTGGGACTCCTAAACAGTCAACCAAAATCATAATTTGTCACTACAGTCCCTCAAGGCATGTCCTCTTGGCTGCCCAGGAAGGGAGACGTCAAAGGCAATGGGTATGGTTCTGACTGGTGAGGGAGGCAGGATCACCCACAACCCTGGAGCCTGGGCCCCAGCTCCTGAGAGATGCTTGGGGTTTGGCCTGGGAATAGAGGAGTTGTGCCCTGAGCTCCTTGGTGGGTCAGGCAGGGCCAGAGCTGCAGACTCAATTGAGAGGAGCCAGGGTTGCACATCTCCCCCAGTTCTGTTCCCTGTCCCATTCCCAGCCCCATGGAAGGGAAACCTCTCTCCATCAGAGGAAAGGGACGAAAGGCGAAGTGATTTATTATTCTATTCCATTATGCCTGTTTCCAGAGAAACTAATTATGGTGCATTGTTGTATTAGATACTTTCAGAAAGATTACATTTTCTTACTTTGGCCGATAAAAAAATTAAATCCATCAGTTTTCCTAAACACATTACAGTAAAGACAGACTTGCTCCTTGTAATTATTAATCAGTCGGATTTGGGGACGCAAAGCATTTGACTTAAGCTCAATACAGTCACAAACAATGTCCCAGGATCGCATTTGGTATTGAAACAATTTTTCAATTTATTAAAAAGCCATTAAGGCAGTTAGGGTGGGAGATAGGGAGAGCTGGACTAAGCCGCTGAGTCAGGGTTTTGGATCCGGGGTGTTGAGTCATCAAGGGGCTTCTGCAAGTGGGAAGAAACCCAGTGTGTCTTACTCCTACACCTGGCTCTGACAATTCTGTTCAAGTTGAAATGGGACCCGAAGAAGTCAGCTTCAAGGCCGGACACGGCAGCTCACACCTGTAATCCCAGCACTTTGGGAGACCCAGGCAGGTGGATCACCTGAGGTCAGGAGTTCAAGAACACCCCTGGACAACATGGTGAAACCCCGTCTCTACTAAAAATACAACAATTAGCCAGGCGTGGTAGTGCATGCCTGTAGGCCCAGCTAGTTGGGAGGCTGAGGAAGGAGAATCGCTTGAACTCAGGAAGCAGAAGTTGCAGTGAGCTGAGATCGTGCCACGGCACTCCAGCCAGGGTGACAGCTAAAAGAAGTCAGAAGTCAGCTCCTGCCCCCACCTCAGCAACCTCACACTATGCTCATTCATCTGTCCAGAGTTCACTCCTTCAGGCTGTGAACTCACCGGATAGAATGGTGGCAGTAATATAGTAATGGGTCACTCAAGGGGAACACTTTGCCCTATGGAGCCCTGAGCCCACTATCCAGTGGCCCTGCACCTCAGGCTGACAGTCAGCCTCACTCCCAACCCTGGCAGGGAGACAGGCCCCTCCTACCAGCTCAGGCCCTTGGAGCCCCCAGCTGGGGACATGTGGCTATTTGGAAGGACACCTGGTGTGGCCGAGTGCCTCGTTCCAGTCGCTGGCCCATGCTCACTCAATCATTTAATTGCTCCTCTGACACTTCCTTCCCCCAGGAAGGATTTGCAGGGGTTTAGGAGGCTGGCAAGCTACAAGCCCCGCTTAGCCTCCATCCCAGCTCAGTTGGGAGCAGAAGGGCAATAGGACCCGGACTCAAGTCATGGCTCAGCCATTTGCAAATTGCTGACCTTGGACGAGTTAGTTAAACTCACTGAGCCTCAGTTTCTATTTCTAGAGAAAGGAGTCCTGTCTCCTCACACAGGACAAGGAGGTCTGAGACCTCTGTCTGCCCCTCCTGGGCAGGGGCGCTGTCACATCACCTCTCTCCCCTCTGCCCTTCACGGAAAAGTCCGGCTCCCCTTCAGAGGCTGCTGCATCCATGTGGCTCCCTGTGATTGGAATACCTACCCTCTCCCACGAGTCTTTTTTCTGAATTCTACCCACCCTTCTTCAGGCTTCCGCTTTAATAACCTTCCCCAAATCTGGGTGAGGCGTTCTGGGTATTCCCGCCCAGACTGGGGGAAGGTCGTTAAAGCAGAGGCCTGAAATGAAATCCATCAGTTTTCCTAAACACATTACACTAAAGACAGACTTGCTGCTTGTAATTATGAATCAGTTGGATTTGGGGATGCAAAGTGTTTGACTTAAGCTCAATACAGTCACGAACAATGTCCCGGGAATGCATGTGGTGTAAGGCATGGGGTGCAGAAAGACCAGGTCTCTTCCCTGACATCCCAGCAGAGCCGAGGCCTGCTAACCCCATCCCAGCAGAGCCCCCCCAAGCCCCACCTACGTGAGACTCCCACTGACCTGGACTTGGACCTTGCTGGATTGTGAAGGCCACTCTTTCTGTGGGTGTATTGGGAGGGTCCAGTACCTCAGAGCCAGGGGGCCAGGCAGTGCTGAGCCCTCCTCGTAGACTCTCTTGATCCAGCACTGAGTGACACCATCCAGTCTATAGCCATGCTGCCCTGAACGCGCCCGATCTTGTCCGAGAGACCCCATCCAGCAACAAGACCTGCCGGTTCTGCTCTCTGCCCCCAGCTGAGTGCCCCGCTCTGGACCTGCTGCCAGGGAGAGTACAAGGGAGGGAAGCCAACCCCACTCTCGGGATGCCCACACCCTCCAAGAAACTCAGGATGAGGCAGGGGCTGGGGGCCAGGACTTGCATTGCCACTGACTCCTGGGTGACATGAGCCAGCTCTGCCACTGAGTACCATTGTTTCTCTGTATGTGCAATATCCCCACCCCTACCCCATTAGCAGAACAGAGATTGGGCTGGAGATCAAATATCTGAATAAAGGGGAGGACTCCGGAAGAGGAAGGAGGCCCTGGGAGGGCTGAGGTTTGAACATCAACATAATGGGGGTGACTGGTGAGGCTGGGGCGGGGCCTGAGTGCAGCTGAGCTCCAGACCTGTCCTGCTCCCTGCTGTCACAGGCCACAGGGTTGCAGAGATGGGCTGCTGAGTGCCTTGCTCCCTGGCCCCTGCCCCTGCATCTCTCACCTGTGGGCAGGTAGAATTGAGCATGCTCCAGACACTCCATTTCCAGGGGATTTATGGAGGGTTTTATCTTTCCTTCTTGATCACTGGTGAGGGGAAGAAGAGGGAACGCTTCGTTACCTCCCCTTTAGAGGGGCAAGGAAGAGCAGCCTGGCCACCCTCAAGCTTAGAAAATACTGTCTGAACCCCACATTGGCTAACCCTCCTCCCCTACCATGGGGCCTCGTCAGGGCCCGGCGGGTACCGGGAGGCCATTTAAGCTGTCACCAGCTCCATCAGAGGATTTAAATCACTGACACAGAGTAACAGCGCCGTAGATTACAGTGCGGGAGCCATGCGGGCACAGCACAGCAGAGGCGGGGGAGGGGCGTCTCCTTGGCACCTCAGTTGAGGGCTTCCTCTGCAGCTGACGCCATCCCAGCAGGGAGCCCCTGGGCACCACACCACCGCTTCCACCCAGGCCAGTCCCCCACACAAGCCCCCACACTACTGGGCTGCTTCAGGGCAGCTGGGAACCTATTCTTTGTGTCCTCCAGATAAGGGCTTGAGGTCTTGGCTCATGCCTGCTTCCCAACCCCACCGATGGACTTTACACCCAGAGGCCTCACAGTCATGGGCACTCCTGACAGTGGTGGTGGGGGGCAGGGGCACCTGGCAGGGAGCCTGCCTGCTTTCACTCACAGGCACCCAGCCATTGTCTCTGATTGCATGGTATTAGCCATAAATTACAGCCTTTGGGAGGCCACATGTAAAAATAAAATAAAATAAATGTCAAAAGACAGAGAAAATGTTGATTCTTCAGGGAGAAGAAAGGATGGTTTGGTTAAATTAAAACTTTGAGAGGAAGTGGAGTGTGGGTAGACGGTCCCTAGGACCCAGGAGCCAGTGGGGCAGGGTAGGGGTAGCCTAGAGAACATCATCCAGTCGGTCAACAAATATGTTGGTCCTTCCTGAGGTCTTGGCCTGTCCAAGTGAATGTGGGGGAAACACAGGAAAGATGGAGCCCCACCCATTGTGGGCAGCATAGCCATGAGACCCAGCAGGAGGAAGCCAGGCACTGACTCAGCCAACTTGTGGCTGGGCTCAGCAGGGGGCCTGGTAGCTTTGTGGGAGCTCTCCATGGTGCTGAGGTCCATCTACCAGGTGAGAGGGCCGCTACCCATCTCGCCCTCCCCACAGCAAGGCCAGAGGCCCCTCCTTCTCAACCTGAGTCTGGGACCCAGAGAGAGGCCAACAGCTGACATAAGAGCCCAGCTTGCCCCACCCTCTGTTTCCCCTCTGCAAACACTCCTATTCTGGTCCCTCCTCACCCTCTTCCTTGCCTTTCCCACCAAGAAGTTTAGGGAGATTTTCCAAGACTGCCTCAACCAGGGCAGTGGAAAGAGAGACCAATGGATATGGACAGAGCCCTGACTGTCTGGCAGACAGATCACCTCCACAATGATGTTTCCCTGGTGGGTGGCACTTCTCACTGAAGTCTGATTCCAACCCCAGACCCACATACCTGAATGTCTAGGCTAGGAGTACAGTCAGCAACATTGTACTCCCGGGCCTGTAGGGTAGAACTGGGGCAAGGAAGACACTCAGAGAATGAGGGGTGTCAAGCCCAAGGGAACAGATAGGGGCCCCGGGAGGGCTGGCTAATAAGGGCCGGAGTGGCAGAAAATATACACCTCTCACCCCCTGCCACTCTACCGCACACAACGTGGACCCCCAGGCTGCCCCCTCGGAGGGGCTGGAGCAATTTTGAGGCTGCAGCTATTTTTCTAGAGGCTTCTCATTGGGGGACCCATTTGTTTCTTCGATGAGCAAAGTACACTAAAAAGTCATTCCACTCCCAGCAACAGCCTTCAGGCCCTTTACTTGCCCACCACAGCCATGGGGAGGAGAGAACCTCCAGGCTAGCCATGCTCTTAAGGGTGTCACAGCAGAGTCATCTAAGGCATGCTTGCCATGAGGGACAGATGAATTGGGTGCAGCTGGATAGCTGGACAGGGTCTGACATGGCTCCTGCCAGAGGTGGAGGGGGTTCCTGGAGGCAAGGACACCTCCTTACCAGGCCCAGGAGCACATGCCCCAACCTGCAGCCCCTGGCCCCACTCATCCAGCTGCTTCCACATCCCAAGCCTGCTGCCTGGTCCTGCTTGACCTAAAACCATGACAGTAAAGGGCACTGAAGTTGCTCGCTTGGATGGGCCCCAGCATGGCCCTAGCATGGCCTGCACTCTGGTACCTGCTTTTGCATCAGCAAGTGGGCCCAAGTGTACCATGGCCTGATCCCCTGCCTGGCAACACCTCCTCTGGTGAAGGTGCCCACCTGGCACCAGGCTTCTGGTCTGAAAGATGCCTGCCTTCCTCAAGGTGGCAGGGGAGCTGCCTCTGATGCCAGGAACCCTCAGCCACCATCCTGCTCAGCAGCCCTGTGGCTGGCCATGTTTGATTCTCTACTGGCACTCGAGGTGAAGGTCTAGCCCTGGCCTCTCAACACTTGGCTTCCCTGAACCTGTAGCCCATATCTAGCTGCCTTTGGATGCCCCTGCATCCAAAGTTGCCCCAAGACAACTCTGGGACTCAGGAGGTGCTTGGAGTGGGTGACTTCCCAAATGCCTCACAGGGACCAGGCCTGGAGTCCCTTCCTCATTCAGTGCCTGCATTCTCCTCAACGTGTTCATCTATCCCTGATGTCCCTGAGTCATCCTCATCTCCCTGCAACTTGGGTCCCAAGGTGGCCTTTCTCCTACTCCTCCCATACCCCAGAGCCTCTGAACCTCCTCCTTTTAGCCCCCTCCCTCCTCTGAGTGCCTCTCCTGCCTAGCCCAGGGGCCATACTGGCAGATTTCACCTTGAAGTTCCCTTATCACCATCTCCATCTCCAGCTCAGCCTTAGCTGGAGAAAATCGTTTTCTTTGTGCCTGCCCTGAACAGTAGGGCCAGTATGGGTGCAAGGATGGGAATGGGCTATGGCAGGTAGAAATTGAAGTGCTGAGGTCCATGGGCCTCCTCTGTCCCCTCTTCCTGCACTCAGACCCCATGCCAACCCCTCTACTCCTAGACCCCAGGCACAGGCCCGGCTTACCCCAATCTGCTGGTCATGCTCACACTTACTCACCACTCTCATCCTGGACTGAACTTACCAAGCAGACCCTTGGGACACCCCCAACCCAGTATGCCTTGTCCTTCAACCTCTGCCCTCTACCAGCTCTCTATCAGGTCCATCTCATTAGGAAAATTATCTCATGTCCCAGCCGTGTTCTAGAATCCCAACTCCAAGCTCTGGCTGTGTGACCTCAGATAGCTCACCTCACCTCTCTGAATGTTCATTTCCTGAGTTCCAGCTCATCTGAAAGGAACTTAGTGCGGTGGACAGGGTCCTGTACCACCATAATAGTAACAGCCTCCTCCCAAGTACCACTGGCCTTCAGATAGGCTATTCCCCTACCCTAAATCAACGTTCCTTCCCTTTCTGACCTGGAGAACTCCTCCACAAGACTCAAGGCCCAGTTCAAACACTTCTTCCTCCAATAATAAAGCCTCTGCCTTTCCCTACATCCCCCTCTCTGGATCCTCACCTATAAAGATCTTTTCTTCTCTATCAAACTTCTTGCAAAAGCTGCGTAAATCCTAGCTGTCTCCCTCTGTCCAAGCACATACTCCTACACACCCATGCTTACCCATGGGAGCATGCTCCTCATGAGAATAGGCCACAAATTCACACCCTAAACCTGGCACACACACACACATGCTTGAACACATGCATGCACAAACAGTAAACAGAATATAATTCATTTGTAAAGGAGATTCCAGTCATGCCATCCACCTGAAACTAAAACTCAATACTTCCTGGCGTGTCCCGGTGGGCCCTGATGATGGAGAGGACAACATTGTGTCCCACGTGGCAGGCCAAGCCCCGCTCTCTGGAACAATGGAACACCAGCCACAAGGGCCCAGTAGACAAGGGTGAGGTGCTGGAGGGGTCTTCCCAGCTGTCTCAAGGGATGGATATGAATTCTAACAGTCTAGCAGCAGATGTGGGGCCAGAGCAGAAAATGTTCTGGCTTAAGTCATCCCATCTGCAGCGTCCTAGAGGGTCAGATGCTGTATTTTTCTGGGCCTTTTGGGGCCAGTGCAGCCTGGCTATGGGGTAGATTAAGCCACCTCCAACTTCTTAGAAGCCAACCCCCAGCTCAATTCCACTTCTCCATCCCTTGCATCTTCCCCTCCCTCATCTTCCCCACCGTGCTAGGGCCGGCTCAGGGCTCACTAAGTGCACATTCCTGTCACAGTGGCAGTTCAGCCACTCCCTCCCTAACAAAATTTCCCTCATCCCTGCCTGAACTCCACCCCTTTAGAGACAGTGGCCTCCTCCCAAGTACCACCAGCTCTTGGATAGGCTGTTCCCCTACCCTAAATCAACATTCCTTCCCTTTTTGACCTGGAGAACTCTTCCACAAGACTCAAGGCCCAGCTCAAACACTTCTTCCTCCAGGAAGCCAGCTCTGACCCTCTTGGGAACAGCCAAGTCCAGCCAATCAGGGTGGCTAGAGCCATGGGATGGGGCACCGGGAGAAAGGCCAACTGTCCCTGTCCCATTATGCAGGCCCCTGCAGGCGGGGTAGGGGACTCAGATGCTACCCGGGCAATGGTGAGCCATGGAAGTGATTAAGGGGGAGCAGTGTAGTCAATGCAAGGTGCCTGGGTGAGGCTTTAAAAGGACATGCCAGGTCCTTTCCCCACCCTTTCCCTGGGGCTTCCAGTGGCACCGTGCTCTGGCCGGCTCAGGGCTCGCTAAGTGCACATTCCTCGGCTGGGGGAGTTTTATGGCCTGCGGTGCTTCCTCCGCAATGGCCTGTGCTGTTTACGAACCCCTCTCCGGCTTGGAAATAGACTGTCTTCCTGAACGATTTTCTCTTTTCCCATTTACTAAACATTGATTTCCCCCCTCCTGCGCCTCTAATAGAGCAGAAACCAATACGTCTTTGTTTGCTTTTCTTGCGCGTTTGGGGCGCGGGCGGCGGCGGCGGCGGGGCCAGGAGGCTGCTTTGCGCATGTGCGTCCGTCCAGGTGGCCCTGCCCTCCTCTGCGGCGCCTGTAAGGCCGCCCGGGCCCGCAGGGTGCCAACGTCGGGGACGCAGGGACGGGGCACGGGGGTGGGGGAGAACACATCGGGCAGACAGGGGGGTAGTGCCAGGAGCCTGAGTCGTCTAGGGCTGCCTCGAGAGGCAGTAGCAGGGGCACAAGGAAGGCAGCCCATTCCGCTGGAGTCCCAACTCTTCTGTGCCTGCAATTCCATGAGTGATGCCTGGCCGCCTCCAGATCCTCCTTTGAAGTCCAGGTGCTTCTGAATGAGAAGCCCATTAGCGCCTGGGGCTGCATTTAGTAGAGGCCAAGTGGGGCTGAGACATTCATTTCTTCTTTCTTTCATGCCTTCAGTCACCAAACATACCAGAGCCACCTGTTCCAGCCAGGCGCCATGCTGGGGGCTTGGCAGGGAGGAGGGGAACAAGACAAGCGATGGCCCTTCTTTAGGGACCTAACCGCAGGCCCCATATTGCTTTCTTCTCAGAAGGGGTTGGGGTGGGGATAATTCCCAGACTAGGGCAGCCCATCTTCGTTCCCGGAGACGGAAGACCTCTGGTAGGGGTGAGAGCAGCATTAGATTCGCAAGCGTGAGAGCCTGGATCCGGCACTCCCCCTCTCTGAGCTTCTAGGGCTCATCTGCAAAGCAGGGTTACAATAGCTCCTCCTGAACAGGGTGGCTTCAGGGATTAAGTGTAGCCTTGCCCAGCATTGCACCTGGCACAGAATAGATGCTCAGTAAAAGTTTCTTTCCATCCTGAGCCTGTCCCCCTTTCACCTCACTGAAGAAGCAAATAGACCAGGCAGGGAGGACAGGTAGCTGGATACAAGAAAACCTCAGTCAGCTATGACCACAGCCTGATTCACACGTTTCCTGGGCTGACTGGTAGAGCACCCATCGCCTGCAGAGGGAGCCTATCTCCCCATCACCAAGGAGCCTAGGGAACCTGGCAGAAGCAGCACCACCTAGACCAGGATTCACATGTGACCTTGGCAGCTCTCTTCCCATTGTGGGCCTTGGGGTGTCCATCTGGAACGTGGGTCCAGCACACAGGGGAGCTGACACTGCTGGCCAAGGCTGGTGTTGCCCATCCCAACCCTCAGAGCATCTGGATTCACCAGTGTCCGCTGACCCCACTGACACAGCCCTGGGTTCAAATTCTACTCTGCCCTTAACTGCTGTGGGACTTGAGCACACTCCTTCCCTCTCTGGGGCTGCTGGAGGGTTCCTACTTCATAGGGTTGCTCTGGAGATCAAATGGCATGAGGGGGCCCAGCTTCTAAAGCCCAGTAAGGACTCCTTTGGTAGAGAGGGTGGAGGTGCTCAGAGAGAGGACACATAGGCCTGAGTAAGAGGCCCCAAAGGATGGGTAACAACCATGCCCCTGGCCTCCCTGCCCACTGGTTATGTGGTTGCATGTCTACCCAGAAGCCATAAGAACCTCACAAACCCTGTGAGGAGCCATGCAGAAACTGTGGTTTGTTCCCATTCACAGATGAGAAAAGTGGGGGCTCAGAGAAGGAAAGATCTTGCCCAAGTCATGCTGCAAGAGAGAGACAGAACCCAGAACAGAGCCCAGGCCTCTGACTCCAGGTTGGGGTTCTGTGCTCATCGGACGGGTCAAGGGGAAGAGAGGGCACATCTGGCAGGGATGCCTGCTGAGTGCAACGGGCTGGAGGCAGGAATGTGTGTAACATAAACTGGGACAAATGAGGGTCAAGTTTAATCTCGAAACTCCTCAGGAAGTAGCCCCTGGCTTGCTGTTTATGACCAATTAAAATACAGGAGGGGCCTTCACAGAAGGGAAGACCAGAAGCCTCAGGGCAGACACAAGGGAAGGACTGAGATCAGGACAGCTGCAAAGAGGGACTTGATGCAAAAAAATCAGACTAGGAGACTCACAGGCTGATAAGTGCAGGCAGACAGAAGGATGAAGAGAAGAATGAGTGAATGTTGGACAGAGAGATGGACAAGTGGACAAACCAATTCGAACAGTCAGGGAACACTGAGCAGGATTCAGCAGAGCCAGGAGGAGAAAGGGCATCGAAGGTAGGGGCACTGGTGTGAGCAAAGGCTTGGAGGGGAGGTTACGAGTGACCTCTGCGCTAGGGGCAGTAGGGGAGGAGGCTGGTGTCCTATTATAGTACATCTCAGAGACCCAAGGCCATGAGGAAAGCAGGGCTGGAGGCGCAGGTGGTTGGGAGGTGGCTGTGACCCCTCCCACAATGCCCCTGCCTATCACAGACAGCCCTCCCACAACAGAGCAAAGGCAGTGCTCAGGTGGGTCTGGTTATTCACATTCCCCAAGGACCACTGCATCCTGTATAGCTGGTGACCAATGTGTGTTTGGAGGATGGCCTGGGATCATGATGCCTTTGCTGCACCATGGGCCTGGTGTGTGGCCTGCCTCTGGAGCAAGGCTATGACCAACTGGGACAGACTGGGGGCAGGCGGTGGGCAAGCCTTGGCTACCAGAAGGGAACTGGCCACAGCCACAGGTGCAGGGAGCCTAGTAGGGGCCTGGACCAATTAGGATGGAAGGGGAGGCAGCAATAATTAAAAATTAAAAACCAACAAGACAGCAGTTTAAAAATGAAAGGAGTGAGTAAAAACAATTAGCAGAGATGAGGCGACAGGGCTGGCACAATACAAATGGAGCCGATCACAAAACACTAATGACATCGGGAAACCTAATTTTTACAGTGTCAGGTCTGGGTGATTGAAGTACTGGGGCTGCTCCCCTGAACCAGGCCGGATGCTCCCCTGAGGCCGGTGGGACTTTATCTCCCTCCATGAATCTCAGAGGGGCCAGCAGGCAGGTGCAGAGGCTGGTGGGAGAGGCTTGGAGGCAGGAGGCCTAAGGATGGTGCTGGGAGGCCAGGAAACCAAGGCAAGGGCTAGAGGGAGGCAGATACTGCCCCCTCAGAGTGTCCCTACCAAGGAAGGCAGCAGTGGTGAAGTCACAATCCTAAGACACCCAGTTGCCGCGGAGACCGGGCGACCCTCCTGGTAGGGGGAAGCTGAGTCAGTTTGAGTAATGGCGGAGAACGTTGCGGCTGATGGGGAAAAATACATCTTCATAACAGGGTGAACCTTTTGGAAAATGGAATAAGTAAAATAATTGAGAGAAAGAAAATTGAGTTTTTATTGCTTTTTAAGTGTTTAAGTGGAGGTTTCATTTAGGGAAATTATCGTTGCTTTTATTTTTAGCCACCCGGTGGGGTGGGGAGGGGCAAGGGAGCATTGATTTAGGGCGGGGCTTGGGTGTCCTGTCCCTCCCCCTAGGAGTCACGGGGCACCCTCAATTCACAGAAAAGAGACGAAGCCCGAGGCCAGCCGAGCGCCTGAAACTGGCCACAGTGCATGGCAGAGTGGCCTCTGGATCCCCCCTTGCCTTCTGGGGCTTCCTGGGCCTGCTGTCAGGTTGACCCCTGGGCCTCCTCTCTCGTCAGTCCCCTGATCCAGTCCCACTCCAACTCACTGTGTGCCTTTGCCACTGCTGTGCCCTCTGCTTGGAATGCTCCCTCTTCCCCAAGCCTCAAAAGCTCCTTCAGCCCTGCAACCTGAGTCCCTCTCCCCAGCCTGGGATGAGCCTGGTCCTCCCCGCAACACCAAGCTCCACACTCCCGAGTCTCCTGACCCTTCTCTTAGGATTTCCTGGCCCCTGCTGCCTGGTCCTGTGCCTCCTGTCCTCAGCCCTGGCAGAAGAGGTGGAGAGGGACTCCCCAGAGAGTCCGAGGACTCTATGTCCAGGTCTGGAGGGTGCTGTTGGAGCCTCCCAGCCCCCTTTGCCGAGCCCCAGCAACTACAGCCTCATCCATATTTCTCATCCCATTCTTCCTCCTGCCCAGCCTTGGCCGTGACCCTTTCACACCCCAGAACTGGCTCAGGCAAGATCACCAAAGACCCTACTGGGCAGATTCCATGAGGCAGGAGGTGAGCTGCTTCTCCAGACCCCACGGCCCTCCCTCTGCTCCATGTCTGGCTGCTACCTGGGGCTCTGTCCTGGGTCTACTCTCATACTCCCTTCTTTGCCTGTAGGATTAGCCTCTCCAAGACTCCATTCTTCCTAAGTTCTCCTAGACTTCCTCCTGAGCCCAGAATGGAACTCTCTGCTGGCTGCCCCCTTCGTTTTTGGCTGGCACCACCCACTCCCCCTCTCACACAATCCCCTGTTGCTCAGCCAACCCCTAATTCACTCACTCCACAGACCTCCTCATCTCTGTCCAAGGCAGCTGCTCTGGAAGCTCCTGGGTTCGCGCCACCATTCACACTCACTGCCCCACCAGCTTCCTCCAGTTTCTCAGCAGCATGGAGCTATTCGCAGGCGAGGCCTCTGCCCAAACTGTTCCCTTCTCTATGCTTGGGAAGCACTCTCCCAGCTCAGGCCATAAGTCAGGAGGTAAAGACCAAGACCCAAGTTATTTCAGTCACAAAATGGAATTTACTGGCACAAGTAATAAAAAAATCCAGGTTGAACTTAGGTATGACTGGATACAGGTACTCAGACATTATTACTGTGACTTGGCCTCTTGACTGTTGTACTTACCTGAATGTGAACTCTGTGCCCAGCCAGGCCTTGCCCGTTCTGCTCTTCAAGGTGCCTCATTCCCTGACTCTCCATTTGGAGCCTCAGCCTTGAGTCAGCCACATGCCTGTCCTGGAAAATCGCTGTGGGCCTGGAAATGAAGGAAGCTGATTGTCCAGGCCTGAATCAAGGGGGAGGCATGCATTTGTTCCCGACGCATGGACAGAGAATGATGGGGTCGGAGATTCCCCAAGGACAACTGAGAGTGAGCACCCGAGCGTGGCTGGGCCTCTGCCAAGCCTCCACAGTGCCTCAACTCCCCTTCCTTGGTTAACTCCTTGAAGGAGTTAATTTTCTTCCTGTCTCTCCTCCCTTGGGCTGTGAGCCCAGAGGCAGGAACCAGGCTGTCCTGTTTACCCCAGGATTCCCAGTGTCCATGAGTGAGGGGGAGCCCTTCATGTACAGATGGGGAAACTGAGGCAGGGGCTTAGCTGAGATCACACATCCATGTTCACGCCAGGGTGCCCTGTGCTCTGCCCTCATGCCGTCTTCACTGTGCAACCCCCCGTCTCCCACAGCTGTGTATCATCTCCCCCACCACCATCCCGAACCACTCCCATTCCTGGTTGGCCTGCAGCTCTGCCTATCCACGTATCCATCTCGCCTAAACTCCTCTTGTGGTGTCTGCTCTGTTTTCCACTTCCTCAGTGCTAAAGCTGCCTCATGCTAGCCCCCAGACCAGCCCACCCCTGCTCCTAAGGCCCTGGCAGCCCTAGGGACGCTGGCCTTTCTTGTCCCCACAGACAATGTGCCATCTCCAGGGGGAATTCTGGTCGGTTTTCTGCCTATGTTGCTGCCCTCCCCAGGACCTGAGTGCCTTCCCTCCCTGGCCTCTCGCTCCGAGTGCTCCTCCTTCCCAGGTTAGCTGCCCTTACTCTTTAAGCCGTAGCTCAGGGGTCACTGACTCTCAGAAGACTTCTGTGGCCCCCCATGTCCTCCCCTCTGCTATAGGATATCTGTGTGTCTGCATGTTCTCCCCAGGGATGCTTTGCCCCCTCGAGGGTGGCCAGTGTGTGATTCCCCCTGGAGTCGGCCCCTGTCAGGCCCTGGGCTGGTGCTCAGTAGCTCTCGGTGTGTGTTCATTGAATGAACGGATGACCTTCCAGTGATGGGGCCTTCACACCCAGGGCCAGTTCTGCCAGTGAACAATGGGGCATGGTCAAAGAGCCTCCTGAGGCACCACCCGCAGAGCAAACAGGGGCAAGTTCTCGGGGCTAGCGGGACCACAGAAGAGGTTGAGAACCGCCTGGGAAGCTGGGTAATAGACATGCATTCTGACCGCTGGCCCCTGACCCACTAGGAGAGAACCCCGGGGAAGCTGAGGAGACACAAGCTTGTCCTCTTGCTGGCCTTGGTTCTTCCTTACATCTTTCCCATTCTCTCTGCTACCAGCCAGTCCCCTCCTTGCCCCCTTGGTCAGTGGCCTTGGTCCTCACAGCTCCTTTCCTCTCCTTTCGGCTTCTGCTTCCCTCTGCAGGGTGCATTGCACATCCTGCTCTGGCAGCCACCCCCTCCCATCTTTCCCTGCCAGTTCCCCACCCACTCCCTGCTCAGCCTCAGCCTCCCGCAGGCAGCCCTGTCTCTCCTCTCCACTAGGCACGGCTGCTTTCCTCCAAGTTAGGTTGAATTGATCTTCTGTTTAATTACTTGATGTGTTCATTGCCTGCATGGCCTATTGGCAGAGGTGGGTAAGCTGGTGGGCAGGTGGACAGCTGGGATGGCTCAGACTCTCAGCGGGCACCTGCCCGTGCACCTGGGAGTGCAACAGTGCGGGTGTGCTTCCCTGGAAGGCCAGGGCAGCAGAAGACGCATGCATGCACCCACCCACACATGCATTCTCTCTGTCTCTCGCTCTCTCTCTCTCTCTCTCTCTCTCACACACACACACACACACACACACACCCCTTGTGTTTCCACATGTATAACATACTAGCACAGTCACGCCCCACATCCCATGTGGCCAGCCATGCGTGCACACATGCACACACACACACAAACACACATCACCATCTCCCAAACACACACCCATACTGGCTGACTTGCTTCCAGCTGCAGCCAACAGCTGTTATTACCATGTCCTGGGCCCGGCATTCAAGGCCTCCGTGATCAAACCTCAACAGACCACTCCAGCCACACCTCTCCGAGATATCCCTGGACACACCAGGGACTAAGGCACCCTCAGGATGGGGCTGGAGGGCTAGGAGCTGGCCAGCTTCAGGCCTGGGCAGAGAAGAGGAGGCTCTCTATCTCTGTTCATCAGTCTGTGTATCTGTGGGGGTGTCAGTCACCCCGGGAGAGCCCCGGGGCAGACACTCTGAGCAGGTCTCCCACACACATCCTCTCCCCTCCTCTGACACCCTGCACCAGGAAGCACCTGGACTCCCACCTGCCCTGAGCTGATCCCAGGAACTGGAGAAGAGGTGGGGGGAACAGGGAGGGCACCTCCGGGAGGAGGCAGAGCTCAGAGGACAGTGAGCCCTTGCTGAGCAGCTATTATGTGCTAGAGCTTTTACACCACGGTTGAAGTTGGTCCTGATCACAGTCCTTCCAGTCATCCTGTCCCCTGTCCACACATCCCCCATGTCTCCCTCCTTTTGAACACAAGGAACAATCTCCTCAGGGAGCATGCTGCTCAAGTCACACCCAGCCTGCTGGAGCCTCTTCAGTTTCCCTGGCTGTGTTTGCCAGGTCGGGGTAAAACCAAGCTGCATCTCCTTTTTGTGAGGGGCGGGGTGTCATCGTCCTTTCCGCTCACTGCTAACCTAGGTTCATCCTGCTGCTTTCAACAGTGATTGCTCTCTGGTCCTGACTCTTTTTTGTTTTAAAGACGGGGTTTCTCCATGTTGGTCAGGCTGGTCTTGAACTCCCAACCTCAGGTGATCCACCCGCCTTGGCCTCCAAAGTGCTTGGATTACAGGTGTGAGCCACCACGTCCTGACTCTTATGGGCAATGTCTAGTATGCCAGGCCACTGCTGAAGTCTTCACATGCCCGGGGGCACAGGCATGTCCCATGACCCCATTGTGCAGATGAGGAAAGTAAGGCTTGGGGAGTTTAAGTGACTTGCTGGGGTGCTTGCAGGTAGAAAATAGCTGAGGCAGGAATGGACCTTGGTTAGGTCACCAACTGGGCTGTGTCTGCGCCCCACACCCTGGTACAGATGGGAGGATTGAAGCCCTGAGGCCAAGGAAGAAAGACACGTGGTGGCCCGTGGCACTGGTGTGCTGTGTGGTATGCGGTGTGTGGTATTCAGCGCATAGTATTGTTGGGGCTGAATAAACACACTCCAAAACATGGCGCCTTGGAGGTCACTCTGATCTTCTCTGGCCCCCTTTTCTCCACTTCCTTTTCTCCCCGAAAGTGGTCATAGGGACTAGAATCCCTCTCCTGGCCAAGCAAACCGTAAAACCTAGAAAGGTCACTTTCTGACCTCCTCTCTTCTGTAAAGATCCTCACGAGACAGGGGTTCTGTCCCTGGGTGGGAGGCAGGGGGACCTCTATCTGCAGAGGCCCAGGAGAAAACCTGAACAAATGGGACTTGCTCAAGCTCTCCCAGCCTATCTGCATTAGGTCATGACCCTTTTTCTTTAAGTGTTTCTCCACAACTTGTCTCATCAGACTTAACATAAAAATACTCCATTCCTGGGTCATCAAATCTTCCTTTCCCCAGGCTCCCCAGTCACGTAAAACTTCGGTTAAATCAATGTGCTTTGCTTCTCTGTCAATCTGTCTTTTGTTATAGGGGTATCAGGTGTGACCCTTGCCATGGGTGAGGGAAGATGTTCCTTTTCCTCCCCTGACCTGGAAGACAAAGTTTCCTTCTGAGGACTCCAGCTCCCAGGGAGCTCACTCAGGCTGCCAGGCCAGATGCAAACCCTTTGGCCCCCAGCCCACATTCGCTGGGTAAACGTGCCCCTTCCTATGCCCTCTCATCTCCACCATAGAACAGCCCCGCGGGCCTCTCTTTGGGTGTCATTAGCTGTTTCTCCCTCACTTGACCATGATTAGACTCCCATTTAGGAGAAAGCAGCCAAAGAGGTCTTTGTGCAAGGCCCTCTTAGGCTGACCTGGGTGAGTGAGTGCAGTGGCTGCCGCACACCCTGCAAATCCTTCCTCTCCCCTAGGGAGGATGGGGGAAGAGAGGATGAAGGAAGGAAAGGCAGGAAAGGGAAGGAAGCAGGGGAAGCAGGGAGAGGAAGTAAAGAGGGAGTAGGGGGAGATAGGAGGCCAGGCTGGCTGGGGGTGGGGAGGAGGCTAGGGAAAGGAGGAGCAAGGTGAAGGGAGGAGGGGGGAGAGGACACACCAACCTGACCTTCGGGGAGGCTGGAGGGAGGGGGAGCCCGGGCCACAGGGGAGTCAACGAAGGCTGCAGGAGACAGATAAGGCTGGGGAGAACGGCGCAGTGGCTGATGGGAGTGCAGGGATTAGGGGCTCAAGGGCCTGTCCTGGGCCTGAGGGTAGAAGCCCAGGAAGAAGGGCGGCTGCCCTAGTGAGATGGGTGGAGGAAGGAGGAAGCTCTCTCTTCAGGGTACTCCTGCGCCCTTGGGAAGCGAGGAGAAAGGCCTCCTACCCCTACCCCATTTCCACTGCACAGTGAGCTATCTAAGCAGACCCAGGCCTCTGGCCCTGGGCAGGGCCAGGAGGGACAGGGCAGATTCCCTAAGCTCAGGGCTCTCCTCCAATCACGGCCCATCCTCCACGAGCCTGGAATGATCACACCCCAACAGGCATGCATGTCAGCTCACGGAGGCAACAGGGACTGTCCCTGCCCTGGTGGAGCCTGGCCCTTTGCACAGCCGTGTTCTCACACGCGCTCTGCCACAGGTGGCCTCTTAGATTCCCACACTCGGCTTCGTGCCTGTAGCCTCTCACCTGGAGCAGGTGAAGATAGGCCCATACCAGCCTGTGTGGCATGCTGTCATTCTCAAAGGCAGATTGTGAGGACATCCCCATTCTTATCCTCCAGGGCAGGACAGTGGCCTCTCATGGAGGCCCACGGCCCCTGGCCTTGGGCTTGCAGATGTCTGGGGTGGATGAACCCTGAGGTGTTAGAAGCTGGGTCTTCTGGGGGCTTGGAGGGAAGGGGTCACTCCTCTAGGCCGCTGCAGACTGTGCAGGGGCTGCCTGATTTGGCTTCCTCCTGGGGAGTCCAGCTGATAAGACTGAGAATGGAGGAAGGGCTGCCCGGTGTCAGCCTCATGGAGTAGAGATACGACCTGCTGGCCGAGGGCCTGGCTGCTGGGAGCTGCTGATGGAGATAAATGATTCCTGTCCAGGGTGGAGGTCAGGGCCGGGCAAGGCAGCCTTGGGCCTGAGAGATGGCTCTGGGCTGGGCCAGGAAGTCAAAGAGGCCTCTTGCAGTGGATCTTCCTGGGCAGCTGGGTCCAAACTGTTCCAACTGTTCGTAGCCTGTGCCTCGCCACGGGGGCTGAGAGTATCAGCAGAGGTGGACTGGCTCTGCCCTGTCTCAGGTGGGAAAGCTGAGCCCTGCCAGGCCTTCAATTGCTCTGTGGACCAAGCCTCTGCCAGAGCAGGGAGTGGCGGGTTTTCCCTGTTTGTCAAGTGGACCAAGAGAGATCTCAGGGCTAGGCTGCTGGAAGGGCCAGGTCCCAGGCCTTGTTCATTTCTTCGTTCATTCATTCCCACATCTGCCCTGCCGTCCTTTCTGGCCTCCCCACCCAGTGAGGCCAGGCCCTCCCCTCTGCCCTGGCATTTCCTTCCCCATGCCGCTGCCCTCCTGCCATGTTGGCTTCCTGCTGTTTCCCCAATAAGCTTCTGGACCTTTGCTTTTACTGTTTTTTTCCCCTCATTTGGAGCCCTCCTGTCCCAGATCCCTGCATGGCCAGCAACTCTTGACATTCAGGTCTCAGCCAGTGCTGAAGGTGCCCTCCCTCCTTGATCACCATTAGAAGCTGCCCCCTCCATTTTTATTTCTATGCAGTCCTGGTTTGTTTCCTCCAGAATCTGAAATTGCCTTGTTTATTGACTCACCTGTTTATCATCTATCTCCCCTCAGCACTGGGGAGCCCCAAAGAGGAGGCACCTCGCCAAGCCCTGCGTAAGAGCTGAGGTCCCAGCTGCTTTCCCTACCCATCCATGAGTGCCTGAGTCCCCAGGGTCATTCAGGTCAGCATAAGGCAGGCCCTGCTCATGGACCTGAAACAAGAGGACCATTGCCGGGGCAATGGGCTGCCCGTCTCTGAGGGACTCCATGTAAAGGTGTATGGGATTGGATCTAGGCCCTCAGAGGGGGTTCAGATAGCCAGAACCCAAAAACCTTGCACACCCAGAAAGTAGGTTCCTTGAGCGCTGCCTGGGCTGGCCCCTGTGGCTGGAGCCCAGAGGTGGCGCATGTAGATATTAGCAAGTCAGGGCACCTCCACCCTCAAGGATGGCAACAAATGAGAGGGGTTTGGAGCTGTAGTGGATGAGGAGGTTGGTGCAGCCTGATCAATGCTGGGGTTAGGGAAGGGGAACAAGGCAGAGCAGGGGAGGGCACAATATGTTGAGAGAATCCACAAACCCTCCTGGACACCGCCCTCTGTGGGGAGGAGAGGAGGTGTGCTCCACAGGTGTGTCTGGGTTGGTGGTAGCTCTGGGGCCCAGCTCAACTCAGTCCATGGGGGGGCCAGTGCCAGGGCCTTTAACGTCACCCGGGTGCTGAGCCCTGGGGAGGGTGACCAGGCAGAGAGTGGAGGAGCCTCAGTCAGGTCCTGGCTCCTCTCCTCTCTCTCTACACTCCCTGCCTCCTTGGGATCCAGGAAGTGCCCTCTCTGGTTGCCATCCGAGAATGAGTGGGCCTGGTCAGTGTGTCATCTCAGACAGCCTAGACCCTGAGGCCCACCCTAGTAGCATCCAGTCTGTTCCTATAGCCCAGCTACTGCCCCAGCAGCTTCTACAGGGGTAGGGCTAGGAAGGGAGCCAGGGCCACAGGCCCCTCATTCCTCTGAAATGGAAGGGGTTCCTGTGCCTCGGGGAGTGGGGACCATGGATCCATCTTTCCTCAGCTCCTGCAGGTCCAGGGCCACTAGATAACCTCAGAGTCTCTTTGGAGGTTAAAGCCACATCTCCAAAGAGGGGATTGAGGGAGGCTGATTATGGCTTGCACTTCTGCCACCTGGTGGCTGAAGGAGGCAAAGCACCTAAAACACCTATTCCAATTCCCAGAAGGAACTGGAGAAGGAGGTGGAGGGAAGGATGCTCTTCAGGGAGCAGAGGCACAGGGAGGTAGGATGTGCACTCCTCGCTCCAGGTCAGCATCCTGGCCTGAAACCTTTGCCCTCACTCAGCTTGGCTCAGAGCTTCCCCAGGTGCCAGCAGGCATTTGCTCACCAGAGCCTTCCAGAATGCTAGCAAGGCTGAACTAGCATCAGGGATGCCTGTCTGGACTCCACTATGTTAAGGGGGACAGAGGGCCCAAATGACATCCAGGGACACACACAATGGGTCTTGATGTCAGGAAGAGAGGGAAGAGTGGGATCTGAGAGGGAGGCAGGGAGAAGGTGGAGCTGGGAGGCAGGTGCAGCCTAGCTGGGCCCTGCCTGCTGTGTCCTCATCTTACTCGCAAATGCTGCTGGTCCTCTCTTGTGAACCTGGGGTGAGTCCCAAAAGGATCTCCTCCACACCCCACTGTCACCTACTTGTGTCATAATACACCGCCCCCAGTTCCAGAGCAGGGGCAGGGGTGGAGGAAGAGGGGAAGCTTGCTTAGAAACCCCCAGCAGAGGGCCCTCAGGAGGTAACATAGTTCTTTTCTACACCTCAAACTCAAGATTATGTCAAGGGGCCAGGCACGGTAGCTCACATCTGTAATCCCGAAACTTTGGGAGACCAAGGCAGGTGGGTTGCTTAAGCCCATGGGTTGGAGACCAGTCTGGGAAACATGATGAGACCCACATCTCTACAAATGAATTTTTTAAAAATTAGCCAGCCATGCTGGTGCATGCCTGTAGCCCCAGTTGCTCAGGAGGCTGAGGTGGGAGGATAGCTTGAGCAGGGAGGTCAAGTAGTGAGGCAAGATTGTGCCACTGCACTCAACCTGGGTGATAGAGTGAGACCCTGTAAAAAAAAAAAAAAAAGATTATGTCAAAGTCACAAAGTCTACTGACGGGATTGTGATGTGGCAGGCAATGTTAAAACTGGGTACCAAAATTGACTGTTCCTGGAATCCAAGGGAAAAGTCAAATGCAGTTTCTCCCATGGGCCTTTACCTCCCTTTCTTCAACCTCCAGGAGGCAAATCCCACACAGCTCACTTTGTCCTACTGGGGCTGGTGTCCTGATAGGGTTTGCCCCTCTCCACCCACCAGGCAACAGGATGCACTATTTCCCCTACATACACTTTCTAAAGTCTCAACAATTCAGTCAAGCATAACCTCTGGGAAAATACGGTGTCGAAATTACTGGATGACAAGCTGGGGGTTGGAGGTGGAATCCACTTGGATCCCTACCTCATGCCTTAAAACAAAAACCAGCTCCAGTTGGATCAAAGGTAAGGAGACCAAAGAATGAAGAAAAAAATCCCTAGAGGAAAAAAAAAAAAAAAAAAGGTTTGATCTTGTCTAGCCTTTTCTAAATGTAGCAAAAAACACACAAAAGCCATAAGAGAAAACATGGATACATCTGACTCCATAAAAGCCAAACGTTTCTACACAGAAAAAAAGAAATCAAAGTCTGAAGACAAGCAACAAGTTAAGGAAAAAGTGGCAAATTTCATAATATATAAATGTCTTTATAAATTGATAAGGAGAAGACCAAGAATTCCATTGAAAAATGGGGCAAACGAGATGAACACACAGTTCACACTAAAGGAAACCCAAAAGACTCAACCACTGAATCCACGATTACCCTCATTTCTTTAAGAGAAATGCAAATTAAATTGGCAAAGCCATGAAAGATTGATGCACTTGCTGGTGACCCTGGGGAAAATCAGAAACTTAGAGTTGCTCATTGGAATGTAATCTGCGCCACCTACATGAAAGCAATTTGGCAATATCTATCAAAATTAAAAATACATAGACCCTTTGACCCAGCATTGCTCACTTTTAGGAATTTATCCTACAAACTGACATGCATATGAAATTGTGCCCAAGGTGTTCACTGAATGATGTTTCTAAGAGTAATCGATTGGAAACAGTCTACCCAAGGAAGGCTGGCTGAGGGAATAGGGAGCTTCCTCACCATATATACTCTGCAATTACTGAAACCGATGAAGGGAAGGCAGAGCCACAGGTAGGGCCATAAGGACAAGGTATAGTATATGTACAGGATGGTGACCTCATGTTTTTTTAAAAAGGAAGAAATGTAAGTGTTCTCAAACACTGCCCGTGTCCGCAAGACCTCTCCACCCCCATCTCCCAGGAAGCTGAGCTAAACAGGTGGCATTCGTCTGGCTCTGACCTCTGGCATCCAGTTGGATCTGGACAATGGAGTCTCCAGGAGTTCAGCAGGCAGGAGGAGATTGTGTTATTCCCTTGGCCCTTTCTAGTCCATCCTCCACTTGATTTTTCTGACCCAGAGATCTGGTCACATCCCTCCCTGTTCAAAACACTCTGTGGCTCCCCATCACCCTCTGGATGGAGGTCAGGAGGTCAGATCCCCACTACTGCTTTTTTTTTTTTTTTTTTGACAGAATCTTGCTCTGATATCGCCCGGGCTGTAGTGTAGTGGCATGATCTCAGGTCACTGCAACCTCCGCCCCCTGGGTTCAAGTGATACTTATGCCTCAGCCTCTTGAATAGCTGGGACCGCAGGTGTGTGTCACCATGCCCAGATAATATTTTTTTTTTTAATTTTTAGTAGGGACGGGGTTTCACCATGTTGGCAAGGCTGGTCTCAAACTCCTGACCTCAAGTGATCCTCCTGCTTTGGCCTCCCAAAGTGCTGGGATTACAGGTGTGAACCGCCACGCCCAGCTCCCAGTACTGTTTTTGAGTGTCTGCGTCAGTTGGCCACCCATCCTGTGGACTCCCTAACCTTTGCTAGGTTCCTGGTCTCAGCACAGTTCCCGCCAACCCTCCTCCTGCCCGCTTTGAGGGGACAGCCTCAAAGGACCTCTTTGTCCTCCCCTATCTGCTGTGCCCCTGCCCTCAGTGTCAGCCCCCAGTGTGGTGCCTGCCCTGAGACTAGGCTCTACCAGGGTTCAGAAAGCAAGAAGCACGTCCCCCACCCCACCCGGTGCTCCTGGAATGCAGAGGTTGGCTAGATGCACAGAGCTTCCCCAGGGCTCTTGGCCCTGAAGCCTCTGGGGTTGTGCTGTGTTGCACAGCCCAGCTGTGGCCCTTCCAGACTTTGGGAAGAAGGTGTCCTGTTTGACTGACCTCTGGGAGGCTGGACCAAGATAAGCAGGGAGGACCCAGGACACTGGCTCCTGGCCCACCGGAGACCAAGGCTCAGGGCGCTGCTAGGAACAGCTGTTGGTCGAAGCAGGGTAGGAAGGGGACAGTGTGTAATCAGTAAGAAGTCATGTTTTTAAAAAATAACTCTGCTGTCAGTAGTGGTGAAACAATGTAATAAATATGAGAAATAAATCTCGTTACCATGTAATGAGCTGCCTTATTAATGTGTTAAACTTGTAAGAAATGCTTAAGTGTTTAATTGGCAACTAATGAGGGTGCCAATTAGGGATCATTATACATTTCTTTAAAACTCCTACTTGGCAGGGGGCATTTCAATCAATGCCATAGGGCTGGCTCTATGGGGACCCTGTCCTGGCAGTGCAGCTGGTGGTCGTACCTGTAGGGCTAGCCCCATTGCAGCCCACCACAAGGCCAGGGACATCTGAGTGGGACCTGGCTCCAAACCCTACCAGGCACCAGGACTCAGTTTTTCCTCTGCCACTAAATCCTGCTGTTGATAAAGCCCACCTGAAATGGTGCCTGTCAGGAGGCTGCCCAGTCCCTCTGGCCAGATGAAAGGACTTGGCCTGTTCCGAGCCTCAGGAGGCTGTGAGCTCACTTAGGAGCAGGACCATGGTTCTCTACCAGTGCCCAGCTCCCCCAGGAGCCTGGAGGAAGAGTCTCCAGGAGGCTGAGCGAAGGCAGAGCTGGGGCTGGGGTGGGTAGTGAGTTCCTGCAGCTAGAGACAGGCTGAGAAACAATGCTAAGGTGCATCCTGGGGCACCCCTGGGGCCTCCGCAGAGGCAGGACCTGGGTCTCCATCTCAGCTAAATCCTGAACTCCTTTGCAAGCAGCCCCTGGGGGCAGGGCCAGGCAATGGGACTCAGAGTGGACTGTCCTCTCGGGCCTCCAGATCTCAACCCCCCCTTACCAGGGAAAGTCAAGCCAAGTAGATCTCTATTCCAAGCCTGGCTGGTGGAAGGGGAGCGTCTGGAGCAGCAGAAGCATGATTAATTACCAAATTAATTGCCAAATTAATCACCTGGGTAATTGCCAGAGAGATGGAAAGATGGCAGGGAGGGAGGCTGCTGCCCACCAGGGGCAAGGTGCAGCCAGGGGCGTGGCAGGAAGTAACCGGGGCATAGGCATGGGTGGAGAGCACAGAGACAGGAGACTGGCTGCTGTCTGAACAGGTGGCCTAGGTGCAATGGGTGGATGCAGGTTGAGGACCTTGGAGGCCAGACTGGGGCGTTCCAGAGTTAGAAGAAGCCTTGCAGGCTGGAGCGGAGGATAGAGGGGCAGTGGCAAATAGGGTGTGGCTGGGAGCAGTAGGGGTAGCTGGGAGGCCCAGGAAAAGCTGGCCAGGCGGTATTTATGTGTGCATATGAGTCTTGTGGGGAGGACAGCGACTAGTCTTGGGGGCTGAGGGCTGGGGGAAGACCCTGATTTGTGGCCTGGGGACTGGGAAGGCAGTGGGTATTGCTGAGCCAGACAGAGAACTGGCTGGGGAAAGGGGCCAGCCTCTCCCCTGCAGCCTGTGGACCCCCAGGCCTCCTAGGCCTTGAGCCCTTCTGTGGCTCTTGTATTAGGAGTGACTGGGGAAGCGGCCAAGTAGCCTCAGCCACCCACCAGTTTTCAGGAACTTTCAGGAGCCAGAGGGCTCACTTCATCCTTCCCAGTGGAAAATACTCTATGACCTTGTGGCCCAAGGCTGCTGCTTAGGCCGAGGTCAGAGGGTTCTCTGGCCCCAGAACTCAGGCCCTGCCCCATCCTCCTCACCTGCCCCAGCTGTCCCCACTCACCTCTCTCAGGCTGGATCCGAGTCTGGGCTGTGTCTTCAGGAGCCTCCAGATCAAGCCAGGTGTAGAGCTGGGGACTGCCCTATGACCCTGTCCCCACCTGTCAGTGGCAGACTTGGGGAGGGCACATACACTGCTAGGTAGAGGCAACTTTAGCACTTGGTCTTCTCTAGGGGTTAGACATTCCCAGCGTGGAGCTGGGAAGTATACCCTGGAACTGTGGACCTCAGGGTTGCCAGAGGGCTGAGCCATATGTGGCTCAGAGGCCCCACCCCTGCAAAAGTTCTGCCCCCCAATGGCCACCCTTCAGACCTTTAGTGTGACTTACCTAGTGTTCCTACGTGTCAGTTACTGTTCTAGACCCTCTAAAATATGAACTATTTTCTTTTCATTTTATTTTTAGAGACAGAATCTTTTAAGTGGAGAATGTGATCCAGGCTGGCCTTGACCTCCTGTCCTCAAGTGATCCTCCCACCTCAGCCTCCTTAATAGCTGGGGCTTCAGGCACATGCCACCAATCCTGGCTAATTAAATTTTTTTTTTTTTTTTTTTTTTTGATAAAGATGGGGCCTCACCGTGTTGCCCAGGCGGGTCTCAAACCCAGGGCTGGAACTCTTTTTTATCCTTTTTTTTTCCTTTTTAATTGTTTTCCAAATCTTGTTACTCACTGGCATTGAACTCTTTTTTATTTTTTTGTGAGACAGACTCTCGTTCTGTTGCCAGGCGCCAGGCTAGAGTGCAATGGTGCGATCTCTGCTCACTGCAACCTCCACCTCCCGGGTTCAAGCAATTCTCCTGCCTCAGCCTCCCGAGTAACTGGGACTACAGACGTGTGCCACCACGCCCAGCTAATTTTTTATATTTTGGTAGAGATGGGGTTTCACTATGTTGGCCAGGATGTTCTTGATCTCTTGACCTCATGATCCACCCGCCTCGGCCTCCCAAAGTGCTGGGATTACAGGCGTGAGCCACCGCGCCCGGCCGGCATTGAACTCTTAATTCTATCATGAGGAGGACCTGCCCCACTTTACAGATGAAGAAACTGAGGCAAGAGGTTCAGGGACTTGCCTGCAGTTGCATGGTAGCTGAGTGGGGATTCAGATAAGCTCATTCATATAGCAAGGGGTAATCAGGAGACTGCAGCTGCTCCAGGGCCCTTGGACAGGGGTGTCTGGGACACCTGGCACCAGGACCCAGGGTATTATAGAAGGCAGAGCTGACTTGCCATGAGGCATGCCTCCTCTGGAAGCCAAAAGAGGTGAGGAACCAGTCACAGCTCCTCCCTGGAGTCCAGCTGGCTGCTGCACTGGGTCACCAGGAGTCCTGGTGCAGGAGCGGCTTGTTTTCTGCTGTCTGCCTTGCTGAAGATGATACATGGGGAAGAGATGGTACAGCTCCTGCTCTCCCAGTCACAGCCAGGTCCCTGGAAGTGGCAAATATTCCCATCTCGCTTGCTCACACTGGGGGATGCAGGAGCCAAAAGGAGGGGGCCCTTGGTGACACACTCAGGAACTCACCATGAGGGATGCAGAGATAACCCAGGCTTGTTCAAGCCTGCTGTAAGAGTTCAATAGAGCTGGGTGCAACTCCTGTGTGACCTATGACAAGTCACCCAACCTTACTGAGACTCTGCTTCAGGCGGGGTGGCTGATGGAGCCCATGAGAGCTCTGTGGGGAGGAGTTGGGGCAAAGAGATTGGTATCTGAGAGCAGCTTTCTGTGCAATGCCTTGGGTGGGCAGGGAAGGGAGCCAGGATTTGAAGGAAGAATGGGACAGGAGGTCCCATTCATACAGTGGAGGTCTCAAGACCAAATTTCAGGCAAAGGTATACAGTGAGAAGCCCCTGGGAGGGAGTGATCAGAACATTCTGAGAGGCTGGGCCTTGACCACTGAGGGGCAAGCCCCCAACCTTATGCCTCCCTAACCTCTGGCTAGCCAACCCTGCCAGTGGCCCAGCCCTGACAGCACTTGCGGGACAACAGCAGGTGGCTCTCCCCCTGCTATGGAAGCTGCATGGTGATGCCCAAGGTGCTGACCCCTGTGCCATCCTCCGTGCTTACGGCAAGCCCCTTCTGTTCCCTAACTGCCCACAGGGTTGCTGCATAGAGGGGTGAGGGCTTGGGGTCCAGTTTTTATCCCCTGCAGGTAGAGGCTATCCAAATCCCAGGGCAGAGCCTGCAGTTTAGATGTCCTGAGCCCAGATAGGTGGGCCCTGATGAGAAGAACCACCTTCCATAATAAAAGTACTAATAACTGCATACTTTCATTGATGGCTCTCCGTGTGCTTTTAATATATTAACTCATTTAATTCCCGTGAGGCAAAAACAACTTACTCAATCCTCCATTTGACAAATAGCCCTGAGCACCCACCATGTGGCAGGCTCAGGACACAGCAGTGTCCCTGACCCAACCCCAGTCCAGCCCTGCTTCTGGCAGGGATGAAGCAAACAGCTCTAATGCAGCAGTCTCACAGGCCCCAGGCACCTAAAAAAACCCTCAAGGCCAAATTTCAGGCAAGCCTCCCACCTCCCTCCCACCTAATAATTTGGGCCTGCACCGCCACCTGGTGTTCACACTCAGAATAGCTCCAAATGGTGTGCCCTTGTCTCCACGAAGGGAACTTGCACCCACCCCACCCACCCAGATTTGGGACGGTCACCATTTGGGCAGTGAGAATGGGCCTCCTGGGCCCGTTTAGAGGGTGTGGAGGCGGGTGCGTTCTCTCTGGGGAAGTCATTCCGCAGCACCCGTTGTCCTGGTGGTTCTTACAGAGCAGTGTCCAACAGATCCACTCCCCGCCCAGCACCGTCGTCCGCGATTAGGAGCCTCAGCAGCGCGGGCAAGATGAATGTTGCAGGTCGTGCTGGACCCGCGCCACGTGGGCGCTCCATGCCGGCAGGGCTCATCCAGTGAGGTCACAGTCTTAGTGTCCTGGTTGTGAGGAAATTCACATCCTTTGCCCCTTGCCCCCTGCCCAGCCTGAAAAGTCCACTGCCACCTTTTATCAAACTCAGCACAAAGCCCAGCAGATGAAAGGCTTGCCTCCCCCCAGGCGCTCCTCTGCAGAGTCCCCTGTCCTCAGCTGCCTCTCTGGTCACTTCCTGCTGTCTGTGCTGCCGTCCTGGCTCTCCTGCTCGTGGATCTCTTCCCCGGCTGAGTGCCCCTCAACACCAGAGTCCAGCAGAGGGCCTACTGTGGAAGAGCTGGGAACGTGTGAAGAGAAAGAATGAGTGGTGTCAGGAGGGGCCAGCTCTGTCTTCAGAGAATATTCTTTCCTTTTTCGGGGGTGTGAACTCGGGTTCACCCACCTGGGATCAAATTTAGGCCCTGCCTTATGCTGAGCAACCCTACTGCCCCATGCCTCAGTTTCCCCATCTGTAATATGGGAGCACAAGGGGTGCCCAGTCTCTGTGTTGCTGGGGAATTAAATAGACTCTGATTTTGTGAGTGCCCCAGGAGGTCCACACACATACACACAGACTCTGGGCTTGACTCATCTGCAGGGATTTATAGCAGGAATCTTCCTCCTTCACCTGGAGTTTCAGAGTGTCATTTCTGTTCACCCATTATCGAGCCTCTGAGAAATCCCTTAAATCTCTCCTAATCTGGTGTTCTCAGGCTCCTCTGGGTAAAGAGTTTCCCAGGAGCTTCAGCTGGAGCAGAGTTTGGCCCACTCTCCTTGCTTGGACCTCTGGATCCTCCAGCCTGCTAGCAGGGTTCGGGAGGAGGGTAGGGGTTTAATAACGGCCTGCTGGGCCCCAGCTAGGGGCCTGAGATTCGGGTGAGTGAGGTATCCAGGGCACGAGCTTTAAGGAGGCAGATACATTTATGTTGGTGAAAGCGCAGTGTCAGCAGCTGAGAGTGAGTGGCTGCTTAAATTTTGAGGCCTAGGCCCCTGATTCACCTCGCCTAGTCCTGGCCCTGCCAGGTGATCCCCACATGAGGGCCTGAAGTCCAGGGGCTGCTCTCAACGCCACATGTGGGAGAGGCTGAGTGCAGGGAAGAGATCTGAGAGTGGGACCACAGAACCCCTGGGCCACCAGACAGGTGACCTGCCTGAGGGTGGCAGTGCCTGGAACTGCAAGCAGGTGGCAAAACAGGTTGGCATGGGAGGCTGGAGGGTAGATTGGGGAGCAAAGTGGATAGTGCCTGCTGGGTGCCCTGTCAGGCCCCTGCACCCCCTGTCTCTGAGGCTTATCTTAGCTGAGGCTCCTTTCTAGGATGGTGTGGGAGGAGGGCCAGGGCCCTGGTTCTGAGCCTGATGAATCCAGTCTCTGGGTTCTGAGTCTCCTCCTCTGCAATAGGAGTGACCATATACCCTCCCAGGGGCTACTGAGAGTAAAGTGAGACGGTGCCAGATGGTGCCAATCAAGGGTAACTTATTAGGACCAATTCTGGCCCTCGAGGTAGCCCAACGCCCACTACCAAGGCGCCTCTGGAAACTCTCCAGAGTTGCTGGCTGGAGCCCCTGGCAATGTATGTATGGAATTGCTCTATATGCCTGGCACCACTCCTGGCTGAAGGTACAGGGGCCTGGGTACAAAACCATCTTACAGGGCTCTCAGTCCAGCATACAGGAGAAGTCCTGGGGGGAACCTGGGTGAGGTAGACAGAATTGGACTGAACTCTCAAACCAGCCCCCACCCCACTAGCCTCCAGAAAGGTGCTGTGGGAAACCATAGCCAGGAAGAAACCTCAAGGGAGCAGGAAACCAGGAGGGACCTCTAGGGTCCTGGGATCAGCCAAGAGGTGGTCAGGATGAGGCTTACCTGGGGTGAGGGGCTCTGCTGCTCTTTGAGGAGCCCAGGTTTGGAGAGTCCTGTTTGCCTAGTGCCTTGCCCTCCCCACCTGGACCAAGGTTAGGGGTCCTTTCTCTGTGACAGGAGTCTCCATAAGCAAGACCACTTGGAAAACGGCCTGGAGGATTGTGAAATTGGCGACATTCCTAGGTGCCAGCTATGTGCAGGGAGACAGCCAGCCCTGTGCTCAGGCTGTCCCCGAGCTCTGCCCTTGTGACCTGCCATCCCTGCCTCATGGCTGCATGACCCTGGGCCAGTCTTACTGCTTCTCTGAAACCCCCTGTGCTTTCTCTGTAAGAGGGGGCAAGTGTTTGTCACAGGGACTAAATGAGATGATGGAAGAGGGTACTGGGCAGTGGGGTGGGAGTAGAGATCCCCGTGGACAGCCCCTCTCAGGGTACCAGGCTCAAAACAGTCATGGGCTCAAGTCCAAGTGGGGACTAGGGACTCAGACAGGGCTTGGACCAGCCCAGGCACTTGCCTTCTTTTAGAGTAAAGAGAGAACATTGGCCAGGACAAAATTCAGAGAGAAGCTGAAGATGAAGGGGCCAAGGCTGAGGAGCCCCGAGGGGTCAGCGAGAGCCACCAGGTGAGGGACGCCACAGGGAAAGTCCTCATGAAGGCAGCCTGAGGCCGGGGGCTTTGTGTGTTCTCTGTGCCATCCCTGCCGATGGCTCTGGCACAGGGGACTGACACCCGCATGCCTTGGCCTCCAGCAAGAGCATGCCCTTGGCAGGAGGGCACACCAGTCCCCTGCCCTACCAGCCCTTTCAGCTGGACTCCAGGCTTTACCCAAGCTTCACTCCCTGGCTGAACTGTGTCTTCTTCTGTCACTGGGACAGACGGGCAGAGGTGGTGCCTGGGAGCCCATCAGGTGGGCCTCCTTCTCATACCCACCACCTTGCCCCCTCCAAAATCAAAGATGTGAAGCCCCCAAGGAGACCTCATCCAAATCCCCTTCCGAGGACCCCTCCTGAGAGACGACCCTTGTCCCCTACTAGACCTGGGAGACTTCCGGGCCTGGGAAGCAGTTACGTTTGTTGTTGCTGGAGAAGCTCTGAACCGCCGTCTTTGACCCAGCCTGTCTCTCCAAGGTCCCCAGGGAAGAGGAAGCACCTGGTGACTGAGTCTTGTTTGCGTTTGGCCAGGCTGAAGGTGGGCACAGATGACAGCCCCTGGCCCCTTCCCTGCTGCACCTGGGCCTTCCCTTTCCAAACCCTATCCCAGCAGTTCCTGCCTCCCGCCTCCGGAGCCTGGGCAGAAAGAAGGGCAGGATTGCTTTGACCCCTTTACAAATGAGTCAACTGCGGGCCAGGGGCGGGAACAGATTCTCCCTCCTGGTTTGGTCAGTTCATGCCAAATCCAGGACTGGGGTCTGAACCTTGGGACTCCTGAGGAACAACCACTTACCCCGATTTCTTACTCCCTCTATGGCCCAGGGCCTGCTCTTTCTCAAGCCTCCACCCCAGTTCTCCTCCCCATCACTCTGCCTGCTCACCCAGGCTGGAACCAAAAGGCCGTCTTCTTTTGCAGCCCCCAAAGTCCTCAGGCAGGATAGGCCCGAGGTTGGTACCAGAAACTGTGGTAAGGGGCCAAGTGGCTGCCAGCCTCACCATCTCCTTTGGTGTTGTGGGAGGAGCACACAGCACGGGGCTCCAAAGCCCCACACAGCGGGGCAATCACAGACACTTCATTCAGCTTCCAGACCACCCAGTTCTGCATCAGTAAATGGGCCTGGGCAGCTCCTACAGGTCTGGTCCACTGGGACTGCCCATCAGCTCAGGCCTGGTGGCTTCTAACTGGTGACTTGCCCTCTTAACACCCCTTGGTGGGACTGGCTTTTATGTTATTGGGTCCCCCAGGCTGGGAATGAGGGGCAGCTCTACTGGGCCACCAGCTGAACCCAGAGAAAGGCACCTGGTGTTGGCTGCCACAGGAGGATCAGCCAGAAGTGTGGCACCTCCTGGATGCCGCTGTGTCTGCTGGGAGAGAGAACAGCACTCCACTGGGTTTCTTGGGAAACACCACAGGTAGAGAATGTTTCTCACTGGATTCTGTTGTTCCACTGCTAGACAGCCTACAGCACATCTGTCACAGCCATGGCCACACCCACAGAATGGGCAGCAGAGGCTGCCACATCCTGACCTGCAACCCAGGTCCTGGAGAGTCAGGCAGAAAGTGAAGGCAACTGGTGCTTGCTCCTCTGCCTCCTCCAGGAGGCCTCCTGGACTGGAACTCTTGGAGATTGGGAACAACTCAGTCAGCAGCCTTTCTTTGACCCAGCAGACTTGGCTCTTAGCAAGTCCCCACTCACCTCCATGCACACGATTGAACATACAGAAAGTGCTTGGTTACTCCTGTGGACTCGGCATGGGGGAGGCACCAGTGTGACTTTTCACTTTGCTTTCAAGTTAAATGGCGTGATGGACTACCCAAGATTTTGCCCCAAATGTGAAAATTTGGCTTAGGCTGTGACCAACTGATCAGCGCTCACCTGGCTTGACAAGGAAGGCCTTGGTATCCCCTGGGTGAGGCTAGGGAGGGGGGCCCCCTGGCTTCAGAGTAAAGGCTGTCTCAACCTCCCTCCCCTGTCTGCAGATTTGTGTTCAGGGTAACATCTCCAGACAGAAACCCTGGCCCCAAGCTCCCAGAGGGTCACCTCCCTAGCAGAACCTGGAGACAGGGGACTCCTTCAAAGCTGAGGGAAGACCTGAGAAGCAGGTCCTCCTCCTCCACCCAGCAGAAGGTCTCTTTGACACAGGCTGCTTTCCCCAGGCCAAGGGCTGGGAAAAGCAAACCCCCTTCCCAGATAGGTCTCAGCTCTGCCTCCCTCTCTGCTCGGCCCGACAGACCCTCTCCTGGGCTGAAGGTTCTAGCCCTAGATTTTTCTCTGGGATCGGGGAGGTGACACCTACTTCTTGTTCCTCCCTGTATGCCTGCTGCCTTCCCCTAGCTCCCTTGGGTTGGGGGAGAGGGACAGGGCGTTGTCCCTGGGGAGCACTGACACCTGCCATGAACTTCCACTTGCAGGTACAAAGAACCCAGGGTGAGGAGGGGCAGGGACTGCTGCCAAGGAGCTTGGAGGGCTGGGGGTAGGTGAGAGAAGGTGCCATGGGCAGACCCAGGCCCAGGTGGGATGGCATCCTGATCTCACCCCGCCTAAGGGGTCTCCATGCTCTCCCCTCCCTTCCTCCCTTCCCTGCAGCTGATGTCCACACACTTCTTGTTCATTTCTCAGCAATGCTGGCCTTTCAGAGTGTCCTCTGGGTGACCAGATGTTCTCATCTGCTGTTGGCCCCATCCTGAGCCCTCAGAGGACAAGGTGGATGGGAATGTCAAAACAGTGTCTCCTGGGGGTTTCCCCACATATCATTGGCCATGGCTCTCCACACTGAGGCCTGCTGAGGGGTGCAGCTGGGCAGGATGGGGTGGGGGTGTCTGCCCCCAGCTTATAAAATTCCCAGGCACACCCTGTCTGCACCCCGCCTTCTTTTTCCTACAGCTGTAAAGATACATAGACCTATGTATGTGTGTATACACATACACCCACATCCACCCCCCCACAAACACACACATACACACACACACACCTTTTTTTCTATTTGACATCTGTCTCCTCCATCTAGAATGGAAATGCAGAGTCTAGGTTGGTTCACCGACAGGATGGTGGTGCCAGGCTCACGACAGATGCTTAGCAATGTTTCTGGAAGGAATCCACAGCAAGGTCAGGCTGCCCTACTGAAGTTTCTGGGCCCTCCTGCCCAGGAACTTTCCTTTACAATCGTAGGCATCCCCAGAGTCTGTCTGCAGCCAGGCAATGGGATTATTTCATTCACTTTGGCTCGAAGGTGACACTTCACTTTATTAAACAACAAGATGGCCTCTGAAGGCGCCGAGCCGCGTCCACCCAGATACCACCTACCACAAACTGCAGCAGCTTCTGAGCCCAAGCCCTGGGTGCTATTCCAGAGGAAGGGTTTTACTTATGGAAGAGAGAGTGTGTGTGTGTGAGTACGTGAGAGTGTGTGTGTGTGTGTGTGTGTGTGTGTGTGTGTTGTGGGGCAGGGGGCATTTCTCAAACGGCCCTGTTTAACAGCAATCTCAGGAGCAGTGAGGCAGGCAGGGGACTCCATCTCATTCCGCTGCCTGGCTGAGGGTGGTAAGTGAACCAGGCTCAAGACCTCAAGGAGGACACGCCAACCAGAAACTTTCACCCCAATATTTATTGATCCCACATTCTGGAAGACCTGGGACTTACTGGGAACTTGGTTTTCCTGCAGGACTGGGAATAAGACCTAGAGAGCAGAAGGTGGGTGGAAGGGGGAGACAGTGCCTGTGAGGGCACAAGAGGTGTGGACACGGGCCGTGGCACCCACAGAGACAGCTACCCTGTGCGCCTTGTCTTGCCAAGCCTGCCCTGCAAGAGAGGGGCATGTGGCAGACAGCAGGCGTGGATGAGCCACCGTCCAGGTCCTGGTCCCTGGGAGTCTCACAGGCTCTGTTTCTTCAGGATGCCCCAGACGCTGGGTCTTCTGCTGCTCCCACATCTCTGGGCTGAAGTGCCATCCAGAAGGGTGGGAGGACACAGCCCACCACACCCCTCCTCTCACTCCATGCCCCTCCAGAATCCTACCAATCTGCAGGGGAATAAGACTCCTTCCCAAAACCAAGGCCATCACTGACAGGGTGAGCCATGACCCCAGTGTGGTTGGCCTGTGGGTGAGTGGGCCTCCCCTCATCTAAGGCCCTGTCCCCTAGCCCCTTCCTCTAGCTCAGCCCTCCCATTGTGGAACTTGGGGGTTCTTCCACCCCTTATTTCCATGATACTGGCCTGAAGGCTCAGCTTTCTGGGGAGGGTCTGGATGTTACTTAGAGTCCTGGTTTGTGGAACTTTCAGGGCTAAAACTGGGACAGTCCTGGGAAAACCAGGATGGCTGGTCACCCTAGTGTCATTCTCCCCCAAGCCCTTCTGAACCCTGCAGGTGGGTTCCACACAGATGACCCTAATGGCTTCCCACCCCCTCACCCTTCCCCTACACCCTTGTGCTTCAGAAAAAGCCACACTATTTTGCTTCCTTTTGTGTTTCAGACCCAGCTCCGGTGGGTCCTCATACCTTCCCCAGGCCCTTCAGGCTCAGGGCCCCTTCCTCCCCCAGTCCCACAAGGTCCTGTCCACTTGACCTCTCCACCCTAGGGGGTGGCAGGCCTTGTGACTCCAATCCACAGTTGAGACACGAAGCCCTAGGGCAGCCTCAAACTCAGTGCCGGGGCATTTCCTCAGACAGCTCAAGAGAAACCAACTGGGCTGCCACCTCCTAGCTGTGATCCAAGCAACTATCCCCAGGCTCCCACAGCCCCTCACCCATCCTGACCCTCCTGGGGTTCCACACCCCAAGTGTCACAGGCTCACACTCTCTCCATGGAAACATCTTCATTACATCTTTAATGTTCTCACATGGAGCTACTCTGGGTTCAATTACAGCTGTATGTATCCTGAATTCCTGGCAGCCTCCAGTCGGGCTCAAGTGCTAATGTATTTATAGCATTTAGAGGAGGGAATAAATCCAGAACCTTCCCCATGGGGGCTTCCTAGGCCCATTCCTCCTGAAATGGGGCATTTGCCCAAAGGAAGGTCTGCATACACCACCCCTGCATCTCCTCCGACCAGCAGTGGCCAGTGACAGTGGCAAGGCTGGGCATGGGACATGCTTCTGTGCATGCTTGTGTGCATATGTATGCCCAGCATAGAAAAAAAGCCCCGCTCTTGGGGTCTGTCTCTGCCCAATGCTTTGCCAGGACCCCTCGCATCAGCTCTGACCCTGCAAGGCTTATGGAGAAGCCAAGTGCAGGGACCCGTTTCCCCACTCTATAAACACTGAACGGCCCTTCCCATAGATGGGATGGAGGTGGGGAATTCACACATAGACTAGGTTTTTTAGGTCTTTTTCTGAGGGGCAATCCCTCACCTGCTTTCAGGCAGTCATAACTGCCCCCCAAGCCTGCAGCCTGTGATTACTGCCCTCAGATCAACAGCCTCTCCCAACCCCAGATCCCCAGTAGAGCCCAAGACAGGGAGCCGTTTTTCAGAAGCAGTTGTGCCCAGTGAAGCAATGCAGTGGAGAGAGGAACCCTGCCATGCTTCCCTCTTTGTGGCAGTCCCTGAAGATTGAAGGCAGAGAAGATAGCCTACCCTGATGCTCTGCTACATACCATGGTGGGGAGGTCAACTTAGAGGGTGGGACCAATGTGACATTCTCCATCCTGCCCCGTCTGGGACAGGCACATGTCTGCCCACGGGAACACTCATGCATATGCATGAGGCCTCTCTTCCACTTCCATTCCCCTACTTCCTTCCCCCTCAGCTCCCATCCTAGCTTGGGCCCAGTAACATCTGGCTGCCAGGGATGGGTGGCTGGAGACCTTCTAGACCCTCTGTAGTATGGATGGACCCTGGCTGTGAACTGCCCTTCTCCTGGCATCCTTGAATACTGGACAGTTTCAGCTCCATCTCTGGGCTTCTCAGGGCCCATAACAGGTGCTGACCTACTCTCTATAACTTGGGTGGTTTCCTGTCCCCACCTCAGAAGAGGCTCCAGATTCCAAAAAACAGGTGTCTCCCTGATAGAGGGAAACTTCCCCTCTCCTCCCCCAGTCCCTCCCGCTCTGTATCTTTCCCCACCTCCTCCACATCAGAGGGGCAGACCCTGATGTGAGGGATCTGGACAAGGGATAAGGAAGCTGGCAGTAGCTCTTGACCTTCTCAGCATGAGGGATGGCCTCCATGCCATGGCCCTCAGGTCAGAAGTCAGTGGTCAGATGTCCAGCCTGGTCAGGGCCCTCTCTTAGAGCCTAGAGTCAGCAGGTGGGTCTGCAGAACTGCTGGGACCTGGCTTGGCCCTCTCATGTCTTCGCAGGGCAGGTCCTCAGAGTAGGTCTTGATAATCAGGGAATGGGGAGCTCTGTGGGCACCATGGCAGGTCTCTATCAGAAGTCCAAGCTTGTCCCAGGCCACTCATGCATGGATGGCATTGGCCACGTCGGTAAACACCAGCCGGCTGGGTCTCTGCAGTGAGCCCTGGGAGGGCAGAGTAGTCTGCAGGAAGACAGACAGGGGCATCAGAGACCATGACCAAGGCCATGCACTCGCTGGCCCGGTCACCTCCACCCTCACTTCCTGGTGCCTGCTTATGCTTGGCACCAGCAATGGCTTCTGCGTGGAATGCACTCCCTCCAAGCTCAGCCTAGAAATACAACTTGGCTCAGATGACTCCTCCCCACGAAAGCCATCCCCATCTTGCCCTGTCACCTTGGCGACACTTACTGTGTTGATTTAATTATGCATGCATCGTCTTTTCCCAGCAGGGGAGTCAGAGGGCTGGACTCTGCACCCCCACGCCCTAGCACAGGGGCAGCACAAGGGAGGACCAGAGGAAACAAGTGTCAAGTGGCCAGCAGTCCCGGGGCTGAGTGGACCAAGGTTCTCTGTGCGAGTTCCTGAATATCCCAAGAGGGCGATATATCCTGACCCAGGTCACGCAGAACTGGTGGCAAAACCAAAGGGTCTTCAGACTCCCAGCCTGGATTCTTTCTGACCCCAGGAAGATGCAAAGAGGCTGGATGAGTCAGGGGCAGCCCAGGCCTGCTCATGACACTCTGTGGCACTTGGGAATTTGGGGGAATGGTGGCAAGTGGTCAGGCAGCTCAGTGGCTACAGCAGGATGACCACACAGGTCCCATCTCTTTGGATGTAGGAGGCAAGTTAGGCTGGGATCTTTCCATCCTGGGTCTGTCAGCCACTGGGAATCCACCAGCCTATTCAGAGGAACTGCTGTCTGAGAGTCTGACCCCATCCACAACCCAACCCACTCAGCACCACAGACCCTCAGGAAGCAGAGGAACCCAGGGTCCCAGTCACCAACAATCTCCCCCATTAATCCTTTTCTACTTTCCTAACCAGTACATGGGGGCACACGGAGCATGAACTAGGATTTTCATTTGTGGGTGAGAACACTGAGGCTCAGAGATGCCAGTGGGCCTCCCAAGATCACTAGGCTATGGGGCAGAGCCAGGCTTGTTCCCAGGACTGCCCAGCCTGGCCTTGCACTGGGAGTTCGTGGGTGGTCCCCGAGCAATCTGACCGCTTTCTGAACAAATCTGGCAAAACTTATGTACCCAATACCTGCCAGGTGACCACAGGGCAGGTGCTGAAAAGTTGGATGAGAAAGGAGGGAAGGTAAGGGTGGAGGACGGAGGATGCTGCAGGTGGGGTGGGGAGCCTGGTCAGTGCCCACCTTGCCCTGCATGGCCTGCACGGAGGTGGCAGCCTGCATGGAGGCAGCATCCCGCCCATGCTCCAGCAGCTCCTGCTCCAACTCATCTTGTTCCTCCGTGGGGTCGAAGTTGTACATGGGCATGAGCTGGTGGCGTAGCTTCTCCAGCCTGGGGATGGGGGCAAAGGCTGCTGGCGGCAGGGAAGGCCCTTCCCCTCCCAGCAGCCCTCCAGGCCCTACCTGCTGACTAGCTGAGCCACAGCACACAACCATGCTTAGGGCCTTAACATTTCCCTTGAAATGGTATTAAATGACAGACATTTTTGCACCTATAGTACCAGCTCAACACCTTAGATGGGTAGCCAGGGAGGCAGCAGTTAAACAGGCCAATTGTCCATGGGCCCTACAGGGATCACGTAGGCTAGGGCCTTGCTGTAACCTACAGTGTCTGGAGCTCAGGTGGGGTTGGGGAGCCAGTAGCAGTCAGCTCAGAGCAGCAGGGCAAGGGTGGCTGGGCAGTGGGTGGGAGTAATCCCAGCCCTCCCCCTTCCTGCCCTCCCCAATCCCAGAGTTATACCTAGTTATCTAGAATCCTCACACCTGCCTGCCTTGTGTGTGAGATCCTTGTGGGAGGGGGCCCTCAACCCTCCCTGAAGGAAAGTGGTCACCCTCAACCTTGAGTGGGCAGAAGAGGCCCTGACTCCCTGATCAGCTTTCTACCTGCTTCCCTCGGAGCCCAGCCCAGCACTGCCCATGGGCTTGGGTTTTGGGTTTGGTGGGGAATTACCTCTTCTTCTTCCTGATGTACAAAACCTGCAAGAGAAGGAGCAGCATCAAATGGCAAGGAGAGGAGGCCCTGAGGAACCCAGCAGCCCTTCTGGACGGGGACATGCTGAGGCTGATGAACAAGAGACCTGTGGGCCCCCATCCTAATGACATATACATCCCCCCCTTCATGCCCTCCTTTGGCGTTTTTAGCTGCAAACAGTGTCCAGACTGAGTTTGGGGACTCAGTGGCTCCCTTAAGGAGCCCAGCCTGGGAGACCACACATTTAGGCCCACCCTGGGGACTGGTGGGCCCCACCTATTGGCTGTGCTGCCAGTACTAACTGCAGCTCCAGCCACTCAGCACCTGCCTGTGGCTCCCCAGGGCTGAAGGGGAAAGGGAAGGCTTCAGCACAACCCCTCCCAGCAACTCTTCCCAGGCCCAAAGCTACATGCAGGCAAAAAGAAAAGGGACCAGGCAAGGTGGCGCATGCCTGTAGTCCCAGTAACTCAAAATATTGAGATGGGAGGATCTCTTGAGCCCAGGAGTTCGAGTCCAGCCTGGGCAACATAGTGAGACCCCGTCTCTATAACAACAACAAAAAGAACCAGGGATAGGCAGTGGCCAGACTCTGTAGCATGTAGGACAGCAACTCTAGGCAAGGCCCTGAGCTGGTGGTCTCTGGAGTTCCTATGGCAGGCTTATGGCCCCCAGTGGACTAAGGTGGGGGAGGGGACCAGAGCCCCTAGGCATCAGCCCAGGTCAACTCCCCAAAACTCTGATGCCAGAGGAAACTAAGAAAGCCCCTAGGTCCAGTCCCCCATTGTACAACCTTGAAGGTGAGGGCCTAGGCAGCCTGAGAAAACATCTAGGACCTCTGGGCCACAGCAAGAAACCCTATACAATGCACCAAGGAGATGGAGGAAGCAGGTAAGACCTGGGGGACCACCTTGGGCAGGGAATCCAGGGACTTCTGCCATCATCCTGCTCTTCCCTAAACTGGCAGTTTCTGACTACCAGGAACATGACTACCTCTGCCTGGGGAAAGCACCGCCCTGTGGTTTGCCTCAAATCCTTCTACATTCTTTGTGCCCCATTCACAGCTTGAATCTAGTTTGGTTTCCAGCCTGGCCCAGAGCTGGACCTGCAGGACCCCAAAAGCCTGAAAAGAAACTAGGGTATGGATCCTCACTCTCCCCTCCCCTCCAGGGTCACATGTGGGGTGCCCCCTTGCTCTCCTGTGGGTAGGCTGTGACAGGAACTCTGGGGTCTCCTGGCCCAGCCCCTACCACCCTGAGCAAGTGGGCCCAGCCCCAGCCCCAGCCCCTGTGGTCCCTACCTCTCAGCCCTTGCCCCAAGCCCTCCTTCCTCCCCTGAGACCCTGTAATTCAGAAGGATCTACAGAAAAGGCCAGAACCTTTACCCAGTTTCCATGCCTTTGCCGCTCTTCCTCAGCTAACACTCACCCCCACACCTTCCTTCCCAAATCTTCCCGACCCCTCACTGTCCAGCAGCTGCAGCCCCACCTCCTCCAGAAACCTCCCCCACCACTGATCCTGGTCTGCGAGTACTAAGCACTTTTCCCTCCCGGATAAGGCAGAAAGCCTTGTGCAGATTTGCTCCTCCTTGTACCCATGTCCCTGCTCGAAACTGGCATCGGGGAGAGGAAGCAGCACTTAGAGAGCACCTCTGGGCTTGTCTCCGGTCCCCAGGAGCTATCTTCTGCCCTCCACTGCCTTTGTCCTACAAGCTTCCCACCTCTCTGATTTTGGCAAGAGGGCCATCCACCCAAGCCTTCTGAATGTTCCTCTAGAACAAAGAGTAAGGGAGCGTTCTCAAGTTCCAAGGACAAAATCTTTCACTGAGAGTAACGAGGGCAGTTTCTAGGCCCCATTCTGTCCCTAAGGGTGCCTCCATCTGCTTACCCACTGCATGGGTGCCAAGGGAAAATGTTGGCATCCTACCTCACCCCCACCCAGGAGACCTCTCGGGCCCTGGCCTCATTCTGCACGTGCTGCACCCTGGGCCTGCCTGCTGGCCGGCAGTTGCTCCCTGGCAGCAATCCAGAGCCTGCGGGGCCCATATGGCAACTCTGGTTTAACGGAAGCTCCAACCAGGCCATGACGGACCATCCACAGCCCGATTTGTCAGAGCGACATGTTCCTGAGCCCAAGGCCAGCCATCAGAGCCTGTGAGGAGCAGTGGGTGGATCCTACCATTGCCAGGAACACTGGGGAACCTCAGTGGCACCTCATTCTCCCTAGTCTCAGCCTGCACAATCTCCAGTGGTCCCTTAGTGACATTCTGAGTGTCCAGGTATCATCTTAGGGGACAGCCCATATCCTTAGGGACTGACACCAGATCAGGAGGCACCCCACTCACTACTAGAGGATTCCTGCAGCCCTTTCCCCAGCCCACTTCCTGCCTGATGGCTGCCCACCTCCACCCCTTCTCATGACATGGAGGCCAGGCTTCCACTTTGAGGTCTCAGCTCTAATTTTGCTTCTCAGCTGTCCCTAACCACCTAGTCTGGAAAGCACCCTGCTTTCCTGCTTTAGTCCCCACATCAGTCCCTGCAGGCTTCCTTTGCAATCCTTGGTTTTTATCTCTTTCCCACTCCCTGTAAGAACCACAGGGCAGGACCTTGTCTTCCCAGCCTCTATTGGGTCCAAAAGGCCTGTCCCAGGGCAGGCACTCAGTAAATAACTGCCAAGTGAATAAATGAATGTTCACTGCCAACAGCCTCCCGTGAGCAGGTCATCTCACCCAGACTCTGCAGCCTACAGTCCACGCCAACCACCTTTAAGCCTCTTCTATTGCAACCCCACACCCACTGCCCTAACTGTCCTGCTTGCTGCTTACAGAACCTTCTGTCTGCCTCCAAGCTTTTGCCCATCAGCACCCTCCACTTGAAACTCCCTGACTCCTAGGTAGCTTTCACAACCCGGCTCAAGACACCATGTATTCCTGAGAACCTTTTCTGTTTCTTCCAATTAGAAGCACTGCTTCTCTGGTCTCTGGGCCCCAATGGACAAATCTCTGTGGGAAGGGAGGACAGCACTCTCATTAACAGATTGTTGGCCAGGTGCAGAGGCTCACGCCTGTTACCACAGCACTTCGGGAGGCCAAGGCGGGTGGATGACCTAAGGTCAAGAGTTCGAAACCAGCCTGATCAACATGGTGAAACCCCGTCTCTACTAAAAATACAAAAATTAGCCAGGTGTGGTGGTATGCACCTATAATTCCAGCTACTCAGGAGGCGGAGACAGGAGAATCACTTGAACCTGGGAGGTGGAGGTTGCAGTGGGCTGAGATCGCACCATTGCACTCCAGCCTGGGGAACAGGGTGAGACTCCATCTCAAAAAAAACCCCAAAAAAACAAAAAAACAGATTGTCTTCTGATTAGGTTCTCTATAAATCTAAACACTGATTATCCTCCCCCAGCCTACCCCAGCTCTCACCATGGCCACAGCCAGGCCTATCACCGTGATGATCCCAAAGGACAGAAGCATGGTACCCACGCCGGCCGCACCACCAGCCGCATCAGGGATTCTGGTGTCATTAACGGTGGTGGAGCTTGGGCTGAGGGTAGTGGTCTCGGAGGCTGGCCCATCTGTGGCAGGTTCCAAGTCAGACTCAGAGGTGGGTGGGCGGCTGCTGAACCAGCCCCTAGCAGATGCAGTCCTGGAGTTCATGCTGACGTGGAGAGGGCCCTGGCTGAGAGGCTGCCTGAGGCCAGTCAACCTGCCCACTCACTCCTGACTCCGGAGTGTCCCAGCCTGTGGTTCCTGCCACCTGTGGTGGCCACCTGCACAGCCACCTCCTTGGATAAAGGGAGCCCCCTGCCTTCCTGGGTGCTAGAAAGGAAAGAATAAAAAACATGAGGCTAAGGACAGGGGCTCAGTAGTGAGATGAAGTCTCTCTAGGTTCTGAAAGACTTTTGGGGAGATAGGAAAAACCTTGGGGAGATAAAGGTTTGAGGGCAAGGATGAGGGCAAATTCAGGAGACATTAGGACATGTACTTTACATATCTACGGTGCCTTTGTTTTTAGGAACAAAATTTAAGCCCTGCATCCTCTGTCTGTAAGTAAGCAGATCACAGTGATCATACCTGGAAGATATGAAAGGCAGCGGGGATTTTGAAAGAAAAAGTCTCCATCCCCTGATCAAAAACTCCCCCCAACCGGCATCCCCATATCCACCTCCTCATTCCCTCCCTCCCACATCCCTCATCCTGCTTGGGGAAAAAAATACCACAGCTTTTTCTTTTCCTGGAGGGAAACACTTGCCCAAGAGTCAGACAGGCCTGTCTTTGATCCCAACTCAGCCACTTAACTAGATGACCACAGGCAAGTCACTCCACCTCTCTGTGTCTCCGTTTTCCTGAGTCTAAGGAGGGAATATTGAGAACATCCCCACAGGGTCGTGAGGTTACAGAAACGGCAGAACAAGCAGGCCTCTAAGAAGGACTTAGCTCAGCACAAGCCCCAACCATAGTAAACATCCAATACATGTTAGGTTTTCTCCCCATGGCCAACCTAGTCACAAAGGGGAGCCGCAGGAGCCCCTGGACCCAGGCCACTGTGTGGTCCGCCTATGCTTGGAGTGTGAGTGCAGGCCGATGTGGAAAGACCAGAAGACAAGAAGGAGAGAGAGGCTCTGGTTCTCTGGCAGGGCTTCTCTGCAGGCTCTTGGGGACATTGGACTGCCCTCCCTCACCACTATCAATAGAGGGGCTGCTAGGGTCAAGGAGAAAGGCAAGAGGGGAACATAGCTTCAGAGGCAGGAATGGAGCTCCCAGTTTGGGTGCCTTTTCTTCCTTTACTCTCCTCCCCTGGAAGCAGAGGGTGAGAGATTTGCCCAGTGCAGAAGGCCCCGGTTAAGGAAGGGTGGGAAGAGGTTCCAGCCAAGCTGCAGATGGGAAGGTCTAGCGAGAGGAGGGAAACCTAGCTTATGGTTGCACACATGTCCCCTTGGGCTGGCCCATTAGTGGTGGTGCCTCTCTGTAAAGATGCATGGGCATGTATGAGGTGTGCACACATCTGTGATGGCCCCTTAGGAAAGGGCAAGGCTGGTAGAGGGTTACCGTGTAGAAAGGCTCATCCCTCTTTGCCTTCTCCCTCCAGCTAGGCTGGACACACAGGGAAGTCCTGGGTTCTTTTCTTGGCTCTGCAACTGATCCCAGGCGTGACCTTGGGCCAAACCCTTAACTCGTGCTCTGAGGCTCTGTTTACTTCTCCTCCAAAGGAGAGAAGGAGCCCTACTGACCACTTTCCAGGCCAGCCTCAGGGTCCAAAGGGGAAGCAGGGAAGGAAACTGGGGTGAAAGGGGTCGGCACTGCGACCTTCGAGAACCCACAAGCCGTTCTCTCCCAGGTCTCTCAGTCCTCCCTGCCCCAATCCCCATGTCTGCCTCCGCGACCCTGTGATGCCTCCCTTCTTACACAAGAGCAGCGGCCTCAGCACTTACTTAATCCTCTCCGGGCGCCGAGCTCAGTTGGAGAGGCTAGGGTTGGTGGTGACTGGCGGGAGGCCGGGGCTGTGGGTCCAATCCGAGGTCAGCCCTCCCTGCACGCTCCGAGCCGCAGGCCAGGCCCGCTACTACGCACCGGCTGCAGCCGCGAGCGCTGGCTCTGCCGGCCTGGGCAAGGGTGGGCAGGTCCAGGACCACGGCAGGGGTGGGGCCGGGCCGAGCAGCCTCGGGGGATCCCCGAAGCTACAGTGCTTTGCCTACCCTCACGCTCCGCGCCCCCTGCCCCTGATTGGCTGTCAGGCCTAGAGCCCGCCCAGAATTGGACCGTTCGCTTGTCGCTCGGGTCTGACTCCACCCTCAGATGGAGCCTGGAGACCGGTCGCAGTTCTTACAGAAACTGCACCTTTACCGTGGCAGGCGCTGAAGTTGGGCGGGGAAACGTGGGTGGCCAGACCCTTCCTGGGCTAGAACTCGGGATCCCTGCCAGCTACCCGTGCTGGAACAGACTCACGCCCCCAAAATGCAGATGTACAGAGGAGACTTGGGGAGAGCACTGGACTGAGAGTCCTTGGGCCTACACTGAACTCTGGCTGACTTTGTGACCTTGAAGAAGCTTCTTTCCTTTCCTGAGCCCTGGATTTCTGCTCAGTTGGGTCCTCTGGTGTGAGGGTTCTTGGTACATGACTCCAACCCCGGGCTAGAAATGGGGAATCTTCGTCTAGACAATTTGAGAGTGTGGAGAATTTATTATTGGGCACCCCGACCCAGGCAAGCTTACATATACCCTCACAATGGCATCCATCCACGGCATGCTCAGCTCAGGGAACGAGCCCTCAGATACTCCTAATCCGCCGGTTTTCAAAGGAGTTTACGAGGATCACGTGGTAGCCTGGTACAAATGCAAATGCCCCTGTGGAAGGACTGGGAAGGAGCCAGGGAAACAGCATGTTTAATAGCAGTTTAAGGCGGGGTGTCGTGGCTCACGTCTGTAATCCCAGCACTTTGAGAGACTGAGGCGGTGGATCACCGCAGTCAGGGGTTCTAGATCAGCCTGACCAACACGGTGAAACACTATCTCTACTAAAAATACAAAATTAATCGGGCGAGGTGTGGCTTACGTCTGTAATCCCAGCTACTTGGGAGGCTGAGGCAGGAGAATCGCTTGAACCCGGAGGCGGAGGCTGCAGTGAGCACAGATTGTGCCATTGCATTTCAGCCTGGGCAACAAGAGTGAAACTTCGTCTCAAAAAAAAAAAAAAAAAGTTTTTTTTAAAAGTTTTTTATTAAAAGTAAATTCGGGGGGGGGGGATGTTGATAAGACACACTTTGCGAGACGCTGCCATGAATTTTACAGAAGGCGCAACTGAGGTCAAGAGGGGTCCCAACACCTGGACAGTCTTCTGATGAGTTGCCAATAGAGTCAGAATTCGAACCCAGCTCTCTGGCTTCCTGCTCCAAATCCTAAACCGGAGCGGGAGGGAAAAGAGCGGCCCCCAGGTTCTGGTCGCCACCCGGCCCCGCCTGGTGGGCTCGGGCCACTGCCCTCCGTAGGGTCACGACAATGGGACCGGACCCAAAAGTTGGACCCGCCTTCAACACTGGAACCCGCCCACGCACAGCTCCACCGCGCCGCCGACCACGCCCCCGGACATCTGGTCCCCGCCTTCGAACTCCTGGGCCCCCTGGTGACACGTCTCCGTTTTGGCTGGCTACTGGGCTCCGCCCGCACACCGCCCGGGCCCGGTCCCTAAAAGGCAGCTCGGAGCAAATCCCATTGGACTGGAACCATATCCCTGCTGTGACTTTAAGGAAGACCAGCAGGTCCGGGCCCCCAGGGGTCAACCGCACCCACATCTTCGCACTTCCTGCCTGTGGGCCTGCGGGCGTAGAGGGCGTGGAATTCACAGCCTCCTCTCCCATCCGCAAGGGTCTGTCTTCTGGGAGGAACCCATCCACGATGGGAACCCTGAAGGTGGGCTACGGCGTCCGCCCGAGCCTTTTCTTAAATGCGCAGGCTCCGGAAGCGGGGCGGAGCGCGCGGCGGAGCGCGCGGCAGGTCACGCACATCCGAGCGTCGAGTCCCGGGCATCTTCTCCCGCAGGTGGGCGGGTGGGGTGGCCTCTCAGGCAGGTATGAACGGGAATTGGGAATCGGAACCGGGTGTTTCAACAGCAACAGACTGGAGACCTGGCCAGTTCCGTTCTCCATAGTGCAGATGGAGAAACAGGGTTGGAGGGAGGAGACCTCGTCTGGGTCGTTAACGATGCGGTGCGTGGCTGGGAGGGAGTTTAGCCCCTGACTTCGGGCTTTGGCTCCTGGGATGGCGCGCTGGTGCACAGAGCCACTTCTGAAGTTCGGTGGACTCAGATTCGTATCCTGCCTGGGACGGTTTCTACCTGAGTGACATAGGGCAAGTCGCTTCCCTTCTCAGATCCTACTTGTATCTGAAGATGTGGCACTTAGCTGGTGCTCAGTAGCTCAATAGACGCTAGTTTGGACTTTTATCCAAGGGATAGTAAAGGGGATCAATGGTTTTTTTGTTGTTGGTGGTGGTGGTGAGACAGAGCCTTGCTCTGTCGCCTAGGCTGGAGTGCAATGGCGCGATCTCGGCTCACTGCAACCTCGCCTCCCGGGTTCAAGCAATTCTCTGCCTCAGCCTCCTGAGTAGCTGGGATTACACGCGCCTGCTACCATGCTCGGCTAATTTTTGTGATTTTAGTAGAGACGGGGTTTCACCATCTTGGCCAGGCTGGTCTTGAACTCCTCACCTTGTGATCCACCCGCCTCAGCCTCCTAAAATCCTGGGATTACAGGCGTCAGCCACCGAGAGGGACCACTGATTTTTAAACCTTCAGTTAAACTTGCTTGTGACATCTTTAAATATAAAATTGTAAATTTTTTAGTTGGCAGTTTACACTGATGTCCTGGATTATGGGTTAAATTAGAAGGAAAGTGTCAGCATACAGATGGATGACAGTACATGCAAGACGTCAGACGCAAAACTCACAATCAAGGCAATCATCTGCCCCTTGTAACATCAGTTAAGATCATGTAACATCCGGTCCCTGCTGTATGTTGAGCTGCCTCCCAAGCCTTTGATATTCATAGACTAATGCATTGTTTGCCATGGGTTTGGTGTGATTTCTCCCCATCTTATGGATTAAGAAAGTGAAATTCAGAAATAATGACTTGCTCAAGCTCATACATGCTAAGTTAGACACAGATCAGTCCTATGCCCAAATATGTGCCCTAACCTACCACCAGCCCATTTAAATTAGCAGAGACTGAGCTATGGGCTCAGCTCACTCCAGCTAAAAATGTGAAGAAAACGGCCAGGCGCAATGGTTCATGCCTGTAATCCCAGCACTTTCTGAGGCAGGTGGATCATGAGGTCAGAAGTTCAGATCAGCCTGGCCAAGATGGTAAAACCCTGTCTCTACTAAAAATACAAAAATTAGCTGGGCATGGTGGCAGGTGCCTGTAATCCCAGCTACTTGGGGGGCTGAGGCAGGAGAATTGCTTGAACCTGGGTGGCAGAGGTTGCAGTGAGCCGATCGCACCACTGCCCTCCAGCCTGGGTGATAGAGTGAGACTCCGTCTCAAAAAAAAAAAAATGTGAAGAAAACATAAGTGGTCAAGACAAGAATGATCAAACAAGTGTGTGAGGCTCTAAATGGAGTCAAGGTGGTGACAGAGCAAGAGCACACCTATTCTCAGGCAGTGTGTTGGTGGAAGGGGGTTGTCATACAAGGCTCATCTGCTTTCCTGGTTCCTCTCATTCCCAGGGTGGCAACCAACTACATATGAGGACCAGTGCCATTTTGGGGCACCAGAGCTTGTAACCTTTTCATCTCTACCCAGCTGGGGCCAGGAACCACTCTCAGCACCCACCTCAGCAGCCGACATCATTAGGCAGAATTGGGAACCTGGAAGCACTCTGGAGAACCTTTTTCTGAGACATGGAGCTTTGGGGCCGAATGCTATGGCCCCTCCTGTCTGGCCCAGGGAGGAGGGGAGGTATCCGGGGCTGGGCCTTCAGCTCATGGCAACCCCATCCACCTCTGGCTGGGTTATCCAGTGCCACAGAACTGGTCAACCACTGGACAAGGGTCTTTGAGAAGAAAGGTGTCCCTGAGGCCCGGGAATCCAGTGAGTACATCGTGGCTCATGTCCTTGGAGCCAAAACAGTTAAGTTCAGTGTTGTCAAGAGGGCAGGAAGAGGGAGGAGGGAGGACCTCAGGGAAGAGATATCCAAGTTTTCTGCCCACTAAGAGTGCTTAGCTGAAACTGATAGGATTTTTCTGGAGGAACATCTTAGTGCCTGTCACACACTGTAACAGTTTATTGGATGAATGAATAAATCTCTGCCTAAGTGTTTAGGGATAGACACCTGGAGGCCTGGTATTAGCTGTTTAACCTTGGGCAGGATGCTGCCCCTATCTGGGACCAGATGATGAGAGGGTTGGGCCTCCATACCAGTGCCGGGCAGGCATTATCCACATAAGACACCTGGGTTGGGGATCCCGGGCCCAGTGAGCCAGCCACTTACATTCTCTGTGGGGACAGTTTCAGAGCCTGAGGCCAGCACTTCGGACCCAGCACTTGACCTTTCAGCAACTACAGTATATCCAGGAGCTGAGTAGCCGTCGACTACAGAGGTGAGCACCCATGAATCAGACCTGAAGAATGTGTTTGGGGAGGGCAGTCCAGCCTCCTCCATCCCCACCAAGTTCAGGGAGGAGGAGTTGTCCAAGGACTAGGGAGGTGTTGGGGTACAGAAGTGACAAGAGTGGGGCCCAGGTAGTAAATAGGAAGAAGGGAACAAGGGAAGGCTTTGCCCCAGGGGTCCCAAGGCGTTGGAGACATGGTCTTGCCTGATACTTTGGCCGCAAGTGGTGTCTCTCAACCCCGGCATGGTCCTGTTGGTCCTGGCTCTGTCACTGATGACCACCCGGCTGCCCCCTCTGCAGGATGCCCGTGCAGTACATCCTTGGAGAGTGGGACTTTCAGGGGCTCAGCCTGAAGATGGTGCCCCCTGTGTTTATTCCTCGGCCAGAAACAGAGGTAGGTGTACCACCAGGGCAAAGCAGGATCAAGATGAGGGTGGCGTTCAGGGCACCAGTCTTGCCCCAGGTTTCCTCCAGGGGGCACTGGGGCCCCATGACTGCTATCTTCACGGACAGTGCCTTTCTAGGCATATATCTCCTTGCTGACTGTATTGGCAGAGCCCAGAAGACAGAGGATTCCTGTTGGTCCCCTTGACTATTCTCATGTTCCAAGCTATCACCTCAGCCTCCAGGTCTGGCAGTGGCCCAGAGTGCCTCAAATAGTGCTGTTCAAGTACTTAACCTGTTCCTGCCATTTCTCTGGGAGCTGTCCTGTGGGCCCATGGCTCACCCAACCCACAGAGAACCAGTGCCCTCCAGCAGCTTCTCAGGAGGCATGGAGGAAATGGAGAGAGCTCCAGCCAGACAGCTGGAGACCCTGGCATCAGCTATGCGACTTCAGGCAGATCACTGCCCTCTGGACCTCTCTGGACCCAGATGATGAGAGGGTTAGACCTCCAAACCAGAGAATCTGGTGGCCCTCTTAGGTCTGCTGACTGGTCTGGTAATCTGTGTCATCCCTCAAATTCCTAGGACTTGGGATGTGTGGCACAAGTGTGCTATCCCTTGGTAAGGCACACTGGTCCTGGAAAAGATGCTTTCTTTTTTTTTGAGACAGAGTTTCACTCTTGTTACCCAGGCTGGAATGCAATGGCGCGATCTCGGCTCACCGCAACCTCCGCCTCCTGGGTTCAGGCAATTCTCCTGCCTCAACCTCCTGAGCAGCCGGGATTACAGGCACGTGCCACCATGCCCAGCTAATGTTTTGTATTTTTTAGTAGAGATGGGGTTTCACCATGTTGACCAGGATGGTCTCGATCTCTTGACCTCGTGATCCACCCGCCTCGGCCTCCCAAAGTGCTGGGATTATAGGCGTGAGCCACCACTCCCGGCCGGAAAAGATGCTTTCTATGGCCCTTCTTGGACTTCCCTCTGACCTTTAGGTGGCAGAGCTGGGAGCCAGATGGCGCAGACCAGGGAGTAGAGCTGGGTGAGAGCTGGTGGGCAAGCCAGTGGGCACTAGGTTCTGAGAAGGAATTTCTAGAAAGACCCAGGCACACAAACATTTCTGGGAAAGGTTAGTTTCCATCCACCTGCTGCAGCCAGGGGCCCCAAACCCTTCCTTCACTTTCCCAGCTTCTGTCCCCTAGCCAAGAAACTCTCTGACCCCTCTCCCCTCCATATCATGTGGTTGGGAGGCCAGGTCCTTTCTTCACTGCCCAGTGTCAGGATGGGGACAGTAGAGAATCTGAGGCCTTGCTGAAATCACAGGGCTGTCAAGGAGGGGAGCATGGGGGCAGCACTTGGATTTCCTGACTCCCAGGTCAGAGCGCCATCCCTCACATGGGGCTGCCCCATCTGCAATTGGCATGACCTAGGATGCAGTATGGAGACCCAGAGCAAGGTGTGGCCTGCCACCAACAGGCTTTGGGAGGCCATCCTGTGGCTCCCCAAAAACGCGATCTCTGGTGAGATCATTTGCTGTCTTCAGCTGCCCAGGATCAGGGCGTGGTCACCTTTGCGTTCCTTCAGAGCTGGCCTGGCTCCAGCCATATGTGCCAGGGTTCTGAGTATCAAGTGTGGACTTTGGCTCCCATGTGGCCCCCTGATTCTTGGGTGAGTCTGGGCCAAGATAGCAGCTCTACTGCAAGGGGTGAAGTGAGGGGAGATGCCACAGTTGAGAGGCCAGGTGCTCACCTCACTGTGCAGACATTTCTGAGAACTCACCAGGTTCACCCCAATGTAAAGCCACATTGGGGGATGCCTTACCAAGAAGTCAAGAGGACGTGGCCTGTGGCAGGGAGTGGTGAGCATGGGTGTGGGAGATGGTTTCTGATGAAGGGGAGTCTGAAGTGCAAACTTGCAGGAAGCATGTGACCCAGTGAGTTGGATTTTCCCTAGGGGTGAGAAAGTGGTTCAGCCCCAGGCCTGGCAGTGCATACAGTAGGAAACTCAGGGCTGGGGGTGTGAGCCATTCTCACGCAGCCTGGTATGAGGCTGTACAGGGTGTGGAAGGCTCAGTGTTTTGTCTGTGATTGGCTTGAAGGAGGCAATGCCACCTCTCTGGGGCTGCCCCACCATAGAGGGTACTCGTGGCACTCCAGTTCTGCTGAGGCCTTGGGCCAACTTCTTGATGGGGTATGGAGTCCGTGTTGGGGCAGCAGTTCTAGGCAGAGCTGACAACTGCCTGCCCCTCACCTCCTTCCTGCATGCCCCTGCCCCTCGGCCCCACCCTGTTCTTGATTCTTCCCATATTCATCTGGAGGGGGTGCCCTGAGCCTGTGACCAGCTTGGTTTTCAGTCTCCCCAAAAGAGCCACTGGTATCAGGCTGAGGGAGGCTCCTCACTGGGCAAAGAAGAGAGTTTCTGGACTTCTTAGGCTGTTCTTTACCCCTGCCCCAAGATGGGGCACGACAACCAAGATGAGCCTCCTGTGGTCTGGAGCATTATGGCAAGCAAGAGGCCACTACTGGTGGCAGAGTCTCAGTCTCTCAGTTTCTCACCCTCCCCAAGGTGGCCATCCACGTTTGTGGTGTGTGTCTTTGAGGTCGTGAGTATCTCTATGAGGTGGCTGGCCAGTGTGGCTGGCTGAGGGGTCATTCTCCAGCCAGAGTAGGTCTGTCTATGGCCAGGAAACCAAGAGAGGCTCACACACCTGGCAAGTTCTGGTCACCCTGCCAACCTCTCAGCATGTGGCCTCACCACTGAGACCACAGGCTCTCAGTCAACAGCCCTACACTGCTCACTCTGTACCTGCCCCAACCCTGCAGGCCCAGCTTGCCACAGGTGCCCTAGTGGTCTCCACTAGTGCCTGGCACAGGGCTGGTGAGAGCTAGTAAATCCATGCCCTCTCCTGTGGGCCCCCTCACCCACAGGCAATCACTTGTTTGGTGTAGAAGAGGCTTGGAACAGGGTGGGATGGACCTGTTGGCCAAGTTCTGCCTGCCTTGGACTTGCCACCCTCTGGGTGGATGAAAATTGTTGCTGGGGTTGGGGACCTGGAAGGGTGAGATGCTTTTTGGAACCCAGCACTGGGGAACTTATATGGAAAGAAGTGTGAGTGATCTGGAGCCCTTTGCTCCACTGAGCCTGGCTGATGGCATTGGGGTGTAGGGGAGACCTGGGGATATGAGACACAGAGGGTAGTGCCACAGAGAGTTTGCCCAGCACTTAGAAAGTAGCCAAGAGGTATGTCTGTGGGCCAAGCCATGCCAGTGTGGGACATACTGCTGTGAGTTGGGCCTCAGGTCTTCCCGTTATGGAGTCTGGTGGGAGAGGCAAACCCCATCCTAGACGTTAGGCTCAGGGTGGGGAAAGCTGTGGTAGAGAGAGCCTGGCCCAGGCTTAGGGAAGATTTTCTGGAAAAGGTGGGCCTCTTTTCAGATCAGGGAAGCACCCACTTGCTACCCACCGTCCCCAGTTCCCTGAGCCAGTCTTTCCTGAGAATTGGGATCTCAGGAGTCCTGACCCTCTGGGGGGCCCCTCTGTCCACATCCAAAGGGATGCCTTTGAGATGGGGCTAACTGCCCTTTCCTTGCTCCACGCCTGGGTACTCAGGTGTCCAACTCCACTGCTGGTTAGAAACATTTCGGCCATTGGACAGCAGGAGCCCTCCACCCTTCACCCCTACCCTATGTTGGTTTCCAGGCATAGTCCTTGCAGGCAGTGGCTTGGTGAACAAGGCTCGAAACCCTCTTGTTTCCAAAGTGACAGTGTCTGAAAATGTCCTCCTGCTGCCAAGGCAGTTACAGTGCAGTCAGGCACCTCCCTCTGCACCCGTGCCTGTGGACCCGTTCCTGTGTGCCACAGCCCTCATCAGGTATAGAATTTAGTCAGGACCATGTCCCCCCATGGCCCATTCCCTCCAAAGGAGGGAATTTCCTGTCCCTTTGGCTAGGAGACTCCTTGGGGGCCTCTCAAGCTCAGCTCTGTGAGGAGGCTGCTTGCCACCATGAACCACAGGCCAGGCTCAGGTGGGGCCTTGACCCTAGGCCTCAGTCTCCTCATGGGACAGTTGTGAGGATTTAGCAGATTATACAGGAAAAGCTCTGGGAGCAGGGTCAGGCCAGAGGCAGTGGCCAGGAACTATCAGATACGGTTCTTAGCTTTTATTTATTTATTCATTTTTGAGATGGAGTGTTGCTCTGGTTCCCAGGCTGGAGTACGGTGGCGTGATCCCAGCCTACTGCAACCTCTACCTCCCAGGTTCAAGCAATTCTCCCACCTCAGCCCCTGAGTAGCTGGGACTACAGGCACCTACCACCACACCCAGCAGATTTTCGCACTTTTAGCAGAGATAGGGTTTCACCATGTTGGCCAGGCTGGTTTCAAACTCCTGACCTCAAGTGATCTGCCCACCTCAGCCTGACAAAGTGTTGGGATTACAGGCATGAGCCACCACTGCTGGCTGGTTCTTAGCATTTCTGTAAGCACAGAATGGGAGGATGTCTGTAAAGGGTTTAGCTGGGGTTTATTGAACACTTACCGTGAAACAGGTGCAGATTCGTGCATTTAATTCCTACCATGTCCCCACAAGGTGGGCTATCCTCAACTGGGCTCAGTTGTATAGATGGGAAAGCTGAGGCCTGGAGGGCCAAGGGTGACTTGGCCATGGCCCAGCTGCCGTGAAGTTGTCTGGCTTTGGCTACTTCCCCTTCCTATGTTCACACAGGGCTAACTGCTTTGGCCTCTGTATCAAGACTCCCAGGAGCCATGTTGGCACCAACTCTGATCCAGTCCCCTCTGCTTCACAGGAACTGGTTGAGTGGGTGCTGGAAGAGGTGGCCCAGAGGTCCCATGCTGTGGGATCCCCAGGCAGCCCCCTCATTCTGGAGGTGGGCTGTGGATCGGGAGCCATTTCCCTCAGCCTGCTGAGCCAGCTCCCCCAGGTGAGCCCCTCCACCCACTCTGGGTAGACTGTGACTGACACTCACTGTCCCTCCCATTAGCGCTTCCCCCACATCCCTCTGCTAGGAGCACTTGAGGGGAAGCAGCTAGATGAGGGAGGACAGGGCTGTCCTCAGCCCGGTGTGGTTCACAGACTCTAACTCCTACCACATCTGTCTGGCTAGACTTTGGCCAAGAAGAAAAGGCTGTTGGGTATTTCCCTTCTCTTCTGGTGGAGGGTTGGAGGAGGGTGCCCCAGGCCCAGTATCTCCCAGCATTGCCTTCCACATACCCTCTGGTTGTTCTTGGGACAGAGCCGAGTCATTGCTGTGGATAAGGGAGAAGCCGCCATCTCTCTGACCCATGAGAATGCTCAGAGGTAGGTGGGAGAGTTGTACTTTGGGGTCTGATCTTGACTCCTTTTCAGGTTTCAATCTAACCAATCTCTGATTTCTACTCCCAAGAAGGAGGAAGCAGTGGGAGTAGCCTGGCATGGGTCCCACAGGATTCTGAATGGGTAGTGGGCAGTGAGCATCTTGCCAGTCCAAGAAGGGTTGGCCACAATACCTCACTCCTGTAGCCAAGGGTAGGGGTCTGCCCCCGTGCTCACCCCTTTCTCTCCATCTGTCCAGGCTTCGGTTGCAGGACAGGATTTGGATCATCCACCTTGACATGACCTCAGGTACCCTCCCCTACATGCTCCTTGAGGTGGGAGCCTAGATATAAGTGCTGTTGGGTGGATGAGGCACTCTGCAGAGATGGAAGGAGGGCTTCCCCAAAAGCCACTCAGCCACACGCACAGTGTGTGTGTGCACATGTGTGGCAGCCCAAACTAGGCCTTGCTGAGGACAGTCTCCTAGGTTGACTGGACTCATAGGGACCAGCCACAGACAACTTATGAATTCATCATAACTAGTGAGTTAAGGGCTTGCTTGTTGGCAACAGATAAGCAAAAGCTTAAAATAATGCCTTTAGGATCAAATACTTGAGTGCCCTTCTTCCCCACCTGTCTTGGCACTGCACAGCTCAGCCATCGCCTTTAGAGTGTCCAGCTCAGCCATAGCCTTCATAATGTTTGCAGACCTCCAACTCCAGTTCTGGCTCCATCACCTTACCCATGGGATCCTTGAGCCTCATGTGCCCCCTCCATGGAGTATGATATACTTGGTATAGCACCTGGCACAGAGTGAAACCGATAGTCAGAACCATCAGGAATTGGCTGATGAGGCCAGACCTGCCCTCCATGTACTCTCAGTCCATGTTGGCTATAAGACTAGTGGCGCTACAGAAGAGAAAGGCTCTTTCCTGCCTAAGCAATCGGGGAGGACGCCCTGGAAGTCTTGAATGGAGTCTTGCATAACAAGGATTTTTGGCAAGGACCCTTTAGGTCTTAAAATGAAGGGCTGCCATGTTAAAGCACGCACATTCCCCACTAGGCTGTCAGCCAGGGACCCTGGGCAGTGATTTGCAAGTTTGACTTATCAGATCTACAGGCAGGCCCAAGGTGTGGCTTGATGAGAGGGACATGGTGGCAGGTGGAGCTACTATCCTTTACCTCCCAATGGATTAGTCCCTACTATGTTTTCTTCTTTGGCCACAGAAGGGAGCTGGACACACCTGCCCTGGGGCCCTGTGGACCTGGTCGTCAGCAACCCTCCCTACGTCTTCCACCAGGACATGGAGCAGCTGGCCCCCGAGATCCACAGGCAGGTGCTAAACAGGGTGGGCCAGGGAGGCAAGGCCTGAGAAGGCCTAATGGGATTGGTCTGCCCTCAAGGACCATACCATCTGGAGGGACAGGGGGGGCTGGTGCTGAAAAAGGCGCAGTGGATGCACTCCAGAGCCCACAATCCTACCTAGATTCCACTTCTACCTTCCTACTTAAGACTACTGGATAGCCACTGAACCTCTGGGCCTGTTTCCTGCCTCTGATAAAAGAGAGGTAGTGCTCTGCAGGGCTATGGGAGGACTCAGTGGTGACTTGAAAGCATCAGACACAGTGCAGGGCCCATAGGGGGCACTCAGTAGATGGGCATGTCATTTTATAGAAGACAGGCCCAGTGAGGGAAGGTGTCTTGTCTAGGGTCACATGGGGGCTTAGTGGGAAAGCTGGGACTAAACTTGGCTTTGCACCAGGCCATCCTCCCCTTACACAGGGGCTGAGAACCAGGGACAGCTCCGGAGTCCTGGATGGGGCAGCAGTCATGTGGGATGGGGTTGGGGTGTTGGTTCTCCCTTTCTGGGCCCACAGGAGTTGTCAGGGATAGCTCTAGATCTCCTAGATCAAGAAGAGGAGCAGCCTATGGGAAGGCACTCATGCCCTGACATGAGTCAGCCTGTCAGGAGGGGCCACCAGCCAATGGGACTCAGTAAGCACACCTGGTGCTGCCCATGGGAGGAAGGGAAGAGGAACTGCCACTAATTTGGGGGCCACCTTCTCTGGGTCCTCAGACTTGCCCTTCAGCCCAGAGTATAAGTTCCATGGGGCCCCATTCGTGGAAACTCTGCCAACACCCTCCATGCATTTCGAATACCCTTCCCTCAGGCTGTCACCTCCCACTGCTTTCCCTTTCAGCTATGAAGACCCTGTAGCCCTGGACGGTGGGGAAGAGGGCATGGACGTCATTACCCACATCCTGGCCCTGGCACCCCGGCTCCTGAAGGACTGTGGGTATGAATAGGATGGGTCTCCTAGGTCTGCCCCAAGCAGCCGCCTCTGCTCCTAGTGTGTACTGGGCAGGCCCTAGCAGAAGTGAGCACAGGACCCTCACCTCGCCAGCCCAAGCCGCCCAGAATGTCAGGTCCCAGCCCTGTCCTGCTGAGCCCACCCATTTCTCCCCCATGCAGGAGTATCTTCTTGGAAGTGGACCCGAGGCACCCGGAGCTTGTCAGCAGCTGGCTTCAGAGCCAGCCTGAGCTGTACCTTAATCTTGTGGCTGTGCGCAAGGACTTCTGTGGGAGGTGAGGTCCCACCCTCCTTTAGCCCTGTAGCACGCTAGTCTTTCCACTGGGGCCATCCTCAGCCCTGGCTGTGGGGAGAGAGTGCTGTTCCCACTCCGTGCTCCCCAGGGCCCAGGCAGTAACCAGCCCCTTGCTACTGTCTCCTCAGGCCCCGGTTCCTGCATATCCAGAGGTCTGGGCCATAGCATAGCTTCCCTGTGGATGCCTTGTCAGTGCCCCCAGCCTGACCAGAGGGAGGTGGATGGCACTTTCCAGAACCCAGGTGCTTATGGCATTTCCCATGGTTCTGTGATTTCCCCATGTTCTGCATTTCTAGGGCATTCCTACCACACCTGGGTAGACCCAAGTTCTCTGTCTGGCTCCATCACATCAGGGTGGCCGAGGGCAGTTGCTCTGTGTTGGTGAAATTACTGTGGGGGTGTCGGGGGATATAGCCAGTAAAGTACTGAAAGACTAACAAATGGTGACCTAATGTTTTGTTCCATGACTTGCAGGTCCCCTGACCCCTTACTCTCAGGTAGTGCTGGGGTGAGAGTTTCCTTCTGCCCCAGCTGGGCTGGCTTGGAAGAGGTGTGGGAGTGCAGCATGGAGGAAGGCACATGAGTGCTCACTCCTGGCCTTGGATACCATGGGGCCTGGCGTAGAGCACCTCATTCCCAGGGGTTGATCAGTCCTCCCCTGCCCTGGGTGCATGCACACATACTTCCCTGGCTAAGCCTGGCTCGGAGCACAGGAAGCTCATCTGCCCGTCAGCTCAGGGATGACTTCAATGAGAAGCCGAGAGATGGGGCACAGGGTTCTGGCCTCCACCACAGCCCTGGTCTATGCAGACTCATGGTCACCAGGAGCCCTGAAGATCCAGCCTTCCTGTCAACAGCGACAGGAAATCTCTAGGTTGGTGAGTGCTGATGGTGTGAGCCTACATCAGGGTGAGTCCTAAGGAGCATGGCAAACCAGGCCAGCTCATTCCACCAGACTGCCCCCTGCTGCCCTGGCACTTCCAAGGGCCTCGCAGTATGGTCTGATGGGCAGCATTCTCTGCGGGAGCTGGAGAGCTGAGTTCCAGGAGAGTGTCCTGCAGTAGGACCTTGGGCAGCTCCTTTCCCTGTGACAAGCTGGCTCTTCTGAGTCCCAGGCCAATGCCAAGTGACAGCGTCTTTACTCTTAGCCAAGTGGGATGTGCATGCTGGTGTCTGAATTCTCCAGAGAGAATGGACATTCAGACACCAGCATGACCAACAGAAGGTGTGGCCTGCCCGAGGTCCCATGATAGTGGCCAAGTGGAGACAGTAGGTTAGATCCCTGCCTTTGGGGAGCCTGTATTGCTAGAGTCATACCCAGCCTGAGTGTTGCCCTGCACTTTGGCTGGAGGACTCATTTGGCAGAGGGTCATGCTGCAGTTCCCAGCGCCCCAGGGTCCTGCCCTGTGCCCAGCCCCAGCTGCATGGACCCTGAACTGCCCGTGGCTTTCTTTGAGAAGGCTGATCCAGAAGGAACCCGGGTGGGGAAGGCAAAGTGGGTGTGCAACCAGGGTGAGGCTCCCCACTTCCTGTGCTTCCCATGTTTACAGACCTTTGCCTGCTATGGTCCTCACCAGTATTGCCCCTTCTCTCTTCCTCCGTGTGCCCTTTGGCTCTTGCTGTCTTCAGCAGCATCTCAGGGCGGCTGCCCTGATCCTGGAGCAGTTTGTCGCCCCCCACACCTCAGCCAGTCCTGGCATTCCTGATGGTCTCACCCTCCTGGCCTCAGGCCCATTCCTGAGGAAGGGCCTTGGCAAGCTTGTGGATGTTGCACTGGAAGAGAGTACTGTGTTGGGAAGTGACAGTGTCGGGGAAGCTGGGGCCGTGAGCAGAAGCCATCCTTGGGGACAACTTTCTGCCCAGAAAAACGTGTGGCTTGACTCTGCTGGGGAAAAGGTCCAAGCCAAGTGGACTGGCAGGCGGGGCCTGAAGCCTACAGACACTGGCTTGATTGGGTCCTAGACGTTGAGCCCTGATGTTGGAGCCACACCAGATTCACATCCCAGAATCTGCCTCTCACCAAGATGTGACCTTGGGCAGATGACTTCACCTCACTCAGCGTTGGCTTCTAAGGCTGAGAAATGGGACTAAATGCATTATTTTATAGGATGCATTTGAGGAGCCCATGGAATGTGCCTGGCTTGTCACATTGTGGCACTTTTCCTTGCCTTCCTCGGAGGGCAGACACAGAGAAGGAGGGCCCAGTGCCCTCAGGCGTCCGTCTGATGCTTGGGGCCAACATAAGGCAGGCAGGGACACAAAGCAGTCTGGAAAGGAGGGAAGGCGGGGGTTTCAGTCTTGCGCTCTTGAATCCTCACTGTTATCTAGAGATGGAGCCAGCAGGCTGATAGTCTGGCACCCCACATCTCCCCTCAGCCCTTCCTCACTAGGGCCCCAATGCCTTGAGGCCTAAGCCAGGGCAGACAGTGGCTCCAGCTCAGGGAAAGCTAGGCTCACCTACCCTATCCCCTCACTTGCTCCTGAGGCCAAAGCCAGTGACTTAGAACTGACCCCCCAGCACATGTCAAGGGGCACTTGCAGGTAGAATGGGAGGAGGACATGGAACTGATGGTGGAGTCCAGGCTGTGCAGGCCGCTAAGGTCTTGAGATATGTGCCTACTGCCCATGTAGCCTCCTTCAGCCACAGCCCAGAGCGTAGACAGGAGTGTAGGCTTCCGTTTGATGTACTCCGGGAACATAATTCTATCTCCTCTTCAGATAGTTGGGGAAACAGGCCATGTCTCACAGTTGGATGCTTTTCCCAGTTGTCAATGGGTTTCTCCATGGGACTCATCCAGCTGCCTTATTAAAATATGCCCCCAACCCCCTAAATGCAAGGAATATACTCTTTTTTGCTCCCTCACCCCTACCTGGACCCTGAGCCAATAGCTGCTCCCAATCCCTGCCCTAAACACTTGGCTGGCTTCCCATGACTTAAGTGTGTTCTCTTGTGTCCTATGGAATCCAGTTCTGAAGAAGTCGGGGAGGACAACTGTGGGAAAAGCCCTGGGCGTCCCTTACAAGTCCCCATCTTGCTCTTGAGTAGGCTGCCATCAAAACATAGGGTTATACTGTGGACAAGGTTTGAGAACTGCCAGCTTGAGGTGGGAACCCCTTTAACCTCTGCCGGGCAGCATGTCTTTCCCTGTCCAGCTTCACTTCTTTTTCTCTCTCATTTTTCTTTATAGGCTCCTTTTGAATGGTTTATTTTCTCTACTGCCCTGGGCTTCAGCCTTTGTACGACACTCTTCATGCCCTGAGCACAAACCTTCCCTTTGCCCAGGCAGTGCAGACCATCCCCACTTTCTTTCTTTCTTTTTTTTTTTTTTTTTTAATATATGTAAACTGCTTCACATCTTTTCCATCCCCACTTTCAAGCAACAACACAAACACTGCCTCCTTTAGGACACCTGACCTGCTCTGTGCTCTCCCTGCCTCCCCTGCACCAGTGACTTTCTGTCCCATGCCTTCAGAAACCTTCTTTTTTTTTTTTTTTTTTTTTTTTTTTTTTTTTTTTTTT
>NW_022436963.1:2211861-2261666 GCF_009761245.1 Sapajus apella
GTATTTTTTTAGTAGAGACGGGGTTTCACCATGTTGACCAGGATGGTCTCGATCTCTTGACGTCGTGATCCACCCGCCTCGGCCTCCCAAAGTGCTGGGATTACAGGCTTGAGCCACTGCGCCCGGCCCAGAAACCTTCTTATCCCCCCCACCTCTGGAGGCCCCTGTGGGTCTGGTATACCCAAGTTCAGTAAATGTCTACCAGTAAGTTAACTGTGCATACATTTTCTAGAATAGAGCTGAGACTTCCCATGTGGCCCACATCTGAAGGGCCATGTATTCTGGTCATTAGGGAGAGAAAGCCATGAGGACCTGGCCTTCTGCCCAACCCAGGCAGCTGTTCAAGTTGGACGATGGCTGGTTCAAAGACTCAGGTGCACCTGATCCGTGTGCGGCAGCCACGACAGAACAGGCTGTCCTTGGCGGCCGTAGGGGCAGGCGCCAGGTTTCCTGGAGCTCTTGGCTTCAGCCAGCCCCCAGCAAGAGTGCCGGCTAGGACAGCAACCTGATCTCCCCCTCATGACCTTCCGCCCTGGACAAGCCCCCTGAAACTGGCTTTGGGACTGTCAAAGCAAATCAACCCCTGCTCTGGTAGGCCGAACAATGACTCCCCGCCCCCCGCCCCCAAAAATGGCAGTGTCTTAATCACCTAAACCGAAATGTGACTGTTAACCTTCACATAGCAAAATGGAATTTGCAGTTGTGATTAAGGATCTTGAGATAGAAAGAGTATCCTGGATTTTTCAGGTAAACTGAGTAAAACCACAAGGGCCTTTGTAAAGAAGGAGGCAGGAGTGTCAGAGTGATGGAAGAAAATGTAACAATAGAAGCAAAGGTCAGAGTGATGCAATTGCTGGAGGAAGAGCCATGAGCCAAGGAATGCAGACAGCCTCTTCTCCCCTGGGGCCTCAGGAAGAATGCAGTCCTGCCAACGCCTTGATTTTAATTTGAAACCGATTTCAGATTGCTGACCTCCAGAATAGTAAGATGATAAATTTGTGTTGTTTGTTGTTTTCAGCCACTAAATGTGTGACAATTTGTTACAGCAGCCAGGGGAATCGAATGCAGATTGTGGTGCCTAAAGTAGAGTGCTGCTGTAACACGTGCCTACAAATCGAAGTGGCTTTGGAATTGCATTATGGAAATGAGCAGAGGCTGGAAGAATTTTGAGGATCATGATAAATTGCCTTAACCACATCTCTTCTGTTAGGTGATGTGGCCAGGGGAACGCTTCCACAACCTTCAGGCCTAAACTGCCCAGACACCCTTTTTAAACTCATATTTGGGGACAGGTGGCCCTTTCCCAGAGTGAGAAGACTGGAAGACTGACCAGTATGGACCCCAGAAGGGAGTGGGTGAGGAATGGGACTGGGATGTGAGGAGAGAGTGCAAGCCTGGCCTCCATGATCCATCTCCAGAGACTGGGTCCAGAGAGGACCTCGGAGACTGGGACCAAGCCTGTTCCTGCTCTTCTGTGGAGCTATGTGACTGGCCCAGGACCCCTTGGGTGTGTGAGGATGGGTAGGGGCCCTGTACTCTCTGGGTTGCAGGTACTGCATCTGTGAAATGAGCACAGCAGCCCCTGACTTTGAGCTGATGGGCCTGGCCCCTCCATGTAAGCCATAGGCCTGAGCAAAGCTGTGTCACCATTCTGTTCCTATGGTGGAATGGGGCCATCTCTCGGGTTTTCAACCTCCTGGTCCCCAAAACTGAAGCAGCCAACTGGTGCCCTCAGCCCTGTCCCTGTCCAGGCTGGGACTAGGACCTCCCTCTCCAGGGGTACTAAGGGACTCTGGAGACACCATCGCACCTGGCCAAGGCTTGGGGCTCCTAAAGCCAGCCCTAACCCAGGAGCCACATGAAGAGCTACTGGGAGGCCAGACATGGGCCTCATGTTGGTTTTCAGAACTGAGAAGCTAGGAGACAGACAGCATGGACACCTGGGTTCAAGCTTGGCCCAAATCACCTGAATACACTTTGGATGAAGCCAGGAGGGCCTGTTTATACTGGAATGAGTGGATCATGGCAAGACTTATGTTCAATCCCTGATCTTTTTTCCCGGAGAGGGACAGGGCTTACTTGAAGTAACAAAGCACTTGACTCCTGACTCCCAGTATTGTGCTCTCATCTCCCATTGCTTCCAAGGGCCTCTGGTTAGTTAATTGAGTTAATTAGGGGGTGCTTATATGGGTGTTCATGTAGCTACTAAACCCAGGGATTCTGGCCCATAAAGCCCACTGGGCTAGTTTCATGGGCAGATAACAGCCACGTTAGGCCAACTGTAGCCCCTGGGTGTTTGGACAGATCTGGGTCCCATCTGAAGCTCTGGTAGCTGTGGGAGGACAGCAGGATTTTCCTCTTGCAGAATGAGTGGGTGCCTTCCCCTCTGAGGGAACTGGCTATATAGCCCCCAGCCTCTGCCCCTCAGGGCCCTCCTGAGGTATCTGGAAGGACCTTTGGGATCTTTGGCCTCATAACCAGGAATCAGAAGCTTCCAATTCTAGGGCCCCCTTTTCTTCCAAAGACCACCTCATACACACAACAGTCCTACAGGAAAATGGTCAGGAAAGGCCAATTTTACAGCTCACAAAGTGGGAAAGGCAGGGAAGCCTACCTCAGTGTCACTGAAAGCCCTGAACTGAGCTGACCTTTTAGGCACCTGCTCCAGCCATGCCTAAAGCGGGAGAGTGAGAGAGCTCAGAGCAGCCCTGCCCTATGGTAGACAGGCCTGGCTAAGTGGCCCCCTTCCCAGGGGCTGGGGTCTTTTCCAGATGCTCTGCCTCTCAGAGCAGAGGATGTCACCTTATTGCCCCCTCTTGTACTAGGTCTGCAGCCCTCTTCTGGGGCATGTGGCTTGGGAAATGGAGGGATCAGATATCCCCTACTGAGCCCAGGGAGCAGATTGTTGGTACCTGAAGTACTTAGAGATCCTTGTGCTACAAATGAGGAAACTGAGGCTTAGCAGGACAGGGGCAGGGCTGGGGCAGAAAGGAATCTGCCAGTCCTTCCTTTGCCACCTGAAGACCCCCACCCCACCTTGCTTTCCAGGAATAGGCTCGCTTGCCTGGAGAGGCGGCCAAGTCCCTCTGCTGTTCCTGGAAGTCAATGTGAGGCTGAGCTTTGTGAGCTAGCAGAGCAAACCCTGAGCTGGCACTGCAGGAGCCTTCGTTGCTCTCGTACCTCAAAGCTAGGTGAGGGATCTGGACAGCCTGCCTGGCCTTCCTCCACCTCTTTGCCTTTTGAGCTCCTGCTAGGCACTGGGCCGCAAGCAGATGTTTTGCATTTATTAGTTTTAAATCTCACACAACTCTACAGTTAGGGGTTATTTATTTTATTTTATTTTGATTTTTCTAGAAATGAGGTCTTGCTGTGTTGCCCAGACTGGGCTCAAACTCCTGGGCTCAAGCAATTCTCCTGCTTTAGCCTCCCAAGAAGCTGAGACTATAGGTGCCTATCACTGTACCCGACAGATAGGGGTTTGGGTTTTTTTCGTTGTTTGTTTTTTTGAGACAGGGTCTTACTCTGTCTCCCAGGCTGGAGTACATTGGCATGATTATAGCTCAGCTCACTGGAGCCTTGAACTGTTAGGCTCAAGTGATCCTCCCACCTCAGCCTCCTGAGTAGCTGGAAATACAAGTGCAAACCACCCTGCCTAGCTAATTTTTATTTTATTTTTTGTAGAAACAGGGTCTTGCTATGTTGCCAGGCTGACACATGGGCTTTTTAATTGTCTCCACGTTGCAGTTGAGGACACCAACACTCAGCAGGGTGCAGTTATGGGTCAGGTTGCACAGCTGGACTGGAAGGGAGGATGAGGCTGCCATTGGTGCCCATTTGACTCTCAGAGACACCGAGGCCAGCATAACTAAGTCTTGGGCTGTCCCCTACAGAGATTACTGCAGAAGACACTTGGGCTTGTGGACCCTTGGAACAGGAGCAGAGGTTTCCAGGGCTGTCCCTAGAGGGCTTTCTAGAAGACCTGCAGCTGCTCCTGGGTGCGTCTCCTGAGGTATAGGGCCAGGGACTCCATCTCTCAAGCCCTACTATGTGTCAGGCACCTGGGGGATGATACCAAGTGGAGGGTCCTATAGAATATGGTGCATCCTTTGCCAAGTACTTCCAGGGTTATCTTACTCAACCTCCATGACACCCTGAGAGATGGAGGCTGTGAACCCCCTCATTATACCGAAAAGGAAACAAACAGGCCAAGAAACTTGCTTATATGCTGGCTGAGCTGTGATTCTGACACAGGTCGAGTGACCTGGAGCTGGAGGCCTTGATCGTCACACAAGGCTTGAGGAGGGGTGGACAGGACAGCCATATACCAGGCAGTAGGGACAGTCTGGGCGAAAGCCTGGAGTCCTGCAGACACATGGGTAGGGATGTGTAGGGGTGAGGTAGTGCTGGGGGGGTGCCCTTGGCTGAGCTCTGAATGCCTTTCTGGGGACCAGGGACCTAAAGAGGTTTTTGAGTTGAATTACAGGAGTAGAGAGGCATTGAGGCTGCTCTTTCTGGCTGTCAGAAAAAGGGGGCTGGGGCAGGGGGCTGCAACTCTCCAGAGTGTGGAGGCAGCTGTGGTCTGTAACAGTGGCATCAGATATTCTGGAGCAGAAGTGACTCACAACCATTGCTGAGGGGTTGGATGGGGGATGGCCAGGACCACAATGGGCCCAGGTATCTGATTGGGACCTGGGATAAATGGGGCCACCCTGAGTTGGAGACTGGGTGCTGGGGACAGTTGGGGAGTTTGACAGTGTGGGATGCCTTCAGAATATCCCAGAGGCAGTGTCAGGGCATCTGGAGATGCAAATGTGACCATATGGGGACACAATCCAAAGGCAGCCCTTGAAGTGGAGTTGGGAAGACCACTCTCCTGGGCCTGGGTGCTGGCAGCAACAGTACCGGGCACCTGGCGTTAATTTGTACACTCATAAATCCATCTGTCAGCACATCAGGGATCCCTTCTTTGGCCCATAGTACAGATGAAGGGACTGAGGCTTAACCTGCCCAAGGTCACATACAGCTAGCAACTGGCCATGCTGGAGTTTGAACCTAGTCCTCTGACATCCCAGCCAGGAGAGGGGTAAGCAGGCTGCAGAGGCCAAATGCAGCCCAGGACCTCAACCCCCATAGGAGCCCCAGGATCCAGTAAGGTGCCCCACAGCCAACGTGAAGGGGAAAGTGATGAATCAAACAGAAAGCAGCAGATGCAGACAAGCTCTCTCCCCGGCAGTCCAGGCACCAGATTTTCACGCCCACAGTAAAGGGGCCAGGCAGAGCACTAGGTGTGGGGCAGGAGAGGACAGTGAAAGTGGTTGCCGCTGAACCCAGACTCTGATGTACTCCGGATATGGGTGGCACGGACTGACAGACACCCAGCCCAGCTCCACACTGAAAGTTGACTGTATCTCAGCATGTGAGGATGTGAAGTTTGCCTTGTCAGGGGGAGCATTTCAGGTCCCTAGGCCTGTGAGGTTCTGGGATGAGGCACCAGATAAATGAGTCTAAAAACCCTTGTTGAAGACACTCCAGAGCTCAAAAACTGACCATTGCTCCCTACTCTCATGGCCTGCACTGAAAGCCACTGTTTCTTCATCATTCTGCTCAGCCCTCCTGCCTCAGCCCCGTAGAGCTTTGGAGCCCCTTCTTTCAAAGTACATTTCATGTGCAACTCAAATGTGTATTTTTAAAAAGATAAAGTGAGCATCTTGTTAGCATAAATGTATTTTGTAAGTGCAAATTCTTTCTTAGCATGAGGGGCAAACAGCAGTGAACACAAATGTTTGAACTGGGGGCTGGGATGGGAGTTGTAGTCTTATGTTGGTCTCAATGTCCAGTTTGATTTTGGTGGCACAGGACTAAGTTACCGCTCATTCTTACAGGTGAGCGTTTACAAATCCTAGCTCTGTGTCTGAAACCCACCTTGCAGTCTCTTTGATTTACAGGGACAGTAAGAGAAGCCTTATTTCAAGCTCAGCACAAACCCTGTTCTCTGAGGACATAGGAAGAATTCTAATGTGTCATAATTTGGTTCTGTGCCCATTTGAGTCTGTATGTGGTTTTCGAAATTGGGTTTTTTGTTTTTCAATAATTAAAAATATGAGCTGGGCATGGTGGCACATGCCTGTGGTCCCAGCTACTCAGGAGGCTGAGGCAGGAGGATTACTTGAGCCCAAGAGTTTGAGACAGCAGTGCGCTATAATCTTGCCACTGCACTTCAGCCTGGACATTAGAGTGAGACCCTGTCTCTAAAAAAGTAATTTTAGGCTGGGCATGGTGGCTCATGCCTGTAATCCCAGCGGTTTGGGAGGCCGAGGCAGGCAGATCACTTGAGTTCAAGACCAGCCTGGTCAACATGGTGAAATGCCATCTCTACTAAAAATACAAAAATTAGCCGGGTGTGGTGGCTTACGCCTGTTATCCCAGCTACTTGAGAGGCTGAGGCAGGAGAATCGCTTGACCCCAGGAGGCAGAAGTTGCAGTGAGCTGAGATTGTGGCATTGCACTCCAGCCTGGGCAGCAAGAGTGAAACTTTGTCTCAATAATAATAATAATTTTAAAAAATATTTTAAAAATGAAAGAAAAGAAAAGGAAGAAGGGAGGAGGAAGCAAGGAAGAGAGAAAGGGTCTGGATGCGGTGGCTCACACTTGTAATCCCAGCACTTTGGGAGGCTGAGGCGGGTGGATCAACTGAGGTCAGGAGTTCAAGACCAGCCTGGCCAACATGGTGAAACCCCGTCTCTACTAATAATACAAAAATTAGCTGGGTGTGGTGGCTCATGCCTGTAATTCAGGAGGCTGAGGCAGGAGAATCACTTGAACCCGGGAGGCGGAGGTTGCAGTGAGCTGAGACCGTGACACTGCACTCCAGTGTGGACAACAGAGCAAGACTCTGTCTCAAAAAAAGGGAGTGAAAGGAAGGAAGAAGGAAAGAAAGAGAAGGAACTGCTGTGGGGTGGTTGATGCCCCATGTGACCATTTCCTCCCCGGAGATCTGCCCTGACAGCTCCAGCCCCCACAGTCTAAGGCTCCCAGCACTCCCACCTAGCATCTGTCACAGCAAATGAATCTGGGCTACATGCTCCTGGGAGCCCCACCTGGCTCCACTATGGATGCTCTAAGTACTCCATCCTGGATCTGGGGCAGGGGGGAAAGCCCCAAGCAGTAGACATGGTCTAGGGGCTTCCCCAGGCCGTTGGTGGTGCCTCCAGGGGTGGAAAGACTAGGGAACACTGTGCCCCTGAAAGTCCGGAGTTTCTCTGGTTCTGGGTACCTTCATTTCTGGGAACTGATTGTGCTTTGGAAAAAGAAATGAGAAGCAAACCCTAGGGCCCCAGTATCACCCCTCCTTTCTGTCTTCCTTCCGCTCTGTCACAGCCGAGAGCTCAGTACCACAGCCTCCCTTAGGGCCACTGGGTGGGGCAGATTTCAAGGTCAGGCGAGGAAACAGCATCTGGAACCAGTCCTCCTTTCCTGTCAACAGCCTCCTTGAGGGGTCCTAGGATTGCTGAGGGCTGAGACCACCTTCCCAGGGTTGGGAAAGGGGTTACTGAGGCTCTCATCTGACCTGTCTCACCTCCTATCTGCAGGCCCATCACTCCTGCCCAGTCATTTTTTGAGTACCAACTGTAAGCCAGGCTCAGGAGGTCAGATGGTTCAGGTGGGGCCCTGCCCTTGCAGAACTCATGGACTTGGACATAGACTCCTCCTAACAGGCTCCTCATGAGTGGCTGGGTCCTTCCGATTTTTTTGGTCAGCAGTGGGGAGCCATGGGAGTATCACCCCTCGTGATACCATGTGGACCCCTCATGGTCCATGTCTATAATCACAGATGTCCAAGCAGGGCCTCCCTTGGATGGGAGAGCTCCAGGCTCTGGAAACCAGGTCAGGGTTGCATGCACACGTGTGTGTATGTGTGTGTGTGTGTCGTGTCACCCTGCCTTAGAAGCCCGACCACTGCCTCCAAGTCATGGGAGTGCAGAGCCCATGTGAACTCAAACACTGTGCCCCATTTCATAGAAAAGGGGGCCAGAGATCAGAGCGGGCCCATGACTTGCCCAGTCATACAGCAAGGTGGGGCAGGTCTGGGAGAGAAATGAACCAGAGCTTATCCACATCCCTGACCTTTTTGGCTTCATGTTTGGAGCTTGGAAACCCCTGAGAACCACACTCCATTGACCTCTGGAAAATAGAGGCTGGTGATCCTCCCAGCAGACTTACCTGGGAGCTAACCACAGGCTCCTCCCAAGCTTCACTGACCAACCCCAGGATTTCCCACAACACCAGTGCTTTGCTTGGGCTGTGCTGGGCACCTGGAACGAATTCTCCCTGCCACCCTCCATCCCTGATTCCTTCAATAAAATCCAGCCTTCCAAATTTTACTCAAATGCTTCTACTCTCTCTGACCCCTGGAACTTTCCCATTACCAGCCTCCCTCCAGCATCTGTCCCCTCATTCCTACCCCCTGCTTACCTCCCCACAAAAGCCAAAAATTGACCCCTAGAGCCCAAGACTCAGGGTGGAGGATCTTCGTGGCTGGGGCCACACCCAGGCCAGCCCAGCCCTTCAGACTCTGCCAGTCACAGTGGGGTGGGCGCTGGAGCTGGAAGAGGAAACAGAGCCTCTGCCAGAGTCACCACCTGCCCCCAACCTGCTTCTCCTCTGAAGGCCCAGCAAGGTCCTGTGTGCCCTCCAAGGACAGAGGAGGCTGCTGGCTGTGCCTGTGGGAGGTGGCCTGGAGCACTGTGCTCGGGGCAAAGCTGGCCCTGTGGAGTTTGAGTTTGCCATTCCAGCCTTTGTTTACTCCTTTGTACCTTGAGCACCATCAACTGGGTGCCAGGCCTGTGCCTGTATTTGGCAGCGTGGTGGGAGCCAAACAAATAGTAGAGAAGCCTCAGGTCTTTGGGGTGTTGCCCTTCCACGACATGGCCCCAGACTGAGCTCTCTGCCATTTTGCAGAGCTCTTCCCTTCCACTTGCTCTTGAGGAGGGGCCAGAGAAGCTGCCTTTACCCCATGAGCTCTGAACCCTCTCCTATCTGGCTGTCCCCTCATCCTCTCACCACCCACTCCCACTCCCGATGGGAGCCTCCAGCCCAGCTTAAGAACCCTGCCCATAGCTGCACTGATGCCCTTGGCTTTGCTATAGGGAATGAACACAGCCAATCCACACTCTGGGACAGCCAGCTTGTGTCCAGCCCCGGGTGCAGAGGGGTCAGTTTAGGGAAGGACATCAGGACCTTGCCTATGCACCTGGCTCAGGGTCCCCAGAGATTTGGTGGGCTAAGGGTGGGCAGGAGAATACAACTCACAGCCAAAAGGAAGGTGCTTCAGTTCCCTACTTCTCATTTCCTCTTACCCTGGCTGCACCAGGGCCATGCCCCTAATGGAAGCTTCACTTTCCTGCTTATCTGGTCTCAGATGTTACCGTTTTTGTTGTTATATATTATACGGAGAGATGCCCTAACTGGTTCTTGCTGCTGCACGGGCAGGCTGTCAATTTATATGGGTTTATCTTACAACTTTACACCTTTTTGGTTTCTCTTACAAGATTTGCTGTTTGTTGCTTCTCTTGGTTTTTCTACACTGACATTTTACCACTGAAAGTAATGACAAATTTGTCTTTTCCTTTCTAATACTGATGGCTCTTTTTTATTTTCCTTGTTTAATAGCTTGGCTGAGACCTTCAATACAATACTGAAAAACAGTAACCACTAGAGCATTTGCATATTGTTTCTCACTTGGGTGCCTCTGGCCCCTCCCTGTCGAGTGCACTTGCTATTGATTTTGGGTAGATGGCCCTTTTCTACTTAAAAACGGTTCAGTCTAGTTCTAGCTGACTCTGATTTTTGTTTATTTTAGAGGCTTTTGTTGTTGTTGTTGTTGTTGTTAGAATCTTTCATTCATGCAACAGACCTTCAGTGAGCTGATTGCCAGGACTACGTGGTACGAAAGAAACATTGACATGGTCGCTACTCATAAGGAGTTCATGGCCTGTTGGAGGACAGAGGCAGGCAAATAGATCCTTATCCTTAGGCCATGGGGCATGCATTCAATCACCATCTGCTGGCACTGTGTTGGGCAGCAGGGATGGGCACTATTCAGGCAGGCCCCCATCACAGTCTGGTGGGGTCCAAGCAGCTCACATTCCCTCTCACTCAAGTTCCCACAAAGTAGTTGCAATGCTGAGCTGAGGTTTTTTCTGCTGCAGACGCCAGGTGGGTACGTAACCAAAAGTTCCTGAGAGTTAATCCCCTGGAGCAACCTGAAACCAAGGAAGAGGGAGAGTCGGTAGACACGTGCCCAGCTCCTTCCGCCCTTGGGTGGGACAACCGTGGCTTGTGTTTGCTGCCCGCTCTCAACTAAAGACTGAGCCTCAGTTGCCTGCAGAAGGAACCCACTCAACCCACCTACCTCCTTTAGCTTCATTTCCTTCCCTGTCTCACCCCCTCTCCCATTTTATATCAAGAACTGTGAAGGCTGAGATTTTATCCAACTTTCAGGCAAACAAGGTAGTCTATCATATCTCAAGAATCATGGCAGAAGGCACAGAACTCCTGGTTCAGAAACAGAGAACAGATTATTGTTTACAGTAACAGCAGTAGACAGGGTAAAAGCATTTTCTGGCACCACTTCCCTGAACCCCAGTTCCCACAGAGTGATGTGATGATGGCCCGGCAATGCCTACGAATGCATTGGATTGCATACAGTGGAGAACCCTGAATTTAGGGGACCACATCTTTTATAATAATCTGCAAGCAAACCTGCCCAGCTGGGAGATGTTATTTTTAGGAATATGGGACAATAATCAAATCTGCCTTTTGCCCTTTAGCTACCAAGGCTACTCACTATAATAATCACCCCTGTAAAGATTGTTTAGAACAAGGGCAACCAGTGCCTCTACTGGCAAGTATACAGAAATAGGAGAGAACCATGGAGAATTGTCTGTCTATACCCTAATGGTGCTTCTTGGCATCACCTCCCACATAATCTGTTTGCATTTGGATGTTTGTCTCAGAGTCTGTTTCTGCGGAGAAACTCAAGATAGAGAGACAACACTACATGGGCATCAGTGTATTTCTGGAGTGACTCTCTTTCCTCTGGACCTGTCCTGCAAATAACGCAGGGGAGCCATGCAAAGGAAGAGGTTTCCTCACCTAGGATCAATACTGCTGGGACTCCAGGACATGTGCTCTAAAGGACTCTTAGAATTTCATTTTTAATGTTTAATATTTGGTCCACTTGGTCTGTTACCACTCTCTTCTTCTCTTTTTTTTCAGACAAACTCTCACTCTGTCACCAGGCTGGAGTGCAGTGGTGTGATCTTGGCTCACTGCAACCTCCAACTCCCTGGTTCAAGCGATTCTCCTGCTTCAGCCTCCCAAGTAGCTGGGATTACAGACATGGGCCACCACAACCTGCTAATATTTGTATTTTTTTTTAAAGTAGAGACAGGGTTTCACCATGTTAGTCAGGATGTTCTTGATCTCCTGACCTTGTGATCCACTCACCTCTGTCTCCCAAAGTGCTAATTACAGGCGTGAGCCACAGCGCCCGGCCCACCACTCTCTTCTAATCTGCCTGTGACCTGTTCCTTAGAGTATGTCACAAACATACAAGTGACCAGTTTCCAATAAATTGATTAAAGAGTTCATGTGCATTCCCATCACTGTGATTTGACAGTGCTGGTGCAGTGTGAGACAAACCCGAACACCCACTCTGTGATGACACCGTTCAGGTTCCAGGGCAACGCAGGGAGGTGCTTCGGCTGACTGCAGAGCGAACACTACTTCAGCCTTCACAGAGAATTTGACTGTGAGTAGCGAAGATTTCTTTTCTTCTCTTTTGGAGAAGAGTTTTGCTCTGTCAGGCAGGAGTGTAATGGCGCGATCACGGCTCAGTGCAGCCTCAAAATCCGGGGTTCAAGTGATCCTCTGACCTCAGCCTCCCAAGTAGCTGAACTACAGATAGGCACTGCCCTGCTTGGCTGATTAAAAAAAAAATTTTGTAGAGAAAGGGTCTCACTGTCTTGTCCAGGTTGGTCTCAAACTCATGGACTCAAGTAATCCTCCCACTTTGGCCTCCCAAAGTGCAGGGATTGCAAGTGTGAGCCACTGCACTCTGCTAAGATTTCTTTTTATAAGAACATTTAGCAATATTTAATAACAATTTCAAGAAGTTAAGTAAAATTTTAGTTTAAAATCTTCTTAATTTAAATTGCAATATGATTATAACATAGTTTATCTATTTTGCCTCAATTTTATTCGGTGATTTGGATTACTTAAATAACTTTTCAGGCTGGGTGTGGTGGCTAACATCTGTAATCCCAACACTTCGGGAGGCTGAAGTGGGTGGATTGCTTGAGCTCAGAAGTTCAACACCAGCCTGAGCAATGTGGCAAAACCCTGTCTCTATAAAAATTACAAAAGTTAGCCAGGTGTAGTGAAGGGTGCCTATAGTCCCGGGTACTCCAGGGGGCTACAGTGGGAGAATCACCTAAGCCTGGGGAAGGTCGAGGCTGCAGTGAGTCATGACTATGGCACTGTACTCTAGCCTGGGAGACAGAGTGAAACCCTGTCTTTTTTTTTTTTCTTTTTTTGAGATGGAGTCTCACTCTGTCCCCCAGGCTGGAGTACAGTGACGTGATCTTGGCTCACTGCAACCTCTGCCTCCTGGGTTCAAGCTCTTCTTCTGCCTCTGCCTCCCAAGCAGCTGGGACTACAGAAACATGCCACCACGCTCAGCCAATTTTTGTATTTTTTTAGTAGAGATGGTGTTTTGCCATGTTGGTCAGGCTGGTTTTGAACTCCTGATCTCTGGTGATCCACCTGCCTTGGCTTCCCAAAGTGCTGGGGTTACAGCCATGAGCCACCACGCTCAGCCCTTGAGACCCTGTTTAAAATAATAATAATAATAATAATAACTTTTTAGGCCAGGCACAGTGGCTCACTCCTGTAATCCCAGCACTTTGGGAGGTTGAGGTGGGAGGAGAACATCCCACGGAGCAGACACTGGGCGGTGGGCCTAGGCTGTCAGCAGGAGTGGGTGGCCACACTGGGGTGGGAGGCAGGAGGTCGGTGAAGTTTGAGGTGTCAGTGAGCTATGATCAAACCACTGCACTCCAGTCTGGGTGACAGAGCAAGACCCCCCAAAAATAACTAAAATTAAGGGCAGTTCACGTCTGAAGTCCCAGGGCTTTGGGAGGCCAAGGTGGGAGAATCCCTTGAGCCCAGGAGTTTGAGACTAGCCTGGGAAACATGGCAAAACTCTATCTGTACAAAAAATACAAAAAATTAGCGGAGTGTGGTGGCACACACATGTCGTCCCAGCTACTTGGGAGGCTAAGGTGGGAGGAACCAGGCAAGCCTCTATTCTCACTTAGACCTCAGGTCACTGAACACCTGGACATAAGTTTTAATCATTACATTTCATCATTTTGGATATATGCTGACTTTTAGACATAAAAAAACCCCCATAGATTTATGGATGTTTTACTGCTATGAAAGCTTATTTGTTCAGTAGGAGGATAGAACACATTTTATGGGCAGCTTGATTTATGGTGGTTTAATATTTAGATTCTGGTCTGTGGACCTCCATTTGTTCTTTTGCCCAGAGCACTGCAAACATCAAGGCCTATGCTCCAGGTGTGCCCACAGGTACTTCTTGCTGTAAGAGAGACCAGAGAAAGAGCTCTCCTGGGACTCATGTCTCCATGGGCTCATGGTAAAGCGGGAGCTGGAGGGGTGAGGTAAGATGCAGGGGAAGATGCTGGGGAGAAACGAAAATCAGCAAGTCTGCACATTTTCTCCTTTCAACGATTCATAAGGCAAGTGATAACATTGTCCCCAAAACAGAGGGGGAGGCCAGGCGCTATGGCTCACACCTGTAATCCCAGTGCTTTGAGAGGCCAAGGCAGGAGAATTGCTTGAGCCCAGTTCAGACCACCCTGGGCAACACGGTGAAACTAGATCTGTACAAAAAATTAGTGGAGTGTGGTGGCACGCACCTGTAGTCCCAGATACCTGGGAGACTGAGGTAGGAGGATCGCTTGAGCTCGGGAGGTAGAAGCTGCAATGAGCCAAGATTGTGCCACTGGACTCCAGCCTGGGCAACAGGGTGAGACCTTGTCTCAAAACAGAATAAAACAGCTCTCTCGGCCTTAGCGCCATTTTTTTTTGGAAACCCCTGCACCATGGGAGCCAAGTGGAGGAAGAAACGAATGAGCAGGCTGAAGCGCAAAAGAAGAAAGATGAGGCAGAGGTCCAAGTAAACCACTAGCTTGTTGCACCATGGAGGCCACAGGAGCAGAAACATGGAATGCCAGACGCTGGGGATGCTGGTACAAGTTGTGGGACTGCATGCTACTGTCTAGAGCTTGTCTCAATGGATCTAGAACTTCAATGCCATCTGATCGCCGATCACCTCTGAGACCCACCTTGCTCATAACCAAAACTGCCCATGTTGGTCCTTTGCCCTGGATATTAGTGACATTAGTGACATTCTGGACTATTTCTGTTTACTTGTGGCCGAGTGTAACAACAAAATAAATCACCTCTTCTGCTGTCTTAGCTGAAGAATTAAAAAATAATAATAATAAATAAATAAAATAAAACAAAACAGAAAAACAAAAACAGAATAGGAAACTGAGGCTCAGAGAAGGTTCATGACTTGCTCAAGTCATGGCACAGGATACCTAGCTGTAGAACCAACTGTAGCAGGACACTGGTGTCCCCTGCAAACCCATAGCTCATTCTACTCAGGTCAGGTGGGCCCCAAGTCAGCTTTATTCACACCAGGCTCTTTACAGCCATGGCCAGCCTGACCTGGGTGCAGGCACCACGGCCTTTAAGTGACAGAGAATGCAGCATTCCCACCCACTGCCAGCTGCCCCAGGTAGCCTCTGAGAACTGCCTCTCCAAAGTACAAGCACAGCAATGACCTGTGTCCCTGGGCTGCCCCCACTGCCCTCCTACAGGGGTGGGAGGACCTCTCTGCCATAGCCCCACCTCACAGCTGCCACCCACACACTGGGTCCTAGCCCTCCTGAACCCCAGCATTGACCCCACCTTCTCTGTGACATGGGAGTGGGTGGGTAGGAGGTTTGGAGCTCTGCTCAGTGAGGGCCAAGGAGTGACCTGAGGGTGGGAGGAGAAAGGTAAGTTCTTGCCGACACCCCTGTCCCGCCTTCGCCAGGGGAGTTCCCCATTCTGAGGGTAAATAGGTCATGAGTGGCTAAAAGGTTGTCCTAGTGCCTCCCAGCTGTGCCCACCCTGATCAGCTCACTCAGCACCCTCAGCCAGACTTCCAGGCCCCTGCTCTGACAATGCTGCCCCTGGAATCCTGTGATAAGAACACTCATGGCCATTCCCTTGAAATGTGGCCAGACCTCAACCCAGTCCCAGACAGGTGTCAGTGCCCACCCACTGCAGCCTCTACTCTGCATTCTCCAGGCGGACAAACCAAACCTCCAACAGGGCAGATGCATGTCATGGGTAGCCTGATGCCGAAGCTGGGGCCTGGGGCCCCTGCTGTGGGACAGGTAACTGTGGGCAAGACAAGGCTGACCTGAAGGAGTGACTAGAGCCAGAGGCAAAGGGGGCTCAGTGAGCAGGGCCTGGCACTGCTGACCCCACCTTGCTTCCCCTCCTACTCTCCGTTGGTTCTTCACACCCCCAGCTGCCCACTGGCCCAGGCAGGACACTCCTGTCTAACCTCCTGCTTTCACTCTGGGCCCACACCCACACACTGCCTCCACAGGTACACATGCCTTTTTTTCTCTACTAACACCTGTTTCTGGTCATCCACTCTGTGCTACGCTGGACACTGGGCACTTCAGAGCTCATGCTAGACCTAGCACTGGGATGGAGGAGTCTAAGGAGGCCCCTGCAGTCAGGGAGGGCTTCCTCGAGGCAGAGACCCAAGCTAAGGGCTCAGCACCCTCTCCCCCAACTTACCCCAGGTCACTGGCTGTCCTCTGAGCCTCACTCTCTGGAAGGGCCAGCAGGTTCCAGGAAGCATCCCCTCACCCTGCAGTCCTGGTTCCAAGAACTGCAGCTTTTGGCAGCATTTGCTCAGATCCTTTCCTAGAACTCAGGGCCTGCTCTGCCCAGACTGCTGGGGTCTCAGAGGGCAGCCAGTGGGGGTAGTGGGGAACGGGGTGCTCTGGGGGTTCCTCCTTAGGGAGAACATCCCACAGAGCAGACACTGGGTGGTGGGCCTAGGCTGTCAGCAGGAGTGGGTGGCCACACTGGGGTGGGAGACAGGAGGTCAGTGAAATACAGGCACTTTGACTACCAGTCAGCCATGGGCTGCGGGCCCATGAGTTCTGCCTGTACATAGAGGAGGCCCACTCCCTAGGTCCAGAGCTTGCCCCAGCTTGCCACACTCCACCCTCCAACTTCCCACTCCCCCCACTAGCCTGGCATCAGGGTCCCATCCCATAGGGAATCAGCACAGGCCTTACCCTCAGAGTAGGCCCTCATCAGATAACTTCCAGAGGACAGGCCAGGGTGCAGGACAGGCAGCAAGGTCTGAGCACAGAAGCGGAATAGGGTCGTCAGTCTTGGGGGACTTGGAAAGCCGTGACACTTGTGTTATTAATCCTGTTATAATTTTACCTTGTCTGGTTAGAACTGAATGAACCACCTCACCTCACACACCCTCAGCGAGTTGGGTCAGGTGAATGGGGGACAGGCCCTGATAAGTGGTCAAGGACAGGGCCTAACTTCCCTCAAAGTCACCGGGCTTCCCCCTGGGGCGTGTCCTCCACCCGCCACCTCTGAGCTGGCACCAGGCCTGCCCAGCCTCCTGGGACCTGCCAGATCACGTTGAGCAACCGGTTCCTGAGAAGCGTTGAAGGCAGTGTGGTTTAAAATTAACTCCCCCGCTCCCCCTCCCGCCTGCGGCCTCCTCTGAGTTCTTGGAAGAGGCGCTCTGCTCTTCCTGGGAAGAGGCCTCCAGCCGCAGCTGCTGCAATTCTGGCGAAAACACCTCACCCAGGCTGGGGGTGGGGGGTGCCCACGCCAGGCCTTCTCTGCCCTCCTCAAGGCCCAGGGATCCTCTGGATCTAGCACCCACTCCAATTACTCACTGAGACCCAGAAGAGAAAGGAGATGATTGTCAAGGTACTGGGAGTGGGCGTTCCTGCCCCCAAAGTCCACAGCTCCCAAGCAGGCACCTCTGGGTAGGAGAGGGAGTGAACTGATCCCACAGCAGCAAACCCAGAACCCTGGCCTACTCTGAGCCATATATGTCCTGGAGGGAAGCAACAACCAGCCCAGGGCCACCCAGCTTCACCTGCCCTTATAAGCTCAGCCTACCCACTAGGTGCCAGGCTGATGGTGCTGACCTGGCAAGGATGCCCGGGAGCACACCCCCACAGGCACTCACACGCCAGGGTTAACAGTGCTTCTGCCAGGGAGTCCCCTCCTTGTCTTTCACCCACACCCCTCAGACTACCCTTGGAACACCTCTCCTGGATAAGCCTCATTTTCTCGTGTCTCATGGGCTCCATGTCTCTGGGGATTTGGAGGAAATGTTTCCTGAGAACCTACTCTCCCAGAAGCTCCTCCTCCCATGGCCATCCTCTTGAAGGAGCTGAGAAAAACAAAGGAATGTTGGCCAAGTGGAAAGATCAATGCATGTGCACACCACATACACACACAGACACACACACAGACACACACACACAGACACACACAGACAGACACACACACACACACACACTCGAGTGATGTCTCTGACATGGGGCTGGCAGGGGTGGGAGCAGTGAAATGCTTCCTGGGAGGAGGCTGAGGGCTGAGAGGCGTTTTGAAGAACAGAGCTTTGGCCCACTCTGGACTATGAGTGCAACCCCCACTCTGGTGGAGGAGCCCAGCTCCAGTGACAAGAAGGGCCGCATCTGGCTCCTGGGTTCTTGGTGTGAAGAGAGTCCCTGGAGCAGGATTCTGCCCTGAGGAGCATTTTCTGGACACCAGCCCCCGAGGCATGCCATCAGGGCATCATTGGTGCCAGCATAAGCATCTCACTATTAGGGTTTGTGTGGGTGAGACAGTGCTGGAGGTTGCCTGGAGGAGTCATGGCAGTCCTAGGTTCCTGCAGCCCTCAGAGGCTACCTCTGGCACTTGGCCCTGCCTGCTCCAACCAGGCCTGGGTCATGGAAGCAACTGTCTTTCCACTGAACAGGAAGCTTTGGCCATATCACAAGGCTCCCTGCCCTGGGCCTGCTATGTCTCCTCCTGCTCAGAGATGAGCATCAGTTTCCATTTACTCCCCATTCCCCAGCATCCAGGCCCAACCACTCTCCAACCACCCTGAGGTTTGCATTATGGTCAAAATTAAACCTCCAGGGACCTCCGCTATCTTGAGTCTCAGACATGGGAACTCCAGCCTCCTGCCCCAGAGTGACTCTTGGAGTGACCCGTTGGGTGGCCCACGTGAGCCAGGGAGGGGTAGGGAGGACACATCCACCATGAGAGGCTGTTGAATTTCTGGCAAAGCTCAAGCCTACTTCATATTAAAACTGGTCTAGCAGGTTGGTGTCAATGGCTGCCCAGGCTTGCCCAGGGTCTACTTCTGGAGGAAGAGGGCCTTTATGAGAGCTCAGGAAGTCTGGGATGTCCTGTGCACAGACCCTGAGTCTTCCTGCCTTCTTCGCCAGGCCTCTAGGCCTTTAGGCCCCCGGCCCCTCACCCTTCCACTTCACTGTGGGCAACCGTGCAGGGTGGGAGGGTCCCTACCTGAGAGTGAGGTGTGCCTAGTCATGGGCCCCAGCCCTACTCAGACGTGTGTCCAGCCTTGGCCAGGAGAGATTTACTCAGTCAGTGGATTAAAAGTCCAGCCTAGGTGCAGGGACTAGTGAGATTTATACGCGGGCCCCAATGATACCCCAGTGGCGTGGCTGGAAGGGAGGGTGGTATCCAGCAAACAGTCTTTGGGGGCAACAAGAAATACGTGGATGGCTTAGTAGCATCTCTGTCCCAAGGGCGTTCCAGAGGAAGACCTGTGAATCCAGGGAGGGACACCACACAGGATCAATCTCCATCTCACCTAGAGGCAGAATCCTCTAGGGCCCAGACCCCAGACCCCCTCCTCCAGAAAGCCCTCCTGAATCTCCCCATCTTTCTGCATGCCTTCTGAACCTGTGAGTGCTTAGGCTTTAGCAAGCCAGCCCCTTGGAGCCAGAATAGAGCAGTGGTTACACAAACAAGGTCTGGAATCAGGATGTGAACGCTGGCTCTGCCTCTTACTACCCCTCTCTGAGCTTTCTCTCTTCAGCTGTAGATGGGGACAACCTCTGCTAGTGGGGCAGGAACCCCGCCCAGAGTCACAAAGTTGCTGCCCTCACCTCCTCCTGCCCCTGCTCCCACACTCTACCCTCCAGATCCCATACTTCTCAACCTTCTTTCTGGCCTCCTGCCTCCAGGCCCTCATGCGTACGGATACCTCCCTTAGAAATGAGGATCAGATCCCAGCACTCCCCTGCTAAGCTCTGAAGGGGTGCTTTGTCATCCTTGAATAAAATCCACGTGCTTCCTTCGCCCTTCCCACCCCTCCTGGGCAGCTCCTCTGAGCTCTAGGTTTCTGCCTCAGGGACATTGCACCTGTAGTTCCCTTCACCTGGGACATCCCTTCTGCAAGTTGTCTGCATGGCCAGCTCCTGCTTTTGCCTGGCCTCCAGGCTCAGTGCCACCCAAAGTTGCAGAGCTATCCCCAACACCCCCTGCCCCTGGCTGCAGGGTGTCCTTGTACCCAAAGCTACTCTCCCCACCCCACACTCCCCCCTTTTCTTTCTTTACACTCTCAAAGCTTGTCCTATGTACTCATTTGTTCACCAGTCCACTGTCTCTCTCTCCCTCCCAATAGCCCATGAGCCCCATGAGGGTGAGGACCATGTACGTCTTGTTCCCTGCTGTCCCCAGGACCTAGATGGAGTCTGGCCCAGTTGAAGTCTTTGGAGCACATGTGCTGGTGATGGACTTAATGATAAAGCGTGACCTTAGTTACTGTTTGTCTGTTGTGCAGGGTCCTTGCACCCACTAGAAGGCTCATCCCTTTGTCCCTGGCTAGCATCAGCATGTACACTCCTTTTACTAGGCCAGGACCATCCGGCAGTGATCGTGTTGGCCAGAGGACCTTCAGTATCTATTAGGCTGAATCTCTAATTGGGGTCTGGGCAGGTGTCATTCACTACCCTGGTAGGGAAACATGAAAAGAAGTTTGAACCTGGAACATGTTGGGAGTCAGAAGTAGCTGGCAGCCCCTCCCCAGACAGGAGCTGGGCCCTGGCTTGAGCTGAGGCCAGGGTGAAGAGGACAGGACCTTGGTGGCCGCCAAGAGCTCTCAGCAGGCAGGGAGACCAGGAGATAGAAAATGGCGTCCAAGAGCACCTTGCCTGAAGCTGCCATCCCTGTCCTCCCCACCTCATGTAGCAATCCAGGGGACAAACGGGCAGTCAGGACCACCCAGGACGCCCCTCTGCTCTGAGCCCCACTTGTTGAGTGGCCTCAGTCAGCCCCTTGCCCCCTCCGAGCCTCGGTTTCCTCATCTGCAGAGTGTGGGTAATATTTCGACTTCACTCCCAAAGTTGTGGTGAGTGCTGCATGAGGTGCAGGCCCTCGCCCCATGCCTAGCACCTGGCAGGCGCCTTGAGACGTTTCCCTTGCAGACAAAGCAGAGTTCTCTGTGCTTCCTCTCGGCAGAGCAGCTTTCCGTCTAGGCTGTGGCATCAGGTAGGGAAGAACTTGGCACTGGCCCCTCTGTGTCCACTACTCGTCTGCTAGGTGACTCAGATTTAGGGGTGGAGCAGACAGAGGGGTTACCTCAGGCATTCTGGAAGCCATGAAGCAGCTGAAATCCAGACTGAAGGAATGAGGAACTGCAAATACCCCTGGCTGGGTCATGGTGACCTGGAGGAGGCGTGCCGTCTGGCCCTACCGACAGCCAAGGGCCCAGGCTGCTGCCAGCAACAGGGAAGGCACATGGCTGGCCTCCTGGGCCTGGGTGCCACATCCAGGAAAGACAGCCCTCCCTCCGTCACCCACCTCTTGCTCACTCTCACCCAACATCATGCCTATTCTTTGCCATGACTGCCTCCGTGTCCCCATGGTCCCGTGTGAACTCCATGGTTCTTGCCGTCTATCCTCCTCCTCACTCCTCCCTGTCATCAGCCTGTCACTCCTCACCCTTGCTCTCAACCTGCCAGGATGTATCTCTTCTACTCTAAGACTTCTAATTGTTTGAGGGCTAAGACAACAGGAAGATTAGGATTGTTTCCAGAATAAAGGTTAGAAAGCTATGAACAAAGTTTAGAGAGGTTTTCCTGTGGGGCCCTCAAGCAAAGGTACAGGAAATTTCGGGATACAGGGAGATCTCAGCAGCTAGTGTTCCCAAGTCAGGCTGTCCAGTAATGGTGTTTTCATTTTAATTGCTCTTCCACACACTTCTGGTGTGCTGAACCCTGAGAGAGAAGGGATCCCCCAATCCCATCCAGCCTGGACCAGAACCCGGACACCCCGGCCCCTCACTGGCTCCTACCCCGATTCAGTTACCCTGCCCCACTGCACAGAACAAGTCCTCCTCAGGTCACTGTCAGGAACGTGCCCCTCCCAGTCATGCCTCGGTGCCTTCGCACCACTGCGCCTTCTTCCTGGGAGAACTGGCCCTGACTTCTCTGACTACTGGTTTTCTCATCTCAAAAATCACTGACCCCAGGAGTGGTCCACAGCTGTCTCCCCGCTGGGTATTCTCCACTTGTGATTTGGAGTTGGCATTTCTTGTTTACACATCTCTCAGGGCTGGTGCACCTCTGCCACCCTCCCCCCAGGTCCCACCTGGCAGTGCTCTGGACAGTCACCCTGCAGGCAGTCCAACTGGCCTTCATCCCCTAGCTCCCATTTTCCAAGGGGACAGATGAGAGGATAGAGGCTGCCCCCTGTCTCCTTCACTCCTCAATGAGTCCCCAGCATGGACTGCTCAGCCACATAGGATTTCTGGGCCTCTCCACTTGCCCAGATATCAAATGGAGAATAAAGATAACAAGATCAAAGGGGACACATTGTGTACACAACTCAAAAGAGGCCCCAATGAGGGCTCCATACATGAAAGGTATTATTTTATTATAGAGGTAATACAATAAAGAGGTAATAAAGGTATAATGTCATTACAGAAAAATCAGTGGAAGAGAAAAGACCACCAAACTGTTCTTTGTTAGAATTATTACTTCATGAAGTCTTATCAGATGTGTATTTCTTTCTTTCGTGTGCAGACACCTTCTTGGGCAGGAAGCAGACCCAGCAGAGCTGCAGTGGTGGCCCTCAAACCAGCAACCCCTCTTCCTGACAGCACAGGCACTCTTCTGGGGCCTGTGCCATAATGAGACCAGCTCTATGCAGATACAGCTCTGTCCTGTGAGGGGGTGAGACAGGCTCTGCTGGGGACTGAGGCTCCGGCTGCATTTTCTTATCTACTGTAGTTGTCCATCCTCCCCAAATAGGGCTGGGGGGGAGAAGAGAGTGGACACATTCACAGATGGGTGGGTCAGTGCCAGGACATCCAGGATTGCCTTGGTTTTAGCAACTTGTCTCAGGGCTTTCCAAGGGAAGAACCAGAGAAGCCAGGGCAGAGTTGAGGTCTCTGGACTACCAGGGCTCAGGGCACAGAGGTGGGGTTGGCTCACCCCTGACACCAACCTCAAGGGGAATAAATAAATAAATAGTGGATACTTGTGCAGTCCCCTCGCCTGGCTTACCCCTCAACAAGGGGATTGTCACTGTTGACCTCAGTTCTTCTGCCTGTCAAACTCCCAGAAACAGAGGCTGGCTGCAGGTAGGGGTGCTATCCAACCCTGGGGATTGAGAAACCAGGGCTGAGAGTGCCCATACAGTTCAGATGGCCAGGGCAGGCAAGTGAGTGGGGGCCTGGGCGCAGCCCACAGGTGAGACAAGGTCCTGCCTGTCTCCCCCTCCTCTGACACATGGCTCAGTGTAATGAAGCCACATGGGACCTGGGGGTATTCACCTCCAAGTTGTGTGACACCTCCCCTCTCCCAAGCCTTGCTCTTGCTGGCTCTTTCTGGGCCAGTTGCCAGAGGTATGCAGGCACCAGGATGCCTGAAGGAGGGACAGTGGGAGCCCAAGTCCAGCTGGGGCTGATGTCCCCTCCAGGGTGCAACTGGGTGAGGCTGGGCAGAGTGCCCGGCCCAGTCAGAGCTGGAAGGGGTACTGTCGGAGGTAGTCAGCCATGCGCCGGGGCAGTGGCAGGCAGTCCACATCGGCCACCAGACGGTTGATGACAAGGCGGCACAGGTGCTGCAGGCTGCGGGCACTGCTTCTTCGCACAAAGGGCTGCACCAGTTTTAGGTGTACAGCAGTGGCTGCTGGAGGAGTAGGCAGTGCTGGGTCACTAGGCGCATCTTCTTTAGGCATAGGCAGGGCCGGGGTGGGAGCAGGATCAGGGCTGTCGCTTCGGGTGTCAGCAGCGCAGGAGGCCACATAATGCTGCACAAGGCTGACCACGTCTGGGAAGGCCAGGATGCGTGGCCTGGACAAGCAGTTGGAATCCAGACGGAAGCTGGAGTTGGCATACTCAATGCGCACATTGGTGGGGCCACGAGTGGTTTTCACTGACAGCGTGAACAGGTAGCTGGGGTGGGTGCTGTCACGTACCAGGAACGTGCCCTCTGGCATCTTCTGCAGGTGTTGCCGGGCCTCGCTGGCCGTAATGGAACCCCAATACCAACCTAGGCAGGTGCAGAGGGGGCCAAGGGACATGTGGAAATTAGCTGGGGGCACCAATCCAGGGCAAGTCAAGGCAGTCCCTCCCGCTTTACACTTCCCTGGAGAGGGCTATGCCTCTCCCATCAGACTCTCCTGGGCAGGGCCATGCCTCCCAAATCAGACTCAATGGCAGAAATAAGTTTCTCCCATCAGACTACCCAGGAAAAGGCCTGCCTCCCCCCTCAGACTCACCAGATTCCCGAAGGTAGGAGAAGGTCTTGGCTATGCACAGCAGATCCTCCTCGGGGTCCAGCGCCTTTGGCTCACTCTCTGTCTGGGCTCGGGTCTCCTCTGCCACCTCCTCCAGAAAGGCCCCAGCAGGCAAGGGCTGCATGACTGGCTCGGGCAGTTCCAGGAACTGGGCCCACAGGGGCCGCTGCCCAGTCTGCTCCACAGCCAGCAAAGGATGAGGTCTAGAAGGCAGTGGATGAGCAGTGAGTGGAGGACCCGTGCTTCCCCCATCTCCAGAGCCTCCCCACCCATGCCCCAGACTAGCTACATGACCTCTGGCTGGCCCATCTCACTATGAGCCTCAGCTTCCCTTCTATCCAGCCATAGGATCAATTAGTCCAGTATCTCATTCCCCACTTGTCATCACGAAAGCCCCCTTGATTGTTTCCACATGTGAGTCCTCTTTTGAAAGATTCTTCTCTACTCCCCTGCATTTACTAAACAGTAATTAATCGCTGTCTATTTCGTATCAGCCAAAAGCACAGATCATTCCCTATAAGCATTTCTAGTGTTCTCACCACACTGATAGAATCCAGTGCAAAGTAGCTTCATGTTTGTGCCCTCCTCGCTGAGGTGGGCTGATTAAGTGGCCCACTGATTGAACGGTCCTAGTTGAGTGCAGGATAGATCTGTGTGGAGTCCTCCAGAGAAGTCCCAGGATTATGGTAGGCTGCCTGAGGTCACATGCTACCTCCCCATGGATAGGAGTGTCTCTCAGAGGGACCTAGGCCCACACTAGCGAGGACTTAGAGACTGAAATAATCTCCTACCCATACAAGTCAGCCTATCCTGGCCTCTGCTCCTCCCAATGGAGGGTCTGGGGTGAACAGTGGCCTCTGAAGGCACTGGCAAGTCTCACCTCCTGTCAATATGAGCTCCCACAAAAGGGCAGGGTACTTAACCCACACTCCAGATCCCACTCTGACAAGCCAGTCCTACCAGGCTCTATGACTTTGTACAAAGCTTGCTTGTCACTGGGCTTCAGTTTCTCTTTCCCACATAAGGGGTCCCACCAATCCATACACTGAGAGGTTCAGTAACATCATATTCTTGGATGGCTGGGGTTGGGACAACTGAGCTGACCAAAATCTGAGTAGTAGCTTCCTCCTTGGGGAAGCCCACCCAGCATGGCAATACTAGGGCTTCCCCCTTGGGAGAGCAGCAGGGACTGGCTCTACTTCCCCAGGAAGAGACTGCTGCTCCTCTCTCACTCCTTACAAAATACATCTGTAGGCCTCAGTTTTAGGTCTAGTCCCTGGCTGGGCCTCAGGACATGGAGCTAATGAAACCATGGCCTTGCCCTCAAGGAGAACCAGACTAGCTGGGGAAGATGGCCCTAAGAGTAATTATAATGCAGAGTCATAAAAGTGCAGGTGTCATGGGATAGTCAGGATCTGCTTGCTCCTGAGCTGAGTCTGCCAGGCCAAAGGAAGGAGCTGGGGGAAGGGACCCCAGGCAGAGAGGACAGCATGGCAAACAGTGCCAGTATTGCTTGTGAGGCAAGGAGGGGTAGGCAGGAACCAGTGGCAGGAGCCAGAGCTGACTCCTTTGTAGGTTACAGGTGACCCTCTAGGTTTTAACAAACCATGGCCCTATGAGCACTCAAAGGGAGAAAGGGCCACATAACTCTGGCACACCACAGCCTGCCAAAAACTTTTCCACACCTACTCTGCCTGTACTGTGGGAGCCCAGAAATCCCTCTTGGAGAGCTGGAGGCCAAATTTTGAGATGATCTGCCTGCTGGGGCCCAGAGCTACCTTCCCAGCAGCATGGTTGGTACCTAGAAAGTCAGGCTAGAACTTCTGCAGGTGGCCACCTCCAGATAGCTTAGCCAGTCCTCCAACACATCTCACATGTGGGTGTGTGAACAGCTGTGTTGATCACCACAAGCTGCTGGTGAGTGACTGTGTACCTGGGCAGGGTGTGTCCATGGCTGTGGTATTGTCATGGTGGGGACAGTGGCTGGTATGTTCTAGGTACATGTGTGTGCCTGCTTTGGAGCCCAGCAGTCTGTTAAAAGCTTTGTTCCCCAACATCCAACACTGGCCCTGAGCTTACAAGGGGGCCCTCAGCTAGGGTAAAAAAGTGAAAGAGGCTAGGGTAAAAAGTGAAAGAGACCCCAGAATGTAGGGGAAGGCTCCTGGGGAGGAAGGCAGTGGTGGCGTAGGTGTTTGGGAGTTCCAGAATGCAGGCAGGAGGAAGGAACTTGCTGGAGACAGCAAGGGAGAAGTAGTCTTCCCAGCACCTCTGTGTCCTCTTCCCTGGCCTCACCTTCCACCCTCCCTCACTTGGCACCAGGCCAGTTGTGATAAGCACAGCCACTGGGCCACCCAGTTCTCCCTGAGAGCAGAACACCCATTTATATCTCCTTCCTCTCTTCTTGGAGCTTCCTGAGCTCCTGTCAGATCACTGTGGCCAGCATCAGACCATTTTGGTTGAAGGGATTGCTGAGGTTCAGAACAGAGTGGATGGCCAAGAATGCTCAGCCAAGGTCGAGACTCTGGCTTATCGACATATCCACTGTCCCCCACCTCAAGTCTGGGAAATTTGAAGATGAGAGGCAGGAGCCAAGGTCCTTCTCACATTGGGATCCCAGACTGGGCTGAGACAGGGTTGTGAGACGATTGTAGGGGTACCCCAGACAGGACCAGGCTAAACCCAGGGCCTCTCAAGAGCTGCTGACCTTCAGGTGCCAGCCTGAGGTGAGGCAAGGATCTCAGGCGGGCTTCCCAAGAAGAGACTACTTGCTAGCCTAGGGCAGGAGAGGGGACACCAGGACAGAGCGGGCCAGGGGCTGGTCCAAGGTCACCAGTAGGCAGGGCGGCCGGCAGGCTAGCATAGAATGCTCTGGGCCCAGAAGAAGATCTGGGACTGTTGGCCACATCTTGGGAGACCCCTGCCGTTGGCGTCCAACTGCTCCAGTGAGAACCCAGGCTAAGTCCACCCTGTGAGTTCCTCCTGTAGCCAGCCAGCCCCCGGCTTCCCAGTCCACAGTGGGAATTGAGGCGAGTGTGTGTGTGGGGGGAGTTTCACAGTTCCACACAGAGCCTCGCTCCGGAGGCCCTTCTGCACTCAGTCACCTCTGGCCCGTCAAGCCCTCCCAATACCCAGCAGCTAGCATGAGGCCCCTGTTCTCCCGTGCGCCCCGCGTGGTGGCCAGGAGGGGGCAGAGAGTTGCGCTTACCCCTGAACGCAGAGGACCATGTCCCCGCGGCAGCGGCGACTCCGGAGTGGGGACTCGGCTGGACGGCGGCAGCGGGAGGGAGCCACTGGGCGCGGAGCGCGTCCAGGGTAGGCTCCTGGGGCGCGCGGGCGCAGGGCAGGGACTGAGAAGCAGAGGCGCGGACCGCCTGCGAGGGCGAGGGGGGCGGGCCGGACGAGCGGGCGGGGCGAGCTGCAGCCTAATCCTTTGTCTGCTGCGTCCCAGCCCTTCCGGGAAGCGGCGTCTTCCTAGAACCGCGGGCTAACCAGTGGGGCTCGGGCGGGGTGCGCGGGCGCCGTCGCGGGGTCTGGGGCCCTGGGCAGCGAAAGGAAATACTTTGACAGATTTCCAAGAACTTTCCAGGAAAACGGGGCGGGGCCCGGAGAGCCGACCAATCGCGACGCTGAGGGTGGAGCCGAGTGGCCGGGAAGGGCCAATAGCAGCGCGTAGACCCGGGACTGACGCTACCCAGCGGGGCAGGTCTGAGAGATCAGCAGGGAAGAGAAGTTAAGGAGCCGCCAGGGCTAGGCAACCCGCTCCCAGATTGCCTTCTGGCATTCTGCGTCATTGGGGAAGGGCCCCCTTATCTCGCCTTGGAACCCGTGGCAGGGCGGGGGTGGAGTCCCTGGCTTGTCCTCCCTGCTAACCGCTCCCCCAAGGAAGTCTGTCAGCGTGTGCAAGTGCCCCGTGTTGGGACGGCCGCTCCTGGACCCTAGGACTCTCTGTGACGGGTGTCGGATTGGGTGGCATGGGCGAGGTCTGGAGCGGGACTTGGGGCAGGGCGGGGTGCAGAGGACGGCTCCTAAAATGAGTAGGTCCACTCTCATTTCTGAGGGTCAAGCCGGCGGCCACCACAACCAGAACGATCCAGACAAGAACGTTTTCGTTGAAAGAGTTGAAGGAGAAAGCAAATCCCAACTTTTCGAATCAGGCAGACCATCCAGTATTGGCTGGCACTGGTTTCTGGCCGGCCCTGCCAGTCAGGGGAGAAGAGACTACAGATTTGAGGAAGCAAGCATAGACAGCCCCAGATGACCCGGACTCTGGGTTGGTGGACTTCCCCCCACCTCCCCCCAACCACCACACACAAAATGCTGAAGAGAGAGTCCTGTAGCTCAAAACATCCAGCGATAATCTGGGAGTAGGGTGATAGAGGTTGGGCCGGGTGGTGAGGGCATCAGAGTAACACTCCCTCTTATCTACAGGGAGAACTTGATGCATTTGGTCCTCTACAACTGGTGTTACTCCCTTTAAGAAGAAGGAAGACAGAGGCCCAGGGAACAAATGCTAGGAAATGACAGGGTAAGAGCTTGATCCCAGCTCTGAATCAGAAGCCCACACTCCTACCAGGACTCTCCACCTTTTTTCAGTTCACTGGATTCACTATGGAGCATCTTGAAGGACTATAGGGTCTATGTGAATCTTCTCCAAACCCTTGGGCCAGAAGAACTGTGGGATTGGGAGAGGTCGCAGGGTCTACTACCCCACCCCTACCCCCCTCCCAGTGTGTGCCCCGGAGGTGCCCAGAAAGAAGGCTAGCTTTGAGATCCTGGGCAGGGATGACAGGCCCCTCGTGGTGTTGAAGGGCCTGAACGATAGCATCCAGGGCAGACAGGGCTCACCTTACTCTGCCCAGAATGGCAGAGGGCAAAGAGATCTGAAAGCAAAACCCTGTGAAACTGGGGAAAAAATGGTTAAGTTTCAGACTTCAGGGCAGCCACTTCTCTGTAGCTTTCCTGAAGGGAAGTGGGGCTTCATGAATGTAACCCTGACAGCCCCCTCCTGAGTTGGTCAGAAGCTAGTTTCTTGGAATGAGGGTAGAGGGGATGGATACTTCATAGCCCACTTGGAGGGTTGGGATAGCTGGAAAGCCTGGTATGGGGCCCCTGTATGCACCACTGTCTTGCCAGTAGGAACTGTCCACTGTCTCATTACTATGAAGACAAAAGGACTTGCAGGTGCCATGCAACGGAGTTAAAATTTTGAACCTAGGTCTCTTATGGGACCAAATCGCAAGGTCTCTACCAAAACTATACTTCTTTCCCCTCACCATGACTATTCAACTGAACACTTACTATGTGCCAAACAACTATCACATATTATCTCCTCTTTACAAGTAAGGAAACTAAGGCATGAAGAGGTTACAATATACCCTAGGTCTCCCAGCTGGCAAGTAATGGTTGAAGCCAAGAGCCTACACACTTCCTCTTAATCTCTCTATGGGTGCTGGTGATCCACCAACTCCTAGACAGCCAGCTGTAAGGTCCTCAGTGAAGTTTCTCTGCCCCAGGCCAGTAAATGTCAGAGCACGATGGGAGTCCCTTTGAAAGCATCCCCTACAGAGGTCAGTGATTATGTGGTCTATGTGTAAACCAAAGGGTCCCAAGGGTGTTGGCCTTCCAACTATTTTTTTGTGTGTGTGAATATGACAGCACTGTGCACCTCATCTGCATGCTGGGAACAGTGATGTGCCCCTGTTCTGCCCCAAGTGCCTGCCTCAGGCACTGTGGGTCTCTCTGGCCATCTTAGTACTTAATTCTGCCCTGGCTGCTCCCCAGAAGCCCCCATTCTGATTGCTGGGCCCACACTGCCACCTAGTGGTGCCCTCTCTCATGCCCTCACTAGCCAAATCTTAGATTCTTCCAGGATAATCCCTCCCCTGCATCCCAGGGATTGACCTTACTGCAAGATTCCCCTGCTCCTCCCTCCCAGAACAATCAGCAGATGCATCACAAGAATACACAGCAGTGCCTTCCCCAAAGTCTGGCTCACTGGGCCTCCATACTCTCACCATGCACAGCCTCCCCTCTCCAGGAAGGGAGAGAGAGAGAGAAAGTTTTTTAGCCCTGACTCTCACTTTAAGCTATTTCAAAGTCTCTGTCCCCTTGGATACACAGCTATATGAAGGGCTGTGTGGCAGAGTCTGCCACCATAAACCCACTCCTGACCAGGTCCAGCCATCCCACATACTGAATCCTTCCATCAGTGTGGAGGGGATGTGGCAGGTGGATGCTAGAACATGACCACTAAGGGAAAACCACATATTCTGACTTTCCTGGGCTAAGTGAGTAGTTGCAAGGCATCTCTCTGATGGACCCACGTGGCGGACATGTGTGCCTGTGGAAGCATGGACATTGGTTATAGGGACTGGGAGGGGAGAAGCAGCACTTTTGTTTACTTTTCATACTTCTGTATAATTTGAATTAATTACAATGAACAAGTCTTACTTATGCAACTTAAAATTTTAATAAAAAGAGATCAGCTTAAAAAATACAATTATAAAATTTTTAAAGCAATTGTAATCTAAATTCATTTTAAATAAAGAAGACATCTTCACAGAATATTCAGTGAGATGCCTTTGGCTAGGGCAAGGAGCCAGCCTCCACCCTCAGCTGCCTAGCCTTTTGCTCATCTGGAATGACATCTTGCTCAGCCTCAGGTTCACCAGGCTCAAACCAGTTGCCTTTAGAGAGCAGAGCCTTCTTCAGCTCCCCAGCAGTAGAAGCTTCCAGACAGGCTTTCTCCAAGGCTCTGAGATCTTGAATTAGATTCTCAGGTTGGGCTCAGGGGCATTAATCCTGAGTCCAGCTGGGCATAAATGCACGTGTGTGTGCACATGTGCACGTGTATCCGTGTATATGTGTATTATATGCATGTGTGTTTATGCATATACATACCTATGTGTGAGCATGTGTGTGTGCACATGTGTAAAGGTGTGAGTGCATGTGTGCATGTCTGAGAGTATGTTTGTATATGTGGCTGTGTGAGAAGCCAGGAAGGACCAGGAGAGGAGGTCATGGTTTGAGGATAAGAGCCCAGCCCTGAAGTTGTGCTTTGGAGTTGGAATGGGAGTTCTGTCATGACAGCTGCTGACCTCAGGTTACTTAACCTCTCTGGGCTTTTCTGCCCTGTGTGTCTGTAGTGTGGGCCAGAAAGGATAGTGTGACCTCCTCCAGTCTCTGTAAGGTCAGGGGATTCCAGAGAGAGTACTTACCCAGCATCTGGTCTGTTCACTATGGTCAGCTGAGGCTATTATCTGGAGCCTCCTGCTTCACTGAACACTGCTAGCTTGAAGATAGCCTGGAAAGAATAGGGGCAGAGCCCCATCCCCCATCCCCACTGAACATCTGCACACAGTGGGTACCCACCAATAAGTTGTAGCGCCCTTTCACTCACTCATTCATTTACAGAACGATCACCTCTCCAAGAGCTCCTGCTCTGATGAGTTTGGACATGCAGCCCAGGCGTCTGTGATTGTGCGTTTGTTAACGAGTGGGGTTGAGGGGAGGCACTCACTGGGTCCAAGTTCCAGAGCCAGGAGTAGGATGGCTGGGAGACGCCTGAGTGGGACAGAGGTCGTGGTACCTGCAGTCCTGTAGATGGCCTGTAGATGACAGCAGAGGCCCATGCAGAGCCCCTGCCCTGAGCGGCACCTTCCCAGTCCCAAGTGAGCCAGCTTGCTCATGTCTCTCAGCTTCGGGTTGGGGGAGCGATGTGCCCAAGTAGTTCAGATCTGTCCCAGGAGACAGCCACCCTCCCTATGGCTCTAGACAAGTTGTTTTCTCCCCAGGGGCCCCAGTTTCCTCATCTGTGAAATGAGAGTTAACAGCCTGTGTTGGGAAAACTGGCTCAAATACGTAAGGTAGTCTAAGATGGGCTTGATAAAGTAGAGATTTAAATGTACAAGGCAAAACTACAAAGCTAATGGGTAATGTCTGCCACTCTGATGGGAGGCAGAGACTTTTTAAACACGACGCCAAAGGCCCAAACCATAAGGTAAAAAGTTTGGCGGATCTGACCAAATGGCAGCTCGGGATTCCTGGTCCCCAGGACTCCGTATATACCACACGGACGCATGAGCGGGAGCTGCACAAAAGAGGGCAGTCGCCAGTGCTAGAGAGACTCCCAGAGCCACCAGAGGCTAGAGAGTGGCGAATTCAACAACGACGAGATGCCACTTCCCTGCTAGTACAGGGGTCTCCCTTGGTGTCCCTGGAAACCAAGGAAGTTACCGGTTTCCAGGGACACCAAGAAACCGGTGTCCCTGTTTCTTCCAGGTTCCCCTCGGGAAGCCACGCCTCCGATTTTGTTCCGGCTCGGGGGCGGGACCCAGTCGGGTCCCGCCTGGCCCTTTAAGGCGGACCTAGCGGGGCCCCAAGTTGGGATGACGCGCGGGGAGGGAGGGGTGGAGGGGGGGGGGGGGGGGGAGGTCACGTGGGCGCCGGCAGCGCGACTCTCCGCCCTGGGCACTCCACGGCAGCCAGCTCCAGCGACCGCCGCCCCTGCCCCTCGCTGGTGCCTCAGCAAGGTGGGCTGCGCCAGGTAAGCCCTCGCCAGGTACGCCTTCCCCGGCCGCCTCTGCGACCTCCTACGGGGTCCTCACGGCCATTAGGCGCTCGGCCCCTTCCCTTCTTGACACGTGTCCGGGCGGTACTCGCTTGTATCCCGCCGCGCGACCACCGCCCCCTGCTGCACGTCTGTTCTCTCAGGCGTTCGTCCCGCACTCCCAGCTTGCCCCGGGCGGGCAGCCCAGCCTGGTTCAGAGGCTCCAAGGCTGGGGTGTGTTGGAAAAGTCTGGGCGGGACTCACTCTTCCCCTTTCCCCCAGGTGCCACTGGAAGCACCAGGCTGGGGCCGCCTCTGAGCGCCCCGCGGGGGCCATGGATGGTGAAACAGCAGAGGAGCAGGAGGGCCCTGTGCCCCCACCAGTTGCACCCGGCGGACCCGGCTTGGGCGGCGCTCCGGGGGGGCGGCGGGAGCCCAAGAAATACGCAGTGACAGACGACTACAAGTTGTCCAAGCAGGTGCTGGGCCTTGGTGTGAACGGCAAGGTGCTGGAGTGCTTCCATCGGCGCACTGGGCAGAAGTGTGCTCTGAAGGTCAGTGAGCCCTCACTGAGGCCTGGGGTGTCCTGAAGGGTCCACTCCTGACTCTGGGGTTCTGGCTGGACTCGTGTTTAGGCCTAAAGGAGGTCACTTGTTCAGCTTGGCTGCCGCTTCCATGTGAAACTTCGCTGGCTGGAATGGATCTGTTTCCCTTTGCCGGAAGCTGAGACCCCACCAAGGCTTGGGGTGGGGCTGCTTCTTCCCTGTGGCCCCTGCCTGTCTGGGCTGGAGTGGTATGAGCCTCCCAGGGCTGGCCAGAGGACAAGGCTGATGCCCATTGCACCTGTGGAGCCTCAGGAGGCTGCTGATGGACTCCTGATGAGTCGCTGGTCCTATGTTGAAAGGGAAAAACCCTGCTCCGACCCATCCCTGGTTCCTGGGCAGAGGGTGGGCCAGCCATCTAACCACCTCAGCCTATAGGCTCCCTGGAGACCTGGCGCGCTGATATAGGTGGCATAGTGGGTGTGGTGGGGATGCTACGGGTGGGTACCTGGTTCTGGCTTAAGGCATACAGTTCTGGACCTAGGGCCACAACCCATACCCAGAATCCCTTGAATCTGTCATCTCCGGGGTCTTTACTCATCTGTAGCTTGTGCCAATGGCCACCTAGATAGGTAGAGCATGGCAGGGATAGTGGCGCCTGGAGGCTAAAAGTACAGCAAAGGCTCTTCTCATTTTACAAAAATTTAAATTATGAGTCCAAGTGCAGAGTCCTGTAGATATGGCTAATAGGTATCCTGTTTGCCAGTTTCATGACCTTGGATGATATTCTAGACTCTTGAAGCTAGGCTTCTACGTCTAATCATGGGGAAAGATAAGGAGTTGTTGTGAACTTGAAATGAGATTATCCATGTAAAGCACTTGGTATGGGACCTGATACCTGTATGGGTCTGGAGAGGTTACAGGATTTATTTAAGGCACATGATCTTAAAGCATCTGAGCAGGGACCTGGGCCCAGCTCTCTGTGTCTTTCCCAGGACCACTAGTGCCAACAGACACTAGTTGTCTCCCCAGAGTGGCCTTGGAGGGGATCATGCAGGTGGGTCCAGGAGAGGATCAAGGTTGGACTGGTGGGGCTGGGCCCCAGGTATAGCTTCTTTGCCCACTAACGCAGCAGTCGAATGGGGTGGGGGAGCTTTCCAGAGTCTCAGGAATGGGATTCTCTGAGTCTTTTAGGGAAAAAGTGGCTTTTCTGAGGGCAGGTGGGCATAAGGGGATGAGGAATGAGAGTTTTCATCCTCCTCTGGGCACCATTTAGCCCTTCCACCTGTGTTAGGATTGAGGACAGTCTGGGTGAGTGAAGCCAGAGAACCACTTCTCGATACCAAGGCTTTGGCCCATGGGCCAAGACTGAGCTCTGACCGGTCCCTGTGGTGTCTAGATGCTGTGGGTGAGTCAGGGATCGGGTGGGAGGCCAGAATTTGTGGCTTCATACAGTGCCAGCTTTAAGTAAGGGTATACTTAACCCCTTCCCCATAGATGCTTTGTCTGATGAGTGACTTGGGGGAACTTCTGACTGCAAGAACTTTCACAGCACCTCATCAGTGGTCTCCTTGTTCTGGACTGGAAATTGGGTCAGGCCTGGAGTGGATTTCCCTCTGTATCCCTTTATGGGTGAGCATGGCTGGGGCTACTAGCTTGGGACCTTCAGGATCTGGCTCTAAATTGGCCCTCAAAGGGGACATGGATTAGATGGGCTCCCACTCCAGGACGTTCCTGTTCTTAGTATCCCTAGTGACCAAGCCTAGAAGTCCCTACCCTGCTAAGTAGATATTTACTACCTCCCAATATTGGGCTAGCACAACCTCTGTTACAGACATTTTACCTGTCCTGTGAGTGGTAGCTGTGGCCATGAGGAAGGAGGTGGCACCTCCCCACTTATAGCTTCTGCCCCTTGCCCAGGAGGGCCAGGACCTAGGGACCTCAGTACATGGGCAGGCCTGGGCCTAGGGAGCTTAGCCAGCTCATGATGGGTCACAGACCTCTCCTTGCATCTTCCTAGCCTTCTCCCTGCAGCTGCCCCAGCTCAGCCTAGGCAATAGTCATGGGCTCTGTGTCTTTCTGCCTCCCTGGTTATCAGGTTATTAGGCTGGCCTTTCCTCGTCTTAAAACCTGAACTTGTTCAGGCCATCTCTGCCCTTTTGTCTCATGCTCATCCTCTTGGCTCTGTTGCCCAAGATGGCAGATAGTGCTTAACAGGAAGCCTGAAACACAGCAAGCACTCATACAACAGGAAGAGCTGTGGCCACTGTCCCTGTAACTGTTGCTATTCTGTGGAGGCCCTAGATGAGCAGCTCCCTCCCTCCCAGGGAGCTGGGCCTCTTTCGCTTTCCCTTAGCCGCGGACCACCTGCTTGGTTCCTCTTGGCCTCAGTCATACTCAGTGGCTCCCTCCCAAGACCACCTTCTGCTGCCAGTGCAGCCATTCTACTCCATTCTATCCCAAGCACTCATTGCTGTCCTCTTGGCAGGAACTGGAGGACTGCCTTTCTTGGAGAGGGTGCATGGGTCAGGCAGTCCTTCGGTTTCTGTTCCTCCTGCTGACCTCTTTCTTGTGCCATATCCCAGGCTTAACTAGTTAATTAGTACCCTTCAGCTTTACCTCTAACTGGGTATAGCCCTGCAGGTTTGTCACACATCAGTTACCCCACCACATCCAAGACCCAGCCCTCAAACTTTATCACATATGTGAAAATTGGGACCCAAAGTAAGTCACAGGGCTTGAAGTGGGGGGTGTAGCAGAAGCCAGAATTTTCTCCCTTCCTCACTTCCTGCCCAGCCCTCTTGTGGTTTTGGCCTCTTAGCAGGCAGAAGTGACCATGACACTTATAATCTCTAAATAAAAGCAATAGGCTGGATGTGATGGCTCGTGCCTGTAGCCCCAGCACTTTGGGAGGCTGAGGCAGGAGGATCACTTGAATCCAGGAGTTTAAGACCAGTCCTGGCAACATAGTAAGACCTCCATGTCTATATAAAATTTAAAAATTAGGACTGGGTACGGTGGCTTATGCCTGTAATCCCAGCACTTTGGGAGGCCAAGGGGGAGAGCAATTACTTAAGGTCTAGAGTTCGAGACCAGCCTGGCCAGCATGGCGAAACCCCATCTTTACTAAAAATACGAAAATTAGCTGGACGCAGTGGTGGGTGTCTGTAATCTCAGCTACTGAGAGGAGGCTGAGGCAGGAGAATCTCTTGAACCTGGGAGGTGGAAGTTGCAGTGAGCTGAGATCATGCCACTGCACTCCAGCCTGGGCGACAGAGTAAGACTCTGTCTCATAAATAAATAAATAAATAAATAAAAATAAAAATAAATTAGCCAGATGTGATGGCACATGCCTGTAGTCCCAGCTGCTCAGGAGGCTGAGGTGGGAAGATTGCTTGAGCCTAGGAGTTTGAGGCTGCAGTGAGCTCTGGTCATACCACTGCACTCCAGCCTGGGTGACAGAGTGAGACCCTATCTCAAAAAGAAAGAAAGAAAACTAATAAAAGGCCTTATGGAGACATAATGGGGTCTGCAGGTAGGGTCTTCTTTCCTGCCCCTGTGTTCTAGACTGTAGGGCTGGGAGCCCTTCCCCTCCGACCCCTAAAGCATGTTGGAACCTCCTCTGGACTCCCAGTGCTCTCTTCGTCCCTTGTTTGTTAAGGAAAGTGGAATGGTAGGGTGGTGGATCCACATATCCAGGAGATCCCTGCAGAGTCCTCTGGGTCAAGTCTTTGTAGCAAGCATCTTCCTTCTGGTTCCCAGGATCTGGGGAGGTTGCTGGGGCTGCCGTCTCTGGGGCAGTTTCCTTCCCCTTGATGCCAGATGGCTGCCGGGACCCAGGCTGCTCTGCATGTGGTATCTCAGTGATGCCTCAAAGCACAACACAGAAGAGGACATATTTCTCCTGAAAGATGGGAAAGTAAACTCTGGAGACCCTGAGGAGAGGATCTCACAGGGATCTGAGGTTACACAGGGATTTGGCTGTATAGTTCTGAGCCTCTAATTGTGGCATTCGAAGCCTCTGCAGTCTAGTCCACCTCCCTTTTCTACCTTAGGTGACATCTTTCCTTCTCCAGCACTGAGGAATTTCTTCCCATCTGTCAAGACTCAGCCCCAGTGTCACCTCTTCTAGGAAGCTGCCCAGAGTTCCTGGCTTTGGGGCAATGGAATCTTTTTTGACTCCTAAAGCCATAATACCCCCCTTTGACTCAAATCTCCCTTACAGTACCTGGGCCCAAAACCTGGCATATATCAGGGGCTCATGAATGCTTATGAAAATAACCAGGCTTTGACCTCTCTGAGCTTTGGAAGGAGCATCAAGAGCTGGACTTTTTCTAGGTTGCTCTTTCTCCACAGGAGAGGGGTTCTTTGATTCCAGCTCAGAGATAAGCCACAGAGAAATGCTATTTCTCCTCTTCTAAGGTCTGGGAATTCACAGTGGAATCTAACAGTTCCACTGCCCCAACAGACCTCTTGGGGAATTCCTGGGAGAAAGGAAATGCCCATTCATGAGACCATTTCTGCCCTCTGCCTGCTGTCCAGGCTGCACCTCTGAGTAGACAGAGGGACTCTGTATAACCAGAATACCAAAAGGAAGATAGAACATAATGGATGCAGAGACTGGGAAGCAGTGGATCCAGAGCCCAGTACCCTGGATGCCTCACCCTCCCTAGGGGGATGGTGCCCACTGCTCCATGGGTGAGGCTGGCCTGTTGGGGCTGGTGCTGTCGAGCTGGATTTGAAGCGGGGTGAAGCTGCCAGGCAGGCCAGGCCCTTTTTCATTTGGCAGCCACCAACCCCTCACCTACCATCTCCAGACTGGTCAGATCAGCCTTCGCAGGGCCACTTGTTAGAGGCAACAAATCAGGAGGCACCTGGTGGGACTGGCAGCCCCGTATAACAGAGTCCCTGGAAATAGTTTCACTGCCCCCTGGGTTCTCCCAACACTGCTCCTCACCTGGAAGAAAAGAGGAGCTGGAGTTAACTGCCAGGGATGGGCAATTTGCTTTTTCATGGGGATCCTGAGGAGGGCATCAAACCCTACAAAATGCAAATAGTGGAATTTTAGGCAGAGGTTGATTGTTCTGACTTGCTTCATACTGTGCCTGGCTGACCTTGCTTCCTGTTTCCGAAGCTGCGCTCCCAGCCTTCTCTCAGGATCACCTCTGCTGGGGCTTCTAGGATCTTTTCCCATCCTATCTAGGAGCTGATGTCAGCTCTCCAGGCTTCAGGCCTTGGTGCTGTGGATCCTGATACCCACATAAATGGCTAACAGTTTTTCAGAGCATTCTGCCTGGCAGGCCCTGTCCACAGTGCACAATGATGCACAGCATGAGTTATCTAACTCTTATCATTCCTATTATATGGATGAGGTTCAGAGGTCAACAACTTGCCCAAAGTGCACAACTAGTGGGAAGGAGGGCTGAGATGCGAGCCTAGGCAGTTTGATGCCAGAGTCCTAGCAGCTAAGTCATCTCTCTCCTCATGCAAGTCTGTGGGGACATGGGAGGGTCTCTGAGACTTGACCCTTGGAAGAATGTTGGCATTGTCCTCTCTGGCTCCACTGGGAGCCCTGGCAGCCCCAGCTGGGCCCTGAGTGATGCTGCCAGTGTCTGCCTACATCTGCCCAGTTCTCATCACTGTATGGAACTCTATGCCAGTGATTGGACAGGTGGCAGTCCCATGAGGCCAGCACACAAGGACCATGATGTCTGCAGAGGCCACCTCAGAAAGGTTGTATGCCTTTTCCCAGGCCTTGTGAGTCTCAGACAAGCGTAGCCAAGCAAAGCCCAGAGCACTGTGGGCAGGAAGTCAGACTGGTGAGTGGGCGAGTGGAAACTATCTGGGCTGGGCCAGCTAGGAGAGGCTTCCTGGAAGCGGTTGCCAGTTTAATCCAGATCTCTGGTTTGAGAAGGATGTGAATGACAGACGAAGGCAGAGGGTGTGTGTGTGTGTGTGTGTGTGTGTGTGTGTGTGTGTGTGTGTGTGTCTGTGTGTGTGTTTAGACACCCAGCTCGAAGGCAGAGGGTATGTGTGCGTGTGTGTGTCTGTGTGTCAGTGTGTGTCTATGTGTATCTGTGTGTGTGTTTAGACACCCAGCTCGCAGACCTGTGTTCTGCTCGCAGACCTGTGTTCCGGCAGGATGCGGCTGATCTCAGTAGGGCCAGTGTCAAAGTCCTGACAAAGCTTGGGAAGCTGAGGAAGGACCGGAAGAATCTGTAAAGGAAGAGGCATTTATGTAGGGCCTTGAAGGGTAGAGCACTATTGCTGAGGGTGCTGCAGGGACTTTTGGGTTACCTGGGCTGTTGTTCAGACTGTATGGGAAGGACCCAATTTTCATTACAACAAGTCCGTTATATCTCTTCTGAGCTTCACATTTGAGGGAGTGGAGTTAGATTCCTCATCTTCCTCTACTGGGGACATCATCATGAGAGACCCCTGCGTGAGGCAGTGGTTGGAACATCTGGCTCTGTAGCACCCAACCTCCCTTGGCTCCAGGTTGCCATGTCTAATGGTGAAGTCCCAGACAAGAGCTGAGGACCTCCTTAGGTGAGAGGGGCATTCCAAGCATAGCTGTGCTGTGAGAGTGCACACTGAGCACTTCCTGGAGAGCTGGCTCTGCTGCTCGCAGGACAGTGAGACCATAGTTCCTGCGAGTGCTGGGGTTTTCCCAGAACTTTAGTTCTAACGCTCTCCCTCCATCTATTTGAGATCTTGTGTGGTCCCAGATGAGAGGCCCCACCTGGGGTTGAGAGAAGACCAGAGCTCTGGGCTTAAAATCCTTTCTGCCACATTCTCCCCAAGTGACTTCGGACAAAAGGTAGTTTCATAATCCTTTGCAAAACCATAATCTTTGTGGCGTAGTTGAATCCCGGGTTTGAATATATGGCGGGGAGTAGGATCTAGTTTTGGTGACTGTTACTATCCCTGCGTTCATGCTATGAGACAACACAGGCCAGCAGACACTCTCAGATGGCAGGGCTCTCATTTGGGGTGGCCTGGGTGCATTTGTTGGTGAAACATTATTGCTCTTTATGAGGACCCACTTGGGTTCGCCCTGCACCTGGGGAAGCCAGTCCCTTGAGGGACAGGAAAGAATGGTGTGCAGGGAGCTCTGGGTCCTGGGCTCCTCCCCACCCTCCTGCCCTTTTGGAACTAAGTGGATTAGGCCCTGTGCAATTGTGATTAAAATCCTGCTGTGTGGGAGGTTTTGCTTAGAGCAGGAAACTGTGGAGGTTTTGCTTAGAGCAGGAACATGAGGCTCCTGTTCAGGGAGCAAGGAGCCTCAGGAGGCCCTTTTGGCACTGGACAGGCGGGAGATGCTGAAAAGATTGCTTTTGTTTTTGAGGCGGGTTTGGGATTAGGGTTGCCTTTTTCTTTAGACTAGGTCTTTGTCTTTGCTGCCTTCTCCTCCTGGCATTAGTGATCTTCCTGTCCTCTGCCTGCTCGTCCCTCTCATTTCTCCTTTTCACCTGTTCTTCCTGCTGTTGCTGTGTCCCCACTCTCCTGGGCCTTACCAGTCTGCCTGTCTCATGTATTTCAGGCCTGAAGTCCTCTTCTCTGCAGCCCGGAAGGCTGAGGGCAGGTGGAGGACAGAGCAGGGTCAGGTCAGGTGCTGAGGATTCATCCTGGTCAACCTGCAGCTCACTCCCCCACCGCCACCCCGGGGGGGGGGCGTGGGGGCTGGGCAGGAAGAAGGAGTGTCTGCTATACCCACGCTACTCACAGTGTCCCCTCCTCCTGCCCGCCTTGACCAAGTGTCAGCAGCCTTGGCAGTCAGAACAGTGGAGTCAGTAGTTCTTGGGCTGAGCTGTAACCTGAGAAGGTCCCCTGCCATCAACCCCATGGCTTGTGGGATGTCAGCTTTAGCTGCAGTCTCTGCTGTTGGGTCTCCTTTTACAGTCCAATGGTCTGAGACTTTTGCTTGGGACAATGATGTAGAACCAGGCAGAGTATGACCCCCAAGGGTTCCTTGGCCACAGTCGGATGGATGGGGCTGAGATCTGAACTGAATCAAGAGTCTTAGAGTCAGCCAGAGGAGCTGGTGGGAGTCTGGGAGGGCTAAGATGTGAGGTGTAACCTGCTTCCATTTTACAGAGGGCAGAACTGAGTGTGAGCTGCACCTGGCTAGCTGGGGTGAACACTACAGACTCTCTAGCCAGCACCCTGCACCTGACCACCCTTACCCTGCTAAGGCTCAGAGGCTATATTCAGGGGCCTGAGGGACCAGGCCCTTGAGCTGCCACACTCATTGTCCCATTCCTAAGGGTTCAGCCTCCACAAGGGACCCATAGCTTATCCATAGATGCTCATTTAACATTACAGCCCCCTTCTCAGGATGTGGCAGAGGCACTAGCAGGTGCTCTCTGTGCTCTCTGGCAGGCAGCAACACAGAGGACAGGGGGATGGCAATAAAGGCACCCACTTGCTGAGCACCTCCTACATGCCAGGTACAAACATGGCAGAATCAGAATGGGTTATCAACCCCACGCCATGGTTGCAGAGACTGAGGTTCAGAAAGGCAGAGTAACTCATCCAGGGTCACGTAGTAGGGACATGGCCCTGTGCTGGAACCCAGGCTTGGCTCTCAGCCATTCATCCCTGTGTGCCAGCTCCACTGGGGATCAGAAGCCACAGTCTGCTCATCTGCAAAATGAGGGCCTGGGCCAGGCGCAGTGGCTCATGCCTATAATCCCAGCACTTTGGGAGGGCAAGGCGGGTGGATCACCTGAGGTCAGGAGTTTGAGACCAGCCTGGTCAACATGGTGAAACCCCATCTTTACTAAAAGTAAAAAAAATTAGCCAGGCGTGGTGGCACACACCTGTAATACCAGCTACTTGGGAGGCTGAGGCAGGAGAATAATTTGAACCCGGGAGGTGGAGGTTGCAGTGAGCTGAGATTGCTCCATTGCACTCCAGCCTGAGTGACAAGAGCAAAACTCTGTCTAAAAAAAATAAAGAAAAGAGGGCCTGGGTGTTCTGCTTAGCCAGGGCCTTCCTTTTGGCTGTGAAGACATGTTAGGTGGTCAGTGACCATGGGCAGTGCCAGGGAAGCAGGCAGGTTGGGGGGGGCCTGCCTTGCCCACTGCTGGGGTGGCTCTTATAAGTGGATAGCATGGAGACTGGTCAGAGGGTGTCCCAGGATGCCTCTCCCATGCCAGTCAGCAAATGGTGTTGTCAGGGGGAACCATCAGGGGCTGTATTCTGCCAGGGACAGGAGCTCTGGGGGTTATGACTCAGGTTCGGGACCCCTTCCGCTGTACTTCATGGCCTTAATTAAGTGCTTGAGTCAGGCTGAGCCAGCACCAGGGTGTGTCCTTACCCTAGGCAGGCCCAGGAGACAGGGAGTGAGTCACTGCAGCTATTCCCATGGCAGGAACAAGCAGTGTCCCTCAGAGCTGCCAGGCCACCACCCTGGTCCCCTAGAGGGCAGGGCCTCCCCCTCTTCCTCATAGCTATGGCTCCACGGTGTGATCAGAGACTAGGGAAGCCTTCCGGGAGCTGGCTGGGTGTTGATGCCTTGGGAGCCATCTGGCTGAACTTGAGCAGGAGGGGATAGGGGCCAGGGACCGAGGGAAACTAGAAGCCTGGACAGCCAGTGCCCCTGCACTTTTGGGAGGAGTCTGAGGAGAGAGATGGCTGCCTGTGCTCACCCAGGCCTGTATGGGGAGCTGCAGGGACGTGAATGAAGCCAAAGGTTGAGGGAGAGATGCTGAGCAGATACGAGGTAGAAGGTCAGTGTGGGGGGTGGAGATGGAAGGTTTACTAGAGCCTCTGTGCCATGCCTCTGGGGGTGAGCCAGTGCATCTTCCCACGCCCACTTCCGATTCCTTTGTCATCTCTGTGATGTCTCCTCCAGGCAAGAGACCAGCTGTCATTCTTCTGAAAGCTAGAGGGTGTTGGTTCCCCTCTCTGCAGAGCTGGCCAGAGGCATGGCCTGCTGGGTGCTTCAGCAGGGGTCACCTAGGCATGACCTCACTTGCCGTGGTCATCCCCAGCTAGGGAGGGTGGCACAGCCCTTTGTAATCCTGTGCCAGCTATGTGGGCATCACTGCTACACAATTGGCCAGTTGGGAGCACATATTTCATGGCTGGTGAGGGGTCTCTTCACAAAGAGAGACCGCTGATGGGACATTATTTCTGAGATTACAATAAAACACTTGTGTTAGCTAAAATGTTCCAGTCTTATGATGAAAATGTCCTATTTTTACACTGTCATAGAAGAAATAGAACCAGGGTAAAGTTTCACAGATTATGTAGCTGATTTTGATACAAAAATTCCTTTTTCCTCTTTGAAGTTAAAGGAAGATACCAGAACCTGGATCTTCTAAGTGTATACTCAGGGGGCTTGTAAGTGGTCTCTGCAGCCTCCCCCAGCCCTCTGTAGGAAGGCCGTGGGCAGAATGCTGGGATCCCACACCTGTCAGGGGCAGAGGGAGTACTGATCCTGCCACTTTCTAACTGTAGAACCTCTGGGGGAGGGGAGGAAGCCATAGCTGTCTCTGGGCCTCTTTCTCCACCTGTAACATAGGCACCATGTGGGAGGAGAGTGGGTGTCCAGTTCACAGATCCAAGCTAGGGCTCAGGAAAGTGAAGGGACTGGCCAGGGCCACATACTTTGCAGGAGGGACACTGTTCAAAAGGCTGTGCGGAGTTGTAAGGGGTGTAAATGTGTCTGCTACCTGCGAGAGTGGGGACTGCCACAAAGAAGTGAGGATAGGTCCCCTCCTGTAGTTGGCCAAGCCTGAGAGCTGGATGAGTTCCCTGGTGTGGGTCTCTGTCCTTTCAGCCGTGGTTCCCATTCCCCAAGGTCCTTCCCCTGAGATCAGCCACCCTCTCCCCACCCTGGAGGGTCAGCTCCTTCCTTACTGAGCCTTTCACAGCAAAACAGGATTTGTAGACTCAAGATTCTTGGTCCACCTTTCTTTTTTCTTTTTTCTTTTTTTTTTTTTCGGATGGAGTTTCGCTCTTGTTACCCAGGCTGGAGTGCAATGGCGCGATCTCGGCTCACCGCAACCTCCGTCTCTTGGGTTCAGGCAATTCTCCTGCCTCAGCCTCCTGTGTAGCTGGGATTATAGGCACGCACCACCATGCCCAGCTAATTTTTTTTTGTATTTTTAGTAGAGACGGGGTTTCACCGTGTTGACCAGGATGGTCTCGATCTCTTGACCTCGTGATCCACCCGCCTCGGCCTCCCAAAGTGCTGGGATTACAGGCTTGAGCCACCGCGCCCGGTGGTCCACCTTTGAAAAGCCGAGTCTGGCACTGCCCCACTGAGAATCTGGACCATTTTCTGTGACCTGCTGGATTGGAGGGATTCTGCCTCCCCTGGGTCCCCAGGGCTGCACCTCGCTTTCTCTGAGTTCTGGGAAACAGGGAAGGAGGAGTGTAAGACCATTTCAGGAAGACCCAGGGGAATCCTGAAACCAGGAGTCCCCAAGCAAACCTGGAAACGGATCTTACCTGTGCCGTCGTGGCCCCTCAACACCTTCAGTGTGCACCTGACCCTGCGTTTGTCTGAGCTCTTTGCATGTGCTCTTATCCCCTCCTCATGGCTCCCTGGGAACAGGAGTGTTAGCACCATCCCCACTTTCCAGATTGGGCCCATGAGGCTCAGAAAGGCTGAATGGCCTGCCCAAGGCCACAGGAGAGTTGGGGATAGACTTGGCTTCTGCACCCAAGTCTGTCTGACCTGGACCCCTGTGGCCGCAGCTGGTCCTGCTGTGCGGGGTCCCTGGTCTGGGGCACTGGGACCCCCTAGCCCACCCCAGCAAGCACTCATGTTCCCACTGTTCTTCCCTCTTCCTGCCTGGGAGCCTCGCTCAGCTTCCTCTTTCTAGAAGCATTTCCCTTCACTCTTCCCATCCCCCAGTCTAGGCATTTCAGCCTTTGTTTCCAGGTTGTCTGGGGCTGGCAGGAAGCAGACTGACCAAGGCCAGCAAAATTTAGTAAATCAGAGGAATCTTGTTTTCCTAAGACTTGATGATTTCAAAACTTGTGTTAGCTGTCCCATCAGCAGAGCTTCCTGAGAAGACACTAGACTTGGAACCTTAGCTCCTCCCTCCCCTCCCAGGACTCTGGTGGGAAGTAGTCAGATGGAGGTTCCCAGCCTGTCAGCTGCCACCCTGTCCCGCATCAGGTGTCCTGGCCTTGGCCCAGAAGGGGAGTGGTTGTTCGGGGGTCCTCCTTCCTCATGAGTTCCCTCAGAAGGGGCTGGCCCTTCCCATCTTGCATATTCTGCCAGGTCTGGTTCTGGAAAGAAAGGAGAAGGGAAGAGAAGGAGCCAAGACCAGTTCTCCCAGGTGTACATGTCCTCGTCAAGCATCCCAGTCTACTCATCCATAGACCTCCCAATCCTTGAGGACAGAGTGCCCATGGCAGCATTCCCAGTCCCAGTCCCAGCCCAGGCCCGCCCCGCAGACAGGGCCACTTTGCAGGAGTTGGGAGGGGATCTGTACATGGGCAGGCCTCCTTGGGGATGAAAGTTGAATCCTGGTTCCCAAAGAACTCTGACTCAGAGGTGGCCATGTGCAAACCATGTGACCCAGAGAATCCGCATAGCCTCCCTGACCCCCACTTTCCTCATCTGAAAATGGTGGCTAACAACACAGTTGTTGAAGGGCAAGAGCTAATGGGTGTGACATGCCTGGTACAGGGCAGGGCTTCATGAACTCCAGAGGCTGCCATTGTTGTAACAGCCACCAAACAGCAGGGCCTGGTCCAGACCAGGGGCGTGGGCCAAGTTTTCTGAAGGAGTGGTGGGGCCTTCTCAGTTTGTTTTCCCCAGGCCAGTGTTGTGGGAATGAGTGCCTACTCCAAGCCTTGAAGCTGCATGGAAAAGGGGTGAAGCAGCTGTCACATGGTCCCCACTGCAGGGGACAGGTCTGGGTTCAAGTCTTGACTCTCACTACCCAGCTGTGTGGCTTTGGGCAAGTCACTTATCCTCCCAGAGGGACATTTCTCCACGGGTAGAAGGGTGCTGCTGATGCTTGTTGGGATGTGATGAGCACCGTATGAGGTGGCCTCAGCACAGTACTGGCTCCGCACCAGGGACAGCCTGTTGTCATGTAGGGAGCGCTAATCCTGCCTGACTCCATCATTCCCTCAGCACCCAGGTGGGGCCTGGACATTTGGGGTCAGTGGTATCACGTGAGCCGCCCCCCGCTCTGGAACCGAGGCTTTGAGAAGGAGAGGTAAATGGACAGGGTGAGACAGAGGACAGGATGTGGTCAGAACTTAATGAAGCAAGGTCTCATCTGGCAGGAGGCCAACTCATCCATAGCTGCAAAATTGGTTCCATTAGCTCCTTTAATGAGCTATGAAAGCTGGGAAAATGAGTGTGTGAGAGAATAATGGCACATGTCTGCAGCTCTGATTTGAAACTGTGGCTACAAAGTTAGATACAACACTACTTCCAGCTCTCCAAATAGCACTGGTGCCCTTGGGGGAAGGGAGAGGGACATCGGGGCAGTAGTGGGGCTCTGGGATTGTAAGGAAGATACTGAGGCCTTAAGAAGGAAAAGCCTGCTTCAGAACTTTGAATTCAGGGCCAGTCCCATCCTGACATCTTCCAGAGCAGAAGCTGAGGCTGTGACCCATTGAGTGGGCAAAGCAGCCGCAAGGGTCACACTGGCTGGCAGGGCCGAGTGTGTTAATGACCCACACAGGTGCCAGCAGCGCTGGCAGGGGTTTCAAAACTGGCTGTAAAATGAATTCTGCTATTCCAGTGGTGTCTCATATCATTTGAGATGTGATTCCCTTGGGAAATAATCCCAAATAATCATATAACTGCGAGCCGGGAGAGATCTTAGAGATGGCTGACTTGAAGACTTGTCAAGGAGGGAATATGGTAGGTTCAGAGTGCTTTGTCTTATTCATGGCCTGCCTCTGTAAGAATAGGGGTTCCCCACAATGAAACTAAATTTCCCTATAACATTCTCCACAGTTCTGCTGCCTGAGATTTGGTGTTGGGCACCTGCTACTGCTATTTAATCTTCAGCATCCTGGCCTGCCTTTGCCTGAGGCTGGGATGACACCCTTAGGTGGGAGAGAAGGTGTTGAAAGACATGCTGGTCCCTGCTACTCCTCTCTTCTCTGTCCTCCGGCACAAAACAAAGCTGGAATCCCAAGAAAATAAAGGTCTGGTGATGTTATTCCAGCACTCCTGGCCCACATGCGAGGCGATAGCTGAGGCCCATGTGCTGGCTTCAGTCTTCATGGGGAAATCCATATTAGATATGTTTATTTGAGTCTGTCTGTAACTTTTGCAAAATTGCTGTTGAAAGTGTTGCCAGAAGGTTTTCTCCCATATAAGGTTTAATGTGAAATCCCTTTTAGAATTTTGTCTTAGAAAATGTTCAGTGAATGTCTGTGTTCATCTTCATGGGGTAATAAAAGCAGCAGAGCCTAACTGGTTCCCTTCTTTGCCAAGACCTCCAGGAAGCTCAGAATTAAAACTTGTCCTCATTTATAGTTATGAACTTGCATGGGTTTCTGGTGCATTTTATCGTTCTCTTCATGCTAAAGAGAATCTGCTGTTTTTCTTTTCTTTGGCTTCTGTCTTGTTTTAGAATTGTAAAATGTCTGAAAATACTGTTGTTAGTAAGCAGGGCTTGTAGAAATAATGGGGCTTGGAGGCCCTAAAGGGATGGTGAGAGGAACTAGATCCCTGGCCTCCAGGAGGAAGTTCCCTTTCCGGTAGGGCTGATGTCTCTCATATTGTGAGTTATCACAAAAGCCAGAGCTTCAGCTTCTTAATTTATTACTGCCTCGTTGATGGGAGAGATAAGTCAGCTCTCTTCCCCTGGAAAGAGTGGGTGTTCTGGCAGAGGCCACAGAGCCGCCTGGCCAGGGCTGCGGGTTAATTGGCCAGGGGTATGGAAGTTGGGATTTGGCTGCAGGGGGTGGTGGGCAAACTGCTTGTCCAGGCTGGTAGCCTTGGTGCTTCCTGTATGTGAGAGATAGATGGAGATACTGTGGGCACTTTTACTTGAGAAGAGCCCAGTGCTGGGGTGAGCTGGATGGGGCCATCCATGTGTCCTTCCTGGGTGAGGAGGTAGCTGGAGGAGGGTGTTAGGGCCTGGTTTCCAAGAGTCACTGCAGACATCCCAGCTTTGTTTGATCTCTAGGACGACAGAGTGCTTTTCCAGTTTTGAGTAACAAGAAGTGTTAGGCTCTGCCATGAAGATGGGGTCCCAGTGGGAGAGGAGGTGTGAATGGAGGCATCTGGGCTTGGTCACCTTCTTGCACAAGGCTGTCCCAAGTTGAGATGTGGCAATAAGACCCCCCAGTGTTTCTTAAGCAGCTATCTCTGGTCAGTTCTCTGCTAGGTACTTTGGAGAATTAGGAAATATTAGATAAACAAATGGACAGATGGATAAATCCTGGTCTCTGCAAGTTCAAAGTCAACATTGCAGAGACTGGAGACACACATTTGCCCATGGGCCCACCCACCTACCCCCATACACCCATGAACACACCCCTACACATGGATGTATGCATGTATGCACACACTGATATTCCCATGCACACGCACACCCCCACATACCCTCCTCGTACCCCTACATATGCACACACCCACGCACCGATGCACACATTTATTTCAGAACAAGCTTCCCGAGTCTTTTGCAAGCTGTGGATTTGGCCAGTGCCTCTCCAACTTGGGGCCACCCCCTCCTCTCATCTCCCCTCAGGGAGGGCTTGTCTGGGTTCTCTCTCAAAAGTCCTGTTCTCCTTCCTCCTCCAGCCTTGCCATCCTGCAGCCAGGTGGCCACAGGGCAATGACTTCATCCTCCCCAGCCTGTGTTTCCTCAATCTGTAAATTGGAGCTAATGGTTCCCACCCTGCTTGCCTCACAGGGTGGCACCAAGCATTCTCATGAGATAAGGGACAGCACAGTGTTTTGTAAACTGCAAATTGTTTTTCAAATAGGCAAATGATGCTGTTGTTTTCCCAGCTATGGAACTCAAGAAGTCCTCCACCCACAAATAAGCCCTGTCCTTGGGTGAGAAGGGACATAGTGTGGCAATAGTGAGGGGCCTGGCCTGTTCTGAGGCCCCCACATTCTACCTGGTGATGCTAGAGGGGCATGGGCCCTTCTGCTCTCAAATTTTGTTGGGGCTCACTAGCTGGTGAAGTCAGTAGGGGTCTTGGCCTTCTGGCTGCTGGCTCTGGGGGCAAGAGAGAAAATTTGGCAAAGGAGGATGAGGGGAAAAGGAGGAAGTGAAAACCAGTACATCAAAGCTGGAGGCCTGAGGTTACTCATTAAAGGAAATGTCATCTCAGATTCAATGCTCACTGAGCTTCACTGGGGACTCACACCTCAGGCGCACAGTCAGGAATCCCATTCCTCAGGAAGAAGCCCAGTTTTTGCCTCACAGGGGTGTATGTCTGTGTGTGTGTGAGAGTGTGTCTGTGTGCACCTATTAAACACTAGCTGGAGCTGTGGAACTGCCCAAGTGCCATCACGACCCTCCAGCTCTGGGGGACCCCTGGGAAGCTCAGGGAACATAGGAGAGGAGTGAGGCAAGGGTGGGGGTCTGTTGGGTTGTCAGAAGTCCCCTCCTATCTTCTTCTCCTTCTCCTTCTCCTCCTCCTCCTCCTCTTCCTCCTCCTCCTCCTTCTTCTTCTTCTTTTTCTTCTTCTTCTTTTCTTCCTCCTCCTCCTCCTCCTCTTCCTCCCCTTCTTCTTCTTCTTCTTCTTCTTCTTCTTCTTCTTCTTCTTCTTCTTCTTCTT
>NW_022436963.1:2261766-2264353 GCF_009761245.1 Sapajus apella
TCCTTCTTCCTTTTTTTTTTTGGTTTGAGACAGAGTCTCACTTTCTCACCCAGGCTGGAGTGCAATGGTGAGATCTTGGCTCACTGCAACCTTTACCTCCCAGGTTCAAGCAATTCTCTTGCCTCAGCCTCCCAAGTAGCTGGGATTACAGGTGCCTGCCACCACACCCAGCTAATATTTGGTATTTTTAGTAGAGATGTGGTTTTGAGATGTTGGCCAGGCTGGTCTCAAACTCCTGACCTCAGGTGATCCTCCCCTCTTGACCTATCAAAGTGCTAGAACTACAGGCATGAGCCACTATGTCCAGCCCCCTCCTATCTTCTTGTCTTCCCAGCTGTGACTGGGAACCATGCCATCATTGCCCATTCCAGGTAGCCCCCAGTGGGCTTAGGCATGTGGATATGGAGTCCATGGGGACCCAGAGGCCCTCCATGGGGGCAGTGATGTGGGATTGGGACTATGGTAGGCACTTTGCAGGGAACCCCTTTCTAGAAGTCCCCCTTTTTGCTCTCTTCTCTTCCCTACCTTGTATAGCCTAAGCCCTACAGCTTAACATTGGGGAAACAGAGGCCTAGAGAGGAAAAGGGGCTGGCCTAAGGTCATACTGAGAATAGGGATAGAGCCTGGGCCTCCTGTGTCCTGACCCTGTGCTCATTCTCATGCCTGGGAAGATGGAGCTCTTACTTTGGGACACCTTTTATGAAGATTAGTGTGGAGTCATGTACCTATGTGAAGGAGGCCAACTTGCAGCAATGCCTTGTGGACTGGAGTAGTCATGGTGGGCTCCCTGGAAGAGGCAGTAAAGCCTAGTTCAACATAGAGGGTAGGTGAACTACAGGTTGCCCATGGGCAGCAGGGAGAAAGTTTGTCCAGGTTGTCATGTCTCCCATTTGTTGAGCCTCACTAGGGCCTCCTCAATTTAATTTTATCTTGTCCTCATGATGGGTTGTGAGAGTTTTTTCCCCTCATCCTTACTCTATAGATTTATTAAATCTACAAATATTGGCAGGTGCAGTGGCTCATGCCTGTAGTCTCAGCATTTCAGAAGCCAAGGCAGGAGGATGGCTTGAGCCTAGGAGTTCGAGACCAGCGTAGGCAACATGGTAAAACCCATCTGTACAAAAAAAAAATTAGCCAGGCATGGTGGCATGTACCTGTGGTCCCAACTACTTGGGAAGCTGAGGTGGGAGAATCGCATGAGCCTAGGAGATTGAGGCTGCAGTGAGCTGTGATTGTGTCACTGCACTCCAGCCTGGGTGACACAGCAAGACTGCACCAGGCCCTGCGCCCCAGTATTAGGACCTAGAGGTAGTCAGGCAGACTGGCCCTGCCCTGTGGGCCCACAGTCTGATCAGGGAGGCTGCTGGTATCGGCCTGGCTGGGGGATCAGCCATGTGATTTGAGGCCAGTTTCTTCCCCTCTCTGTGCCTCAATTATCACCAAAAAGTGGTGATAATTAAGTCCTTTCCTCCTAATGTTTATGAAGTGCCCCAAACAGAGCCAGGCACATTGGAAGTACAATATCTGTATGTGTGTGTTTGCTTAAAGGGTTATCAAAGGAACAAGCTAATTGCAGATTGTGAGCAAGTGCTGCACAGGAAGTGAAAAGGGCAATGACGTGAGAGCTTTCTGGAGAGCTAGGAATGTTTTCTGTCTTGATGGAAGTTTGGGTCCCTAGGGTGTGTGCAATCATCAAAACTCATTGAATTGGACCCTTGAGACCTGTACATTCTACTATATGCCAATTATACCTCAATAAACAAAGGATATATTGAAAGAAAGAAAAACAAATGATGAAGAGAGAGTGAAGGACTCTTGAGGTCCCTTTTAGACAGGGTGGTTAGGGAGGGCTTCTGAGAGGAGGTGACATTGAGGGGAAGCCTGGAGGAGGAGAAGGCTTTGGCTATGGGGAAGGACGATGAGAAAACTGAGGGTCTAGGAGGTTTTGGGCTATGTTCAGGGTCAACTCAAGGGGTCAGGAGAGACAGCTCAGGGATTTCTTGGCAGCTGGGCCTGGGTGGGTCCAGGCTGAGGGCTTTGGCTCCTGTGCTCTGCAGAGACGCCAGTGGGGCATTTATTATATTTTCCGGGGACAGCCCTCCCTGCACCATATGCCTATTTTCAGGGCTTTGGCACTTGTAGAAGGACTATTTTAATCCATGTGGGAAATGGTTTCCTAAATATGGACTGAGTGGGGCAGGAAGCCACGAGAGGCTCCAGCTCAGGGCAGCTCCACCCGCTCCTCTACTTCAGTGAAGCACAGGCTGCAGGCCCAGGCTGGAAGGCTCTCTGGCCCCTCCTTGGCCATCTACCGCCCTTCCTCCCTCTCTCCCTCTCACTGCCCCCATCTCCCTCCAGTCCTAGGCCCATCCTCCCATCCTTTGCTTGGGAGCCCAGTGTTTCCTGCCAGGCCCCAGCTAGGGACCCCAAGTGAACCTGACCCTCCTCTGCCCTCAAGCTACTTCCAAGCTGATAGGAGGAACAGAGGCAAAAAACAGTAAGAAAGGTGCTGGGAGAACTTTCCAGAGAGAGACAGAAAGAGAGAGAGAGAGAGAGAGAGAGAGAGAGAGAGAGAGAGAGAGAGAGA
>NW_022436963.1:2264363-2351709 GCF_009761245.1 Sapajus apella
AGAGAGAGAGAGAGAGAGAGAGAGAGAGAGAGAGAGAGAGAGAGAGATGAATTGAGCCCTGAAGTTTCCTCAAAAAGAGGGAGTTGACCCAATGGAGAAGATGAGGCAAGAATGCACACGACAGGAACCAGCACAGGCATAGACACAGAGACCTGGGGGAGGAAGGCCTGTTTGGGAACAGCACATATATTTTTCAGGCCAGAACAAAGTGATTTTGGCCCAGAGGTGGCAGGAAGTGCAGTGGGCAAAAAGGCAAGCCCTGCATCCTAGGGGAAGAGGTGGCATTTATCTGGAAGATGGTGAGGAAGTGTCTGTGGCCACAGGTAGATTAAAGTCCTAAGGGGAGAGGCAGGGCTGAGGACCTCACTGAAAGCATTCCAGCTGTGAGCTTGGGCTTTTAAGAGAGAGGAGGAGGACTCTGGTGTGGGAGTGAGATGCCACAAGGCAGGCAGTGAGGAGAGGGTGTGGGAGCCAGCCTGGGAGGCCTGACAGGAAGATGGTCAGGTCAGGCTTGGGAGGAAGGGACCTGGCAGAGGGAAGGGGAGGAGGCAAAGAAGGAAGCAGGTGCAGGGAGGGAGGATGGTTCATCTTGTCTCCTGTGGCCGGGGACTGGGGTACTCCCAGCTAGAGCCTTCCCAGGACATGGTGGAGATGAGTGGGGGCTTTCTGGGCCCAGTGTTGAGCAGGAAGCTGGTGATTGGGAATTGTACGGGCACCGACCTGAGGGGTGTTCTGGCAGGCAAGGGCAGTGTGAGCAAGGGTCCAGGATGTGCAGGCAGGAGCATCTGCCCGCAGCAGCCTTGACACATACCCCCAGCCTTCTCTGGGTAATGGAGCAGGGGCACAGAGCTGCTAGAGGGCTTGTCCAGCCCCTGACTCTCTGTATTCCATGCACTGTCTATTCCCAGGCTAGGGTTGAGGGGAGGAGCTCCAGAAAAGGAGGGACAGCCAGGGGCAGCAGGCTCGAGAAACCATTGCCTGCCTCTCCCCTCTCTGGGACATTGCCCTGCCCTAGTTTACCTTTATGTAGAGAGTGTGGCCCCAGAGCCTACCCCACACAGTGCCCTGTGTAAAGTGGACTGGCTCTCCCCATCCTGCAGAAGAGGAAATTAAGGCTGGGGCAGCCCAGGGTCCTACAGGTGCTGAGCGGGGCTGATCCAAGCCCTGGTCTTGAGCATCAGCCCTGGTCCCCAGCCCTCCTCCGTTAGGAAACACAGTGTCACTGGCTGGGCCTTGAGTGAGCAACCCTTCTGGGGGTGTCTTGTCCCTGCTGTCCCCATTCTGGGCCATCTCCTCCTGCATGTTGACTTCTCCTTCTCCCCCTACAGCAGAGCCACTGGGCGGCCTTGTTCATTTCTGGTGCTGGTTGGCAGCCACAGTCCAGGGCTGAGCTAACCTGAGCAAGGATCCTGATGCCTGCCCACTGGATGCTTGCCTTGCTGGGATGCACCCTGTGGGGATAACTTTTCTATTACTCCATTTTACAGAGTTGTGGGCTGCGGCTTGGAGCTGTGAATGTTTGCCTGAGGTCACACCGAGTCATTGGAGGAATTCAATCCCAAACCCACATCTCACTCTACTCGGCTGTCATCTCCCTCAACTAGGGTCCTCCCTGCCCCCAGTCTCTACCTCTGGGTCCTCACCATTGGTCTGTAAGCATGGGATAAGGGTAGAGGCTGGGCAGCTAGGTCACCTTGAGATGGCTCCACCTCTTTCACGGTGGTATGACATTGTTGCCCTGGTACTGCATAGCAGCTCTCAGGCAGGCTACAAAGCTACCTTGGAAGCTGGGGACTGACTGGGTGGTCATGACCAAGCAACTCATTTTAGAAGCACTTTTCTTGATAGTGACAGTTTTGTTCTTGCACCTACTCCTGGAGAATTTGAAATCTTAATTACCTTCGCCTCTACAGGAGAGTGGCCTTGTCTCCCTCCACTCTGGGCCAGTTTCTTTGTGGGAGCTAGATTGACAGACACAGGCCTCAACCCCTCCTGCAGGAAGTCTTCCTTCCCACTCCAGCACTCTCCTGGTCATGCTGAAGTGTGTGGAGCAGATTTGTGTGTTAGTGCACCCTCTCCCCTCCCCAGCCTTTCCCCAGCATCTTCTACTTTGTTTCTCACAGTTGTGCTAGGTGAGAATCACAAGGGAAGCATCAAGGGCTACTGTGTACCAGGTGCCATCCTATACAATTTACATGTACAGTTTCCAACCCTAGCCTGTGAAACAGAACAACTCTGTCATCTTCACTATAAAAATGAGGCTTATGGGATGTGTGGCCCCTGGCTTGGGGTCTTATGACTGCTGTGTTATTTGAGTGGGTTATAAAACCCACTCAATTTCCATTTTATTTGCTGCCCCTGAGAAGGGAGGCAAGGGCGTCTTTGGCCTCTAAGTTCCTTGAAGCAGTCAGCCACCTCCCAGGGACTCCTTGAACTACCTGCCAAGCTGCTTGAGCCGAGGACTGATCCTCAAGTCCAGAGCCTCATTGGACCACAAGTCAAGGAAACCTGGATTCGAATTCTCATTCTGCTCCTTATAAGCTGTGTGACCTGGGGGCAGGGCACAGGCCTCAGAGCTTATATGTCTTTGTCTGCAAAGTGAGGGTAGAGGGCTCTGGGCCTGATGCTTTCTATGCCCGCCCTCCCACAGCTCCTGTATGATAGCCCCAAGGCCCGGCAGGAGGTGGACCATCACTGGCAGGCCTCTGGTGGCCCCCACATTGTCCGCATCCTGGATGTGTATGAGAACATGCACCACGGCAAACGCTGTCTCCTCATCATCATGGAATGGTATGCTGGCCCACCTTGTCTCCATACCCCCTTGGCATCACTGTGGTCCCCAGGCTCCCTGCCATGCTTCTAGAGGCTTTCTTTGTTTTTCAGGTAGCAGATCTGGGTGCCTCTCTAGCCCTTGAGGGGTAATGGAGCAGGCAGCCGCAGGCCCTGCCTGTGGATATATGGATTTGGCTGTGAGAACATTCCCTCAAGGGTGGGGAAGAAACCATATGGGTTAATATGGCCTCCCTGGGTGTGATTTCCACCCTGTGAGGAGGACTGGAAGAGCTGTTAGAGAAGGCTCCCAATCCCTGAATGTGAATAGATGGGGGATTTGGGGAAGAACAGGACCCACACAGTTCCCTCAACTTTCTCTTCTTTTTACTTGGGTATGTGCTCCCATGGTCCTACTAGGAATTGGGTGCTTGGGGCCTAGAACCAGGAGCCAGTGGCCTTCTCCACTCTGGACTTATTCCTGTAACACCGTGGCTCAGCACCAGCATTCCTTAGACTCTGGGCCCCCAGCTCCTCCCTGTCTGCCTTTTAAATCCCTCCTTCCTGTACCGGTTAGCCAGTTCTTCAGATTTGGGGTTCAGATCCTGCCTCTGCTACCCGCTAGCTGTGTGACCAAGGGCAGCTCTTAACCTCTCTGAATCTCTGTAACTCGCGTGAAGATATGGGCAAGATCTTAATGTAGCCTTTACCCTGTGCTTGACTCCATTCTAAGTGGCCCATGTGTATTTCATATTCAATCTTCATGACTATGGGGTTGGTGCTGTCATCCCTATTGTACAAAAGAGACAGCTGAGGCACAGAGAGGTGAAAGAACCAGCCCAAGATCACACAGCAGTGCTCATAAAACGTGGATCCCAGGGCATGGCATACAATAGGTGCCCAGAGAACAGTGGCCATATGATGATAAACATCTCATCCCACATTTGGGAAACAGGGACTTGAAAGGAGTTGGGAGTACCCAAGGCCTTACAGTCAGGTAGGGGCAGTGCCACTGGGAACACACAGGCTTCTTGGCAGGGATCAGAGCCCCCCATCCTCTTCTAGTTCTAAGAGTTCAGTTCAGCCCACCCAAGCTGACAAGCTGACAACCCACCATGTACCAGGTTCTCCAAGGGACAGGGAGGCTGACAGAGGCTGTTTAGTAGGGGAGGAGCAGAGTGGTAGGGCCTGAAGCCTGGGCCTATGATTTGGGGCAGGGGCAGGGGTAGGATGATATGCAATTTCCCCCCCATCTCTGCTTATATCACCTCTTTTACAGCATGGAAGGTGGTGAGTTGTTCAGCAGGATTCAGGAGCGTGGTGACCAGGCTTTCACTGAAAGAGGTATGTGCATGTAGCTGGACCAGCAGGAGGATTCAGGGTGAGAGGTATGGACCAGAGAGTTGTGTGTGATGCAAGACCCTGTCCCTCTCTGTGCCTCAGTCTTCCCAACTGAACAAGAAAGTGTGGGACTCAATGTCCATCCCCACAAGGGACTCTCTGAGTCTGGGACACTTTGTCAAAGATGGACTCTGTGGCTTTGGGATGGAAGTGTTGCCTCGAGTTGAGCTGGGGAGAGGTAGCTCAGGACTGAGGAAAGAGGTTTAGATGGGTTGAGGGTATCCTTGGAGGAAACTGGGGTGTCTGGGGTGGGGGTCCAGGATAGAGATCCTGGGTAGCAAGAACGCTGTCACTGTCTTCTTGTCTTGTGCTGATCAGGCGCTAGACTGTGTCCAGGAGGGATGATAGGGTGAGAGCTTGACCTTTGACTGGCATCACTGACCCCCTCCTCCCTTGTCTGTTTCTGCAGAAGCTGCAGAGATAATGCGGGATATCGGCACTGCCATCCAGTTTCTGCACAGCCATAACATCGCCCACCGAGATGTCAAGGTAAGGCTCCAGGATCCAGGTTGGGGTCCCAGGGAAGAGGATACTATCCCACTCCACAATCCCTGGTGGCATCTAGGACCCACTGGATGGAGGCTAGGCTTCATAGTCACATTCAAAGCCTCTGCTGTGTGTTCCAGACTGCTCTTCTCAGCCTCTTCTCTAGTTTCAGCATACTCATTCTGTTCTCACCAGATGGGTGTCCTTGTTTCCTTCAAACACTGAGTAATCCCAATAGTAGTAAGAATAACTGAGTGCCTGCCTCAAGCCAGCAGGCTCTAACAAGAATCTCATTTCATTCTCACCCAGACTTGTGAGATAAATGCCATTACCCATTTTACAGATGAGGAAAACAAGGCTCAGAGAAAGATTAAGTGACTTGCCCAGGGCTCTGTTGTTGCTGCACTGGGATTCATTCATTCATTTGTTCACTTGTTCAGCAAAAAATTTTGTGTACACACGATGTGCCGGGCCTTAGGCAGGGGCTACCAGATGCAGTTGGTTGTTTTTTTTTTTTTAATTAGATGGAGTCTCACTCTGATACCCAGGCTGGAGTGCAGTGGTGCAATCTTGGTTCACTGCAGCTTCTGCCTCCTGGGTTAAAGCGATTCTCCTGCCTCAGCTTCCTAAATAGCTGGGACTATAGGTACACACCACCACAGCTGGCTAATTTTTGTATTTTTAGTAGAGACGGGATTTCACCATGTTGGCCAGGATGGTTTTGAACTCCTAACCACAGGTGATCCGCCCGCCCACCTCAGCCTCCCAAAGTGTTAGGATTACAGGTGTGAGCCACCGCACCTGGCCCTGTTGGGGCTTTTGTGAAGTCATAGCCATAGTTTTGGCAGATCAGGCCCTCTAATACCAGCATTTTCAGGGAAAAAAGCCATTTTCTGGGCACTGGAGGAAGGAACAGAGGTAGTGCTAATTGTGGAAGCTGGAAGCTCAGCTCTCCAAATTTTCTATCCTGAGAGGCCTGGGTCTTAGAGGTCATCTGGATCAGATGGATGAAATGCAAACCGAGGCAGCTCTGCATGTACAACACACACATGCACGTGTATACATCAGTCTGTGTAAGCACGATCAGAGCAGAGTCTGTTCCTCCTGGACCCTCTGCCCCAAGCCTTGAACATTACCCTCCTTGGCTTATTTCTTCCTCAGACTGGACAGAGGCAAGCTGAGGTTCCAGCTGCTGCATCAGGTGCTTCCTCTGGCTGAGTACCTCAAGCTGCACAGTTATTCTTTGATTCTAGATACACGTGGAGCCACAAACAGACATACCTTCTGAATCCTTGCTTTACTTGGACCCTGGCTTCTTTTATTTTCCCAAAGAGAGAAAAGCCTTCTGCAGAGGAGATTCCCTTGGATAAACTAAAACTGCTTTTCTGTTTTTATCACAATTGAGAAGGTCAGATCTTCTCAAATGGAACCTGAGAAATAGCTTCTATCGATTCTAAATGACAGCTCTATCCAACACCCCATCCTTCTACCCCAACTCTGCTTGGGGGTCTCTTCTGCTTCTCTCCATGGGCCTACATCCTACCCATTCTTTAAAAACCAGTTTCAGGGACAGACCTCTCCACTGCCCTCATCTGCCAGGCCCCTGGCTACTCCTGGGGCACAGGAAGATTGCCTCTGTGCAGCTCCTGGGGTCTGAGCAACCCAGGCCTTCTCACCTGAGCAACCTCAATGGGGCTGTCCTGCTGGCCCTGTAGGCTTCACTCTAGGCTGGGTATGGGCCATGTGCTTAGCAACACTGGCTTATGAGCAGACTACCTTCTCCTAGCACCCTTGCTCTGGCATTTCATGGCAATATCACCAACTCAGGATCAGAAGTTCCTGCCCCAGGCTCTCTATGGCACTTGGTCATTAACAGCCTTGGCTGAACACCTGCCTTGGCTTTCCCTTTTGTGAATGAAGGTGGCACCTTGGTTTTCACTATATTTGGCCCATATTGGTGGGCAAGGCCCAGGTCTTTTTATAAATGGACCTGACTCCTTCTGTACTGGGATGGAGTTGGGGAGTCTGGCTGAAGATCACCTTGGGGCTCTGCCCCTGCCTGGTTCCTAACTCCAAACCAATGTTTTCTTTTCCTGGCCTAGCCTGAAAACCTGCTCTACACATCTAAGGAGAAAGACGCAGTACTTAAGCTCACCGATTTTGGCTTTGCTAAGGAGACCACCCAAAATGCCCTGCAGACACCCTGCTATACTCCCTATTATGTGGGTGAGTCCTTGGGACATGATTTGTAACTCCCCACCCCAACTTATACAGCTGTATTGTGGGGTAGCTAGTGGGTTGCAGAAACCAAAGGGTTAAAGCCCAGCAAGGAGGGAGGGGGAGAATTCTGTCTGCATGGAGGCGGGTGACGTGGGGGGCCGGAGGCTGCAAAAATATTCTCCCAAACTTCAGCTTCTGCTTTTGAAAATAGATCCAGGAAAATTCTGGCTGTGGCCTGTGAGCTGAATGACATCACAGCAGCTCTAAATATATATGTGATAAAAGGCTGCCATCAGCTCGGGACGGAGCCCAACTGCGGTTGTTTTTCTCTAGTTTTTGTCTTCCTAAGATTCATATTCAGAAAGTGGGCAGGCATTTCTTCCTACATTGGAGGGACAAAGGGTACCAGTCACCTGCCTTGTGAGAGAGGGTCACTTAAGCCAGGGCTTGGAAGTGTGCACATACTCATGCTTCCTGGAAAAGTTCCCTGCCCTTCTGCAAGTGGGCAACCCCCCAGATCTGAAAAAGCTCCTTGCCAAAACTGCCCCCTAACCTGAGAGTGGGGTGATGACAAAGGGCTTTTCTCCCTTAGAACAGGTCTTTATAGAGGGCTGCTGAAGGGGTGGGAAGCTCCTTGAGACAGTTTAAATGGCACTCTGTTAACCAGGATGTGTTTTGCAGTATTTTAAATTAGAAATCTTCTAGCCTACTCACCTCATTGCACAGGGAAGACAAAGGCTCCATGGATTGGTAGCCAAGCCAATGATGGAATGCAGAGCCCTGCCCCTGGTTCCTCCTTGCCTGTCACCTAGGCTGTGCATTCACGGAGGCAAGGAACATAAAACAGCTGGCAGGCCAAGGCCCTCTCACCTACAGCAGTTTCCCATCAAGCCCAGACTGGCTTTCTCTTCTCTTCTCTCACCAAGGTTGACACTGGCAGAGGGGCTCAGGCCCAGGGGAGCTGGGAGTATGTCTGAAAGTGGTTGTTTTTTTCTGGGAGCTTTCTCCCCCTGCAACTTCACACCCATGCTGCCTTCCCAAAAGGTGCCAGACGCCAGTCTGCTCTGCCCTACTTCCCAACTCAGGCACCTCTTCCCCACCTTGCCCAGGCTTCAGGGTCCTGCCTGGGCTCCAAGACCCTTGAGGCTGAAAGTCCTGCTGTCTCTCTGCCCTGGCAGCCCCTGAGGTCCTGGGTCCAGAGAAGTATGACAAGTCATGTGACATGTGGTCCCTGGGTGTCATCATGTATATCCTGTGAGTACCTTCCCCAACCCTGGTATCATCTCCTGCCCTCACCCCCACTTTGAGCCCTCAGGACCACTTCTGTCCCCTATCCCTATGTCCTTGCTGAGGGGCTTGTATGTGTCACTCCTCATGCAGGCTACCCTTCCCTTTTGGTCATGGGATACCACTCCTTCAGGTGCCTGAGGGTCTCCTGATGCCAAGGGCGGATGGCATTCCTGGGATGTGCCTGGGAGTCCAGAGGGCTGTATTGCCATGGTGTCTGGTTGCCCTTCTCCCCAGTCAGGGGCTTTTGAGGGGAAATGGGTTCATCCTGGCACTGCCCCTACCCTATGCCAAATGCCTTCCCCCTTCCCCCAGCCTTTGTGGCTTCCCACCCTTCTACTCCAACACGGGCCAGGCCATCTCCCCAGGAATGAAGAGGAGGATCCGCCTGGGCCAGTATGGCTTCCCCAATCCTGAGTGGTCAGAGGTCTCTGAGGATGGTGAGTGAACCTCTCTGCCCCGGCCTGCCTCACCTGGCCCCTGCGGCTTTCATTCTGGGAAATCTTTGGTGTCAAACTGACCTGTGTCAAACTGACCTGTGTTCAAATCTGACTCCCCCTTTTCCCAGCTACGGGACCCTAGGCAAGTCCCCTAAGCTTCTTGAGCCTCAGTTTCTACATCTGCCAAACAGGCTCAAAACTTGCCTCCTTAAAATTCTCTCTGACTCCTACTCCTCATTCATATTCTCCCCTCTGAGGACCACAAACAAGCCTCTCCTGTATGAGTTATCTACTGCTGCTTAACAAATTATCCTGAACACTTAGTGCTTTAAAACAAGAAATAGTTGTTAGCTCACTATTTCTGTGGGTTGGGAATTTGGGAGCACATGCAGCCCTTGTCCCAGCAGAGCATGTAGCCGGCTCTGAGGAACTCTGCAACCTCACTGCTCCCCTCTCTTCCGTTGGCCTCCCTAGCCAAGCAGCTGATCCGCCTCCTGCTGAAAACAGACCCCACAGAGAGGCTGACCATCACTCAGTTCATGAACCATCCCTGGATCAACGTGAGCGCCTCCTCCTCCCACAGCAGGCAGGATGTCCAGCAGGATCGGGGCTGCAGGGCAGGAGGGTGGTGGCTCTGCCTTGAGGCCCTGGTACAGGGTTGGAATGGGCCCATGAGCACAGGTAGATAGTAGGGCCTCACCTACAACCTGGCTTTGCCACTGCCCCAATGAGGCTTCTTCCCTGCTCTGAGCCTTAGTTTTCCCATATGAGACTGGGAGAAGGGGGTGGAGTAGGGGAAGCCAGTGCTGTCCCAGGTGCCTCCAGTTTCTAATCCATGGGTGCGGGACTCCTTCCAGCAATCGATGGTGGTGCCACAGACCCCACTCCACACGGCCCGAGTGCTACAGGAGGACAAAGATCATTGGGATGAAGTCAAGGTGGGTGGGCTCTGCCTTAGTCTCTGTCTCTCACTGCAGGTTCCAGGATTTTGGCAAAAGGGACTTCAGGGTGGTGGCTACCCAGGATCTGGGGTCTTTGGGCCCTTTCTATGCCTGGAGCATGGGGTGTCAGTGACTGTCGCAGTGGTCCGACCTCTGGAGTGCCTCGCATGGCACTCCAAGGATTGGGCCACACTACTCCATTCAGTGTGCTGCTCCTGACTCAATTCCTCAATGAATGGGGCTTTGGTACCAAGCTTGGATGACAACCTCATAACCAACAACATTTGGGAGGGTGGTCAGCCTGGTTTTAGACCCAGCGGAGGCCATGTTTGAACACATGGAGTAGCAACTCCAGCAGTACAATCTCCAGGCCCCAGTGTGCTGCCTACCCAGCGAGATGGCATTCTCTGCAGGTCTAGTGGTTCTGTGGTGGAATTGGTTTAGTTCACTATCCCGCTTTCCCTTGGTGTGGTCCCAGGGAGTCACTATCCTTTTGTGCCTTAGTGAATAAGCTCAGTGTCTACCACAGAGGATTATAGTGAGGATCATGTGATGCAAACGGCTTGTCCCAGTGCTGGGCACACAGCAGGCACAGAGGCAGCACAGCCTGTCACTGATATTGTTAAGAGGCTGCCCAGGCAGGGGGTGATAACTCCAAAGGCCAGTACATCCTGATCTCTTAGTGCCCCCCCATCCTGTCTGTCCCCAGGAGGAGATGACCAGTGCTTTGGCCACTATGCGGGTAGACTACGACCAGGTGAAGATCAAGGACCTGAAGACCTCTAACAACCGGCTCCTCAACAAGCGGAGAAAAAAGCAGGCAGGCAGCTCCTCTGCTACACAAGGCTGCAACAACCAGTAGCTCATGGGGACTTGGAGGAGCCAGGCCTCTGAGCCTGCATGGCAGGCTGGAGTGTGCTGAGGCCCTGGCTAGGAGGGCCCAGGGTCATTCTTTTAACAAAAGGATTTTGTTTTGTTTTAATTTGTCACTTGGAACTTCAGGATGGAGGACACTGACCCTAAACCTCCTTCAGATCTCTGGCCCAGGCTCAAGCCCTAGAGAGGGGCAGGGCCTATGGCCTGGAAGCCGCCTGCTGCCGCAGCAGCACCTTTAGCCAGGGTGGCCTGAGTGAGGCCTCTGTGCTGTCTTGCCCTGGTACATGGCCGTAGCCTTCTAGGCCACTGGGAGTTGTGGCTGAGCTTCCCATCTTCCACGTCTTCCACGGAGACATCCCCCTGCGGGGTGGGCAGATGGGCCTGGCCTTGAGAAAGGCATTGGCCATTGGTTGCCATGGTGACCAGGGACCACGTGCTGTCTGTGAATGCTGAGTGAGTGAGTAAGGGAGGAGGGGCAATTCAAGGTTCACCTCTGCCTTCTTGGGGAGGCTGGTTTCTCGAACACTGGCTGCCCCCTCAGTCTCACTCCTCCTTGGGCTCCCTGAGGCTGCAGGGTCCAGTCTGCCTGCCTCCCTGTGCAGTCCAGCCCTGCCTTGCTGCAGCCCCAGCCCGGACAGCACTCAGCGCTCTCCCCCGAGGGAATCCCTGGGCCTCCCCATCCCATCACTACTCCTTACCCCAAAGGGTGGCTTTTCATCTCAACTTAAGGTGAGGGATATTTTTAACCTTTTTCCACTTTGGAAAATGTCACTGTGACAAAAGCCAGTATACTTCCCCTGCACCCACCTGCTCACCAGATCTCAGGCAGGAAAGCCCCTCTCTGTTGATTTCAGGGGCTATCTTTTGGTGTACTTGTGTGAAAGTGGCTGGCTGAGAGCAGGGCTAAAGAGGCTTCCCATTAACCTGAGGTCTCTTTCTTTACTCTGGGTCAGACCTGAGGTTGGGGAAGGTGACCGAGCCCTGCTCAGAGGTCTGGTCCTGGCTTGGGCCTGAGTCGGGGCAAAGACACCTGCCTGGCTGATGGAGGCTTACCCAGCCCCACCCCGTCATGGTAGCCTCAGGGTGCCAAGTGCCTAATACTGCCTGACAAGTGCCTGACACCCAGCCTAGTTCCTTCCTGGCCCCTGTCTCACTGGCTGGGAAACCCTAGACCATGTCAGATAGGACAACACTGCTGGGTTTTACATCCAGACCGTAATAAACACCATTTCATCATTTCCTCCTGGCTCCTGGGTTTACTCTTTGTCTACAGGGGTGGACAAAAGTGGCCCAAGGGCAGCTTCTCACACTCCCTACTGATTTCACCCCAGTTGGAGGGGGTGCCTCAGGCCTGGTAAGCATGCCATGCTAATTCCAAGGCCACTGGGTCCTTGCTAGGCGTAGAAAGGTCAGAGGAGCTGAGGGATGGCAGCTGCCACATACCTCCCAGCTCTGTGCCGCCCCTGTGCAGTGTGTGTGACACCTACCCCCAGCCCTGTGTGTGCCAGTGGCTGCCCACAGTGGCCACCCCCAGCTGTGTGCCAGCCTGCTGAAGGGCGGGCAGAGTGCCTGCTGCAGCACTGAGCTATTTTCAGAAGCTGCCAGATTTCATTTGGCAGTGAGAATATCAAGGAGGGGAGGAGGTGGGATGCTGCAAGACTGTCTTTTGACTACTCTAGTAACAGAGCACTCTCACCCCTTAGGAGCCCTTGCGGGCAGCCTCAAGGAGGGCTCTAACTGGCATTTCTCCCCGAGCTTCTATCTTGAAACCTCCCAGTTTTCCAAGAGCTCATCTGCTGCCTGCAGTGCTGGCTCCTCCGCTCCTCTTCCCTCAGGGCATGGGGGAGGGTGCAGAGATGCTGGAAGGCAGGGGACAGGCAAACAGGCTTGAGATGTTCTGCTGCTTCCCAGCCTGGTGACCTTGGGAAGGTTTCTTGGCCTCAGTTTCCTCAGCTGTGTCCTAGTGATGATAGTGCCCATCTCGTGGAGTCATGTGGGGGATTTGAGCAGATGATGTGTGTGAAATACTTAGTGAGGCGCCAGGTGCATGGCTTGTGCCCCACACCCATTAGCTACTCCAACATCCTTAGCCATCAGGAAGGGGAGAACTAGCTAGAGTTACATCTAGAGTATCTAGAAGTCTGTAGAGGAAAAAGCAGCCCAAATCTACCTCCGCAACTTTTCATCCAGAAAATCATGCCCTCCTCACCCATGGGGTTTTATTTCCAAGGGCCTGCTCCCTAGAGCAGCATCATATGGGCCTGGGCCTCCTGGGCTTCAGTTCCAGTCCTGGGCTTCCAGGAGGATGACCAGATAAGTTCAAGAGACCCCGTGGAGCCTGTAGTCCAGCCTAGCTTTCCTAGTGTACTCCATACCTGGAGGAATGCTGGCCAGACACAAAGGTAGATGTAGGCTGTCTAGTCACATAGCTGTGGAGGCAGGGATGGCCTCCCTTGCTTGGCTGCCAGGCATCCAGTACCTGCGAGCTATGCTGGGTACAAGGAAGGCTACAGTGAGAGCTTCAGACAGGGGGCTCACCTCAAGGTGTTTACATTCATGAGGGAGAAGGTAAAAACATAACATGTTGAAAATGTTGAATCAGGTCTTGATGTGGTCTGTGAAGGAAGAACATGGCTCCAGGAGAAGGAGGTGTCATGGGGCAGTTTAAGTCAAACAGAGACTGTATGCATCCCAGTGCTGAGAAGGATGCCTGATAGGTTACAGGGTTGCAGGCAGAAGTACAGGAGCAGGGCCTCAGGAACAGAGGGATTCCATGCTCTAGGACTCCATCTACCATTTGTCTCTGCCAGTCTGTGCGTCTCCCTGGGGCTGGCCTTGATCCTCTGCCTGCACTGGCCTTTTTTTTTTTTTTTTTTTGCCTTCTCCACAGGCAAAACCAGAACTGCAGAAGTCCTAGCTGGGGAGGTCATCTGCACAGGTGTCCACATGTCAGTTTCAGGGAAAGATTCTTATTGGTCACATTTAGCCCCTTGCTGTTGTAGGGGAGAGGGTAAAGCCCTTCCTGTAACTAGGTGGGGAGGGGTGCCCCAGAGGCAGTTAGCAGAGGAACAAATGGAAGGATTGCCCCATTATCTCCCACATCTATTTGGCCACTTCCCAAGAGCTCATGAGGAGCCTGGTACACCGGCAAGCTCAGCCCAGGGCCTGGCTCCGTCATCTCCTGCATCAGTTGTTGCTCTTACAAGCCAGGACCGGGAGGCTGGATGCCTGACCATGTCACACTTTTTTTGGGCTTCAGTGTGGCTGTCTGTGAAATGGGAGCAAATCTCTGACAATCAGCTAGATTTAGAGCTAAGAAGCCAAGTGGACTCTTGTTCTCATCAGCAAGTCCAGACACACAGGCATTTGCACGAGCTCTATGATAGCTTTCCTGGCAGCTTTCGGTAAAGAATTTCCTAAGAAGCTACTTGGGAGGTCGAGGAAGGATAGCTTGAGCCCAGGAGCTCAAAGTTATAGCGAGCCATGATTGTGCCACTTCATTCCAGTCTGGGCAACAGAGCAAGATTCTGTCTCTTAAAACAAAACAAAAAAAAAAAGGCCAGGTGCAATGGCTCATACCTGTAATCCCAGCACTCTGGGAGGCCAAGATGGACAGATCACTAGGTCAAGGGATTGAGACCATCCTGGCCAACATTGTGAAACCCTGTCTCTACTAAAAATACAAAAATTAGCTAGGCGTGGTGGCACACGACTGTAGTCCCAATTACTCGGGCGGCTTAGGTAGGAGAATCCCTTGAACCCAGGAGGCAGAGGTTGCAGTGAGCCAAGATCATGCCATGCACTCCGGCCTGGGTGACAGAGTGAGACGCCGTCTCAAACAAAAAAAAAATTCCATGAAAGATATATACACGTGTGTGTGTGTGCATGCATGTGTGTGCATGCGTGTGTGTGTGTGTGTGTGTGCGTGCGTGCGTGACATCTCTTCCCAGTGATGTTCCCCCTGATCTGGCCAATAGCCCTGATTCTGTCCTCCAAACCTGATGCTGGTTGGCTTCCAACAACCTGGCTCATTGCTATTCCACACCAGCCCCTCTCTGCCCTCAATTCAGCCCCTCCACTGCCATGTCACAATTGAGCCTCAAAATACAGCCTGCTACAGCCTCTGCAGGCATCTCAGTGCTTCCAAGCCTGCTTGAAACTTTCTTTCTGGCCAGCATGGGGAGGGGGAAGATAGGCCATGTGTGGCTGTCTCCAGACCTACCTGCCTTGGTCCTGACTGATTTGGGCCTGACTGCTTTGGGCCGAGCCTTTGCATCCCTCGTGTGTTCTCACAGCTGCCCACAAACCCGGCAGGGTAAAATTCTTCCTTTTGTCCTGCTGAGCAGCCAGCATGCTTAACTAGCAGGCAGGGAAGGGTCTGGCAAGCCCACCTCTCCTGCTGTGTGTGGGATGGAGTGGGGTGTCTAGAGCCAGGAGACCTGAGCTTGGTTTATATGAAGCCTTGAGCAAGGCAGTTATTATTTTTACAGTTGCCCATTAGTAAAATGAAACACTGAATTAACAGGACCAGATTATTCCAGCACCCTTGACAGACATTATCACTGCGAGTTGATGGATTGCGAGGAATGCTCTATGTTCAGGTGGATCATGCATTTTTCCAGGTCTCAGCTTTCTTTTTTTTTTTTTTTTTTTTTTTTTTTTTTTTTAGACGGAGTTTCGTTCTTGTTACCCAGGCTGGAGTGCAATGGCACGATCTCGGCTCACCGCAACCTCCGCCTCCTGGGTTCAGGCAATTCTCCTGCCCCAGCCTCCTGAGTAGCTGGGACTACAGACACGCGCCACCATGCCCAGCTAATTTTTTGTAGTTTTAGTAGAGACGGGGTTTCACCATGTTGACCAGGATGGTCTCGATCTCTTGACCTCGTGATCCACCCGCCTCGGCCTCCCAAAGTGCTGGGATTACAGGCTTGAGCCACCGCGCCCGGCCGATCTCAGCTTTCTTATGTGTTATAGTGATCGTCATAAGGAAGGGGCAGGGCTGCAGTGAACACGGAGAAGGGTGGCCGAGCCCAAAGGCCTTGGTCACCTGCACAGTGCAAGTGTCTGCTAGGTGATGCACTAAGCTGCCCGGCACTCTGCCATTTCTACCTCCTCTGTGTCCCCTGACCTGGAGGAGAAGGCAGCTGGTGACTCAAGGGAACCAGTTCCCTGGGGCTCAGAGGAGCTGGCAGAGAGGTTAATTGGGGTGTGGGGCCACCTGCTGGTCACCTGGGTAAGCATTCAGTGGACACCTACTGTGTGCCACAGCCTGAAGGAGCTGTGGGGCAGGGGAGAGACCGCAGCATTAAAATGAATAGCTGACATTTATTGAGTGCCTACTGTGTGCCAGGACTGTGCTAGGGTTTTACATGGATCATCTCACTAAGTCCTCACATTCTCATCTTACAGATAGAGAAACTGAGTCCCAAGCTCTTAGCTGCTGCTCTGTGCACTAGAGGAGGTCAAAGGAAGGAAATGCTATTTTTTGGCTGAGGGCAATCACAGAAGACTTCCAGTAGGTTGACAATGTGAATTCAAAGGGAAAGCCAGATTTTGATAGTCAAACATTTAGGAATTTAGCTGGTAGGTACATGGGGAGGCAAGGCATTTTGTGTGAAGAATGGAGAAAAAGTCTGTTTACTGGGTGAGAGGCAGCCATGGCACAGGGGTCTCTCATTTCCTCATCTCCTGTAGGAAGTCAGAGTGGGTGCCCACAGATGAGACAGTGGGCCCCTGGTAATAGCTCCTCCCTCTTAGAGCCCCCAAGGTTCTCCCATGGGTGGTGCATTCCCCCTCCACATGTGCACCTCTGCCTCCTCTGGAGGCAATGTGTCAATCTCTCCATCTCTTCTTACTGCTGTAGCATTTCTGGTTGACTTAAGAGTTGGCTGTCAGAATTGGGGCCAGATCTTTTCACACTGGACTCCCTGAACCCCCCAGGATTTGGTGAAGGAGTCCTAGGGCCCTCCCTTTTGGCTTCCAGTGCACTGTTTTATAGATTGGTGTCCTGAGATTTAATTTGAACACGTTTACATGCATTAAAAAAAGTTTATGGCACACTGAACTAGACATTAACAAAATTGATCTCAAATTTTTCAAGGCAGGTATTGTGATTGCCATTTTACAGATGAGAAACCAAGGCTCAGAGTAACTAAGTGGCTGGCCAAGGTTTATGGCTGGCGAGGACAAGAGGCAGGGCTCTGACATGGCAAAATGGCTATAAGGTTGTCCTTTCTCCCACAATTCCTGCCCTTAGAGAGTCCATACTCCATGGACACAGGCACCTGTCAGCATTGTCTGGTGGGCCACCACTGGTGCTGACAAGGGGAGCAGAGATGACTGGATGCTTCTGGCTGTCTTAGGCAGGCTTGCTTTCCCTTTCTGGAGAGTTCACTATGGACAGAGAAAGTTGGGACAAAGAGTGGGTGGTGGGACTGAAGCACTGGGAAACCTGCCTTAGCCTATAAACCCTGCTATAAATCCTGCCCCTGTGTAGAGGCTGTGTGGATAAAGCAGATGACACTCCCATTCCCATTCCTTACCTTGATCTGTGTTGACAGCAAGCCAGGGGGTAATCAACTCTCAGACCTGGCAGAGATACTCTGTGTGGGAATGAGGCAGGCCCCTCAGCCACCTCTTGCAGCATCCCCAGTGTGGGGACTCTCCCCAGCCCCGCCTCCCTTCCAGGTGATGGGACCTTGACTCATGGGTCATGTTTCCCCATGTGGGCTACTGGGGCTGGATGGAGAGTTTCAGGGCCCACCAAAAAGGCCCAGGTAAGTGAGGGGCTGGGCTCTTAGCTCTGGGTCTGGACTGTTTGAGTCATGCCTTGGAGCTCATGTTTTAACAGCTAGTGTGTGCCAGACATATCTTGTTCTTGATTTTGTTTACTTTTCTGTTCTTCCAGTAGCCCTCCCAGATGGAGGTTATGCCCATTTTGCAGATGAAGTCACTGAAATTTGAATGGTAACAGGAGAAACATCCCAGGTTTCTATGAGTAGTGTGTGGCAGGACCAGGGTCTGAAGCCAGGGCATGGAACTTCATAATCCCCTTCCTAATGGGAAGGTTGTTCCTGCCCAAAGAGTTCCAATGTTATCTGACTTGTTCCCTAATCTGGTGTACCTGGAGCTGTCACAAACCCATTCCTTCTCTGCCCTGATTTTCTATGCCACTGGATGCCAGAGGAAGGATTCTTGGGGGTGACCTTCCATGACCTCTGGCCCCTGAACTTGGGCAAGGAGTGCCTGGCACCTCTCAGGATGCTCTAAAGTCGGAGTGCTTCCCTGCAGAGGAGACAGATGTTGATCTGAGTCACACAGCTTGGGATCCCCTCCTGACTCCACTCTGTGACCTTGGACAACCCCCTTAATCTCTCTGAGCCCATTTTCTCATTAGAACATAGAGATATATAGCAATGCCTGCCCTCAGACTGTGAGATACTGGGAGAGGTAAAGCATGACAGTCTGCTGAGCTCCCAGCATGTCATAGGTCCTGAAAAAATTCACCTTACATATGAGACTGAGTGGTGTGTAATGGTGTTGAAGGAAGTATTGAGTCACAGGTTAAAGCCTTCAGAAAGGAGGCTGACTTCCTGGGAGCAGTCAGAGCTCCTGTCTAACTGAGCCACCCACCTGCCCTTGAGGCCTCTCTCTCTCTCTCTGAAGGTTCCTGCCAGGCCACGACCTAGTAGGCTGTGTGGTGGGGCTGGCCAGGACTGCTATGAAAGACAGGTGAAGCAGGGGAGGCTCTGCTCAGTGGCATCAGACAGGTCCAGAGAACCCCTCCTTACAGGGTCAGGAAGGGAACTAGAGACTGCGGGGCACTGTACCAGCTGGTGAGGGGATGGACTGGCCCAGCATGCCTCCTGTGGGTAGGCGTCCCTGTGCTGTTAGCTGAGCCAAGTTAAGCAGACAGGACTCCTACAATGATGGAGCCTACAGCCAAACAGTGGGGTGACAGGCAGGGAGAGAAGGATCGGGGGGAGGGTCTCTGAGAAGGGGACATTCAGCCAAAGATGAATTACAAGATGTTGGTTATAAAAAAAGAGAGACCAGGCTGGGTGGCTCCCACCTGTAATCCCAGCACTTTGGGAGGCTGAGGTGGGCAAATCACCTGAGGCTGGGAGTTCAAGATCAGCCTAGTCAACTTGGTGAAACCCTGTCTCTACTAAAAACATAAAAATCCGTCAGGTATGGTGGCGGGCACCTGTAATCCCAGATACTCTGGAGGCTGAGGCAGGAGAATCGCTTGAACCTGGGAGGCAGAGGTTGCAGTGAGCTGAGATCGTACCACTGCACTCCAGCCTGGGTGAAAGAGTGACACCCTGTCACAAAAAAAAAAAAAAAAAAAAAAAAACAACCCCAAAAAACGAAAAGAGAGGACGGGCATCCCAGGCAGAGAGACTAGCAGATGCAAAGGCCTTATAGCAGAAAAAGCCTCTGAGAATCTGAAGAGCAGAAAAGAGCACAATATAGAGAATGCTGATCTCGTCCAGCCTCCCCTGGACAGAAGTGAGCATGTGGACACCCTTATTGGACCCAAGGAAGTCAAGTTTTTTGGAGGCACCTTTCTCTAGGTCCTGCCACTAACCACCCAGAACAGAATGTGTCCAGGGCTCAGGATGGATCAGCCAGATGTGAATCAGCCCCCACCTGGCCCTTGACTTTACATACGGAACACTAGCTTCTAAGATGGCTTTGATATCTAATTGCTGACAATAAATTAAACCCACAAAACGGAGGATGCCAAGCTCACTGGGGCTGTTAACAACAGCAAAGCCAATGGCTGTGTCTGTTTTCACACCAAGATGCAATAAGATACAACTCACCTCTGGAGATAGATTACATAGAGATAGGGCCCTTCCCTTTGGGCCTGGAAGACAGAGGGTCGATTCCTGTTACTGAGCTCCTGTAACTAAGCTTGATATTATCACAGTTATATGAATGCTTGGAAGGGAGATCCTGGAGTAGGGGTGAGCAGAGATTTTTCAGCCATAGTCATACACTCTAATCTCGGCCAGCAAGAGACAAGCTCCTCCTCCCTCTAGCCCATGAGTCAATGCAGGCTAGGGGCCTGGGCTAGGAGTGCTGCCAAGGGATGAGGAGGACCTCAAGGTGTTCTTCCTGGGACAGCCATCCTCCTCCTATGCCCACCTTTCCCGGCCTGCCCTGAGAAGGTTTTCTTTCTTCTGTTGCTCAAGTTAGGTGAGTTTCCTGAGAGAGTTAGTTTCATGGAGTAAATACTTCCCACCTGAAGCTGGGAGGGCTGCCTGGAGGAGGTGAGGATGCTGTGTATGTGTGAGAAGGGCATAGGGAAGGAGGAGGCAGCCAGTTTTCATGCTCTGGGGGGAAGATAGTCAGAGGTCAGCTGAATTGTCCAAGGGTGCCCAGAAGATTAGTAGCTGGAGCCATGAACAAAAGAAGGCTCCCTGGAGATAGTCTGAAATGTAGGAGAAGAGGAAGATGGCATTGGGACTGGAGGGACTTGAAAGAGCTTGTAGGTCTAGCTTCAGGACTTCCAATGTTTCCTCCTTAGAGTCCGATTACCCTTAGAAAAGGGTGGTACCTCTTGGGCCTCTGCACTTTCTTGCCTCCATGTTTGTCTTGGACTGGCCAAACCCAGTCCTTCAAGGAGAGAAGTGGATCCAGGAGAAATGAAAGTTGACACAGGTATGGTTCATAAACAGCTTGAGAGCTGGAATGGACAAGCAGTTCTAAATAGACTCCAAGAAGGTCAGAGCTGGAAAGTACCATTTGATCCTCATTTTGTAAGTGAGAAAACTGAGGCTCAGAAGCCAGTTACCCAGCCTAGATTGTCTCACCCAACATGTGCAGCCCGGGGAGGTGGGGGGGCTGTCCACTGGCTGGGCCACCTTGCCTTCCCTGGCCTTAGAGTTCCCTTTCAGGTCTTTCCGGCTGTCACCTTCTCCTGTGGAGCTCTTTTCCATTTTTGCTTATTCCTGAAGAGGACTTTATCAGTGATTGTTTTTGTGGCATCCATAGCTCTTAATTAGGCTTCCTTGGGCCTCCTTTCCAGAAGGCTTTGAGTGAAAAAAGCATCAGTATTTGGCAATGGGATCGGTGTAAGGGGCCCTGCCCATGGCCTGGAGAGAAGGGCAGATGTGCAGGGAGGCTGGTGCTGAATTACTGGGTCCTAGAGAGCCTGGAGGCCTGAAGAGGGTTTTTCAGACCCCATCCCATGCAGGTTCTGCTGGAACCCTGAAGCCCTTCAAGCCTGAGACCCCTGGCTCCTGGGCTGGCTGCTGATGTCCCCCTCCCTACCACTTTCAGGACTACAACTGCCCAAAGGCTGGACACACACAGGGATTTCCTGGCTGCATCCTGTGATGGGTGGGGCTGTGGAAATGTTGGAAGCCATGGCCTGAGTTGAAGTCCCTACTCTCTGGCTTGAAATGCGGCCACTGACTATAGGCTCTTCAGCATAAGGATGTCTTTCAGAGAATCAGGGCTATGAAGATCATGAGAGGAGAGTGGTAGTTTTGCTCGGCCTTGGGACTTGAGGTGGGTTTGGAAGGAAGATGGAAGGTCAAAGGAGAGAGGGCACAGCATGGCTCGGGAATGCTCTTGCTGATTTGGGTGTGGGGAGTGTGGCTAGGAAAGGGCAGGGCCTCTCTTAAGCTGTAAGTGCCCAGCCTGGGGTGGAAAGATAAATTCCAGGTTGAGTATGGACACTAATGTGGAGGCAGCAGGGAGCCATTAGGGACCCTTGGACTGAAGAGAAGTGACGAGAGAATAGTTTGGGGCAGCTTCACCTGGGAATTGGCAATGACGAAGCAGGAGTGGAGGAACTCTCCTCACAATGTCTCCCAGATGCAAGTAGCATGGCCTCAGAGCAGACGTTCCTCCCAAAGGGTGACTGGGACTGTGGCTGGATGCTCAGAGACAGCCTAGGATGATTCCCACATGAATCACCATCAACCCCTGGTTCATGCCCACCCTTGGTTAGAGTATTCCTTGACAAGGTCTTCCTGGGGCATTCTTAAACCAGCACCAGGTATGTTTTCCAGGCGAGCCGAGCAGTTCTCATGGCCCTGAGGTTCCCCACAATCTGGGACTTCCTGTCCAATGGAAAGAAAAGGAAAACTCACATTATTGACAGATGGATCCTGAACCCCTCAGCTCATGTAACCCTCGCAGCAGTCAGAGGCAGGTGCCATTCTCACCCATTTTATCCCTAACACCTCCTGATGAGCCAAGTCTTCTCAGACTCCACAGTCCCTGCCGGGCCCTTGACTCTGGGGTTTCCCTGGCTCTGGGCCCCGTCAGAACCTCTCTGGGGCCTCCATCTTGAGAACCTGCCTGAGCCTGGTTGGTGCCGGCATTTACCGCAGGCTCCTTGGGTGATACTGCTCCACAACTGGGTCTGGGGAGCTTGGCCCCAGGTGGCCACCTCTAGTGGTCTCTTTCTGGCTGGTGGTTGCCCGCAGCAAGAACCACCATCACTTCCCCCACCATTCAAGAAGCCCCCAGGGATTCTCTGTATCTAGAAAAAAAGCACGAAACATAGGCTATATCCTGGAAGTGGGCAAGGGATAGGGCAAAGCCTCTCCTACTTTCCTCTTCCCCAAAGTATCTTCCACAGCTTCCAGACTTGTCACCATGCAGTGTCACAGTCTTAGGTTTGGTACTGCCCACTTCAGGTTCTGCAAAAGTATGAAGGTCAGCCTCTCAAAGATTGTGGCTGTTGCTTTCCCTGGATGTAGAGAAGGGGTTTTGTTGTTGGAAACTCCCCAGAACTCTGGGGCTAGCTGCTGTGGGTGATCTTGAACAAGTCTCTTCTGTTCTTTGCGATCTCAGTTCCCTTGACTATAAAATGGCGAAAATTATGCTCACAGGATTATTGGGAGGATTTCATGTGAGAACACGTGAGAAAATACCATAATTACAGAGTCTGATGCTCTAAGAGTAGAATTACTTCAGGTTAGAGGGCACAAGGGCGCCCTGGAGCAGCTCTACAGAATGGGGAGGCGAAAAGGGGCTGGAGGGCAGGTAGCATCTGATCTGACAGAGAGGGCCAGAGCAGTTATATGCATCCAGGAGCTCCTATGCCATGCTGAGGTCTGTGATGTACATCCCTACTCTGCAGGCATTGAGGATAGTCTGCTGTTTACCTAGAAGAGTATATAATAGTCAAAAGCTTGGGGTTGAAGGAGCCAGTATTGGGAAGCCAGTGGCCAGCCTGGAGGAAGAAGAGAGTCGGTGGAAGGAGCTGGAGACACAGTGCTCTTTTCCAAAGGCCACACCTATGCTCATGAACTTGAGTTATGCCTCAGGCTATGGGTGCTAGGGGGACAACCCAAAAGAAATTAGAAAGTTTGCTAAGCAAAAGATAAACTCGGAGGGCTCTACCTAGTTCCAGGCCCACGGAAGGCATGCTTTCAGACCTCATCCCCTGGCAGTCCTGGTCCATCTTACTAAGCACAGATCTACATGCCTCATGCTCCCCAGGGGCAGATTTGTAAGCCCAGAAGTCAAGGCCTGACTTGAACCTGATGAATGAATCAGATCAAATACATGCTGTATGCTCCCAGGCCTGATTTCTCCAACTCCTCCAGCCCATATCCAAGGAGGAGCTACAGAAATGTCCATGACTCAGTTTCCATGTGGAATAGCATTCAGCAGTTCAGGTCTGTGATGGACTCTAACAACAGCACCGTAGGTTTGTCCATTGGTCACTGTCATGGTCAAACAAGTAGCTTCCAAAAGGAGCCAGCATGTCACATGGAAAGAGTGGGAACAAGAGAGAGAAGGCAGAGGTGTCATACACTTTTTTTTTTTGAGATAAAGTCTCACTCACTCTGTTGCCCAAGCTGTAGTGCAATGGCACCATCTCAACTCTGCAACCTTTGCCTCATGGGTTCAAGTTATTCTTGTGTCTCGGCCTCCAAGTAGCTGGGATTATAAGGGTGCACCACCACACATGGATAATTTCTTTTTTTTTTTGAGATGGGGTCTCGCCCTGCTGCCCAGGCTGGAGTGCAGTGGCATGACCTCGGCTCACTGTAACCTCCGCCTCCTAGGTTCAAGTGATTCTCCTGCCTCAGCCTCCTGAGTAGCTGGGATTACAGGTGCCCGCCATCACACCCTGCTAATTTTTTGTATTTTTAGTAGAGACAGGGTTTCACCATATTGGCCAGGTCTGGAACCCCTGGCCTCAAGTGATTCTCAGTCTCCCAAATCACTGGGATCACAGGCATGGACCATCACACCTGGCCTTCATATACTTTAAAATAACTGGATATCAAGTGAACTCATCACCAAGGGGATGGCGCTAAGCCATTCACGAGGGATCAACCCCCATGATCCAAACACCTCCCACCAGGGCCTATCACCAACACTGGGGATTGCATTTCAACATGAGATTTGGCAGGGACAAATATCAAAACCATTTCATCATTTTTTTGCTGAATGTGACATACTAGACGTTCTCTTTGTTGATAGATGGATTTCATGGTTGTTACTGGTTGCATACAATTGCATGGAGTAATGCCCCATGTTCAATCACTGCATCCCCTACTGGTTGTCATTTGGATTATTTCCAATATTTATAGACAATGTTACATTGGATATCTATATAAATGAAACTTATCTCAATCCATTTTCACAGAAATAACATTTTCTGGGGGGAGGATTCTTGATACCCACTTGCCATAGTGCTGGTGGCAGGGTCACCTGGACCCACCCTACTTGAAATAAGTAGCCCACTATTACACTAACTACCTTCACATAGTCATTAAAATTTTTTTATTTGGGCCTAATGTGGTGGCTTACGCCTGTAATCCCAGTACTTTGAGAGGCGAGTGAATCACTTGAGGCCAGGAGTTGGAGACCAGCCTAGCCAACATGGTGAAACCTTGTCTCTATTAAAAATAGAAAAAGTATCCAGATGTGGTAGCATGCTCCTATAGTCCCAGCTAATCAGGAGGCTGAGACAGAGAATTGCTTGAACCTGGGAGACAGAGGTTGCAATGAGCTGAGATGGTGCCATTTCACTCCATCCTGGGTGACAGTGCAAGACCGCATCTCAAAAAAAAGATAAAAACAAAAAATAAAAATAAATAAAATGCTGGGCGCGGTGGCTCATGCCTGTAATCCTAGCGCTTTGGGAGGCTGAGGTGGGTGGATCACCTGAGGTCAGGAGTTCAAAACCAGCCTGGCCATCATGGTGAAACCCCATCTTTAAAAAAATAAAAATAAAAATAAAAAATAAATAAATAAAAAGAAGGGGTCTTCTTGTAGCTTCAATTTGTCTTTCTTTGATAGTTAAAGATGATGTTCATTTTCCTATCTGTTCATTTACTATTCTATTTCTCCTCACGGGAGGAAGCAGTTTCCATTGGGTGACCCAAATTTGTACCTTTCCCTGTGGGCTCTCTGAATGGCTCATCAGCCCTGCTAGGGCTGTCCTCACCAGCTGGAGTGATCCAAGGTCAAATCTCTGTGTCCTCCTGCATTGTCTTCATGCCTTCAGCCAGTCTTTACAGTTGCACTCCTCTTCCTAAATGCCCATAGCAGTCTCTTGGCCTGCCCCACAGGCTCTCATCTGACATTGACTATCCCCAGCCACTTTCCCTGGACCCTGAAGAGCCTTTAGAAAATATACCTTGACCCACTGACGAGTTTAGTCTCTACTGATTACTCAGAATTCTTCATAGTCTGCCTCTATCTGCCTGCCACCCTGCACCCACCTCCAAGGAAATCTTGGGCTCCGGTCATGCTGGCCTCATCTGGGCCTCACTGCATCCCACTCATCTTGCTTCTTTCTGCCTCTGTGCCTTGGTTCATGAGACTGTCCCTAAGAATCATGTCCACTTAAACTCATCCTCTGAGACCTTGCCTCCTCAGCTGAGCCTTCCCAGATTTTTCCAATCCACTCAGCCTCCCCTGCCTCTGAATGGCTGAAGCATTTATAGTCTATAGGGGCTCTCTGAGAGGGTCCCCAATAAGTAGTCCTCGTTCTTCAAGTTCTGAACAATGAAGAAATAAAACTCAGATGGAGGACAAAGTATTATCTTCTTTACTGAAGAAGGCTTAGAGAAGGAAGTGGCTTAATGTAAGGTCACATGGGCCTGTGCTGGGCTGACTTTCCCCTTTTCCCTAGTCTCACTTGCTTTGGGTAAGTGAGGCTCCACATCCCAGCCAGTGGAGACCTACACATAGAAGAAAGCACTGGGGTGGGAAATCTGCCCCCCTCCTCGCCGTCCATACTCCAGGGGCAAATGTTAAATCCTGTCTCGAATTAAGAGTCACTATGAGTTTTGTTGCCTCAGCTACGCTGGACCAACTTTAGGAGGTCCTTAAGACCCAAGGTATGTACAGCTTCTTATCTTTACAGTGCCTCCAAGCAGGTGAAGAGGACTCCCTCTTAGCAAGCCCTTCCTTCTGCACACACACTCACCCCAGTAAAGTCTAAAATTCTGTTCTGAGGAACTCATTTCCCTACAGATGCTGGTCTGAGTGTGCAGGCAGAACCTATGGGCGCAGGCAGGGATATAACCACTATCATTCACCCAGGCCTCAGTCAAGAGGGGGACAGGGCCTTTCCTGAGGGCAGTCTTCCATGGGGATGCAGGATGTGAAGGCACAACTGCCCTTGGTACCTCTGTACTAAGATTAAGGAGGGAATCAAACAAGAGGTTGCGATGGCATAGACATGTTTTGCTTAACTCACAAGTGTGTCAGGAGCCTCATTTGGGCTTTTACTGGACAGATGATAAGTGATTGGATTATCCAAGGCATGGGGGATTAATTATTTGGGGCTGGACAGAAGAGTCCACGGATAGAACCAGGTTACAAACTCTACTGCTCCACTGGCTGTTGCTTTCTAGAGGAATGTGAACTTCTTACACAATTTGAAACCCACCTGGTAATGCCTCGATTCCAGAGCTGTGGGTGCACACACATCATTGCACCACGTAGAATTAGAAAAAGAGTTCTCTAAAAATAACTACTGAGGAATATTTAATTTGATAGCAAGACTATGACTAATCCATGAAACAGAGAGTCTGTGTGACAAGACACAGTACAATAATGGGGAGAAATTCATGTTTGACCTTTAAGCAAGTGCAAAATGAAACAGATCTATGCCTTGGCAGCTGAGGACCCTGTGGCTCTAGGGAGAGTGTCTGTGAGCAGGGGGTTGATGGCCATAAAGGAGAACTGATGCAACATGTAGTTCTCAGGGGTGTTTCATGATGGAAATAGCTTAGGGAAATCAATACCTTTTGGTGTTAAATAGCGAGAAGAGACTCATGCTGAGCTAAGTGCTGGCTGGTAAGAGGTGGACGCAGGAGGCCAGCCTAGCAACACGGGGGTGACCAAACCAACTCTTGCAGGTGAGCTTGGAGAAGTAGATTACACAAATGCAAAGAGACCCAGCATTTCTGGGAAGCAATTTGAGGCCGTAGGAAGGGAGCAAAGTTACAAAGTTTTGTGAACATTTACCTTGTGTTGAGAACTTTGTAGGCATTATCCTCAGAAGCATCCCTGATGTAAAAGCCATTCTGATTCCCAGTTGACAGGAAGAAATTGGGTTCAGAGAGATTAAACTACTTGCCTGGGGTCAACCAGCTAGGAAGTATCTATAGGGAGCTGGATGTGAACCCAGCTCTGACTCCATAGGCCTCAAGCTCTATTTCCTGTTGCTAGGTCACCTGAAACTCGAAAAAGCCTGAGGCTGTCAGTGGGCTAGAGTGACAGACTGGGGTTGGGACAGGCTGGGTGCAAGTGAGGTTTTGGCAGAGGCCACCCCATGATGAGTTCTCATGAAAAATTGCCATGGCGCCTGGCATGGCAATTTTCTGAATCAGGATCACTTCTCTGATTGTTCCATAATTCACGACTGCATATTATAAATTCTGATCCATCACCCTCAGTGCTAATTGGAGAACAGAATAATCCCCATTTCTTAGAGTTGCTCTTCCTCACTGGTGACAGGGTGAGTACTATTCCTGGTGCTCCCTGGGTCAGGGCCCTGCATGTTCTGAATACATGTCCTAAGGTATGATCTTGTGAGAGAATTCTCTAAAGATTTCTCTCTTTTTTTTTTTTTGCATCCTCTATTAAATGTTCCTCAAGGAAGAGATTAGCAGTGATCCTTGATCAGATTCATGGCCAATTGCTTGTTGGCACCCCTGGCAATAATTCTTTCCTTGGACGCTTAGCATGGTCAGGGGTGGGAGTGACAAGTAAGGTGTTGAGACCACAGCTGAAGCAGTGGGTCACAGAACCTGGAGAGTGAGCTGTATAGGGAGGTAAGCTGTCCTTCCCCTCCAAACCTGGGAGATGAGTGCTGGGGCCTGACACACGTGTTCCATCTTGAGAATAAAGGAAAGATTGGCTCACGGAAGAGAAAGAAGCCTGGAGTGGTCCTGTCTGAGCAGTGGTCCTAGATGCTTCTGCAGACTTTGTTGGTGCTCAGAGAATTGAGGAATATGCAGCGGTGCACTCAAGGGGCTAGGCCTCTTCCTGGGCTGTTCCCTTAACAAGCCCAGGATCTCCTTGAGGGGAGATTGTGTTCTTATTCATGTCTCTTACCTCTGCTTCTGACCTAAGGCCTGTGAATGGTAATATCATGGGATGTGGCAAGGCTCCAATGCCTGCTCGTCTCCCACTCTAGTCACATTTCTCCCACTCCCCACTTGCTCGCTCACACATCACGGCCTGATCACACTGGCATTTCCATTCCTTGGATACGTTTAGCTCCTTCTTCACCAGATTCACTTCCCCTAAATGCTGCTCCCTCTGTCTAGAACACTTTTCTCTTCTGTTTGGCTGATTTGTATGTATTGTCAGCCTCCAGTTTAAATATTATTTCCTCCAGGAAGTCTTCTCTATTTACAAACTAGGTCAGAGCCCCTGGATGAGGCTCCCTCTGTACATGTATACTTTCTCTTCATTCCTAGTACTTGTGTCTCTCTCTGTTCTTTTTTTTCTTTTTTCTTTTCTTCTTTTTTTTTTTTTTGAGATAGAGTTTTGCTCTGTCACCCAAGCTGGAGTGCAGTGGTGTAATCTCGCAATCTCAGCTCACTGCAACCTCTGCCTCCTGTGTTCAAGTGATTCTATTGCCTCAATCTCCTGAGTGGCTTCAATATCTGAGGATTACAGGCACGTGCCACTACACCCAGCTAATTTTTGCATTTTTAGTAGAGATGGGGTTTCACCATGTTGGTCAGACTGGTCTCAAACTCCTGGCCTCAAGTGATCAGCCCACCTCAGCCTCCCAAAGTGCTGGGATTTACAGGCGTGAGCCATTGTGCCTGGCCTTGTGTCTCTCATTAGAGATTTGCTTGTGTGATAATTGGTTCAATGTCTCTTCCTCCAGCTAGATGCTAAATTCCATGAAGAGAGGCCAGGCACAATGGCTTACGCTTGTAATCCCAGCACTTTGGGAGGCTGAGGCGGGCAGATCACTTGAGGTCAGGAGTTCAGCCTAGCCAACATGGCAAAACCCCATCTCTACCAAAAATACAAAAAATTAGCTGAGTGTGTTGGCAGGTGCCTGTACTACCAGTTACTCAGGAGGCTGAGGCAGGAGAATCACTTGAACCCGGGAGGTGGAGGCTGCAATAAGCTGAGGCTGCAATGAGCATCACTGCCCTCCAGCTTGGGCTACCGAGCAAGGCTCCATTTCTAAACAAACAAACAAACAAACAAACTCCATGAAGAGAAAGACTGTGAACCTTTTTTTGCTCTGGACCTGGCCCCTAATAAATAAATTTTTGGTAAATTAATGATTCAATAAATGTTTGGTTCAATAAATTTTTGGTAAATTAATGATTCAAATTTCTTACACTTCAAGATAAAAAGTATGAAAAGTTGGTGGGAATAAAGTCTCAGCTCTCTTCCTAGCCCCAGTCCCACAGCATTTCAGAGATTGGGTAGATGGTGCTACACTATACAACAGACTTTTGTTTTTTAACTCATTTAACTCAAGTGGGTTGGTGAAGGCATTTCAATTGGTGGCTTTTTACGTGTAGAGAAATAACCTCTGTACTGATTTGCAGTATCTGTGCTATTTTTGGCTGTTTTTCTCTTTTCGGCCTATTTGTATTGGAGCAATAATTTCACCATTTGGCTATGCAGAGGCTCAATTAATATTACAAATATGGTCCCATAAAATTTGCTTCTTGACATCAGAACGTTTTGTTGCTAATTACTCTCCAAGGTTTTTAATTTTAATCCCTCCTTGGTGACTTAGTGCAGAAATTTAAGGACATAATTATTTCTCCTCAAGGGAAAGAGAACTAGGTAATGCCAAGTTTCTATGTGTTTGCCCTTCCTTCCAGGGGGTATCTTGTTTTGGATTCTATCTCCTCCCTTTTTTCTTTTTCTTTTTTTTTTTTTGAGACAGAGTTTCACTCTTGTTACCCAGGCTGGAGTGCAATGGCGTGATCTCGGCTCACCACAACCTCCGCCTCCTGGGTTCAAGCAATTCTCCTGCCTCAGCCTCCCGAGTAGCTGGGACTACAAGTGTGCGCCACCATGCCCAGCTAATTTTTGTATTTTTAGTAGAGACGGGGTTTCACCATGTTGACCAGGATGGTCTCGATCTCTTGACCTCATGATCCACCCACCTCGGCCTCCCAAAGTGCTGGGATTACAATTTCTAGACAGAAAATAAACAAGCAAACAAAAACCTTATTGGAACAAAAATAGAAATTTCTGGAAAACATTAAAAGCACTCATTTACTAATGTATTCATTCAAACAATATTTACTGAGCAACTATTATGTGTCAGATCCTGCATGCTAGGGATTAAAAATAAAAAGAATATAGCATGGTGCTATATCCAGGTAGATCACAGTTTTGAGCGGGCAGAAAGCAAGTGCTGAAAATTCTCTGACACATCTGGACACATATGGGGGTGTTTCTCATGGTGGGACTCGTTTATTAGAATCCATCCAGAAGTGCCACATCAGTCTCCAGGAATTACAATCAGGGGAGCTTTGCCATTTCTCATTTGAAGATCTTGGCTAACTGAAAGAAATCCACATTTTAATAATATTTTGAATGGATTGATAAAATAGGAACAGATGGTTAAAGTTTGTTATTTTAGGGAAAATAATGAAATATTGCACTGCTTAATCTGTCTTCCTGTCACACTCTTCCCTATCCCCTCCCTACTGAAAGGATACTCAGATGTAACCAAACTTAAAGCAAAATGCTGATATCTTCTTAGACACTAGATCTCTTCACCTGAAAGCATTCTAACTTTGTCAGTCATCCCTGTGTTAACTTACTTTGTCTTTTTTTTTTTTTTTTTCCAAACACGTTCTCACTTTGTCACCCAGGCTGGAGTGCAGTGGAGCAATCTCAGCTAACTGCAACCTCTGCTTCCTGGGTTCAAGTGATTCTCTTGTCTCAGTCTCCTAAGTAGCTGGGACTACAGGCACATACCACCATGACTGGCTAATTTTTGTATTTTTAGTTGGCGTTTCACCATGTTGGCTAGGCTGGTCTTTAACTCCTGGTCCTAAGTGATCCACCGCCTCAGCCTCCCAAAATGCTGGGATTACAGGCGTAAGCCACTGTGCCCAGACTTTGTGTTAATCTGCTTTGAATTGGCCCCTTATTCCAGTGCTGCCTTCTGAAAGAAGGCTTCCTAAAAGGTGTTGCTTTGGGGTAAATAAGGTGGTGGTGAAGTGAGACTAGCTTGGGTGTTTCTCTCTGCCACGAAGAAAACTAGCTCTGCAGCTGTTTTACTAACAACAGCAGACCCACTACTTGAGGAACCCAGAAGGGCAGAGATGAGTTGGGTAACATGTTCTTGAGCTTTCCATTTACCTGACCCTGGGCTTCATATGGGCATAAGCTGTAGCTGCTGGCACCTCCTGATCAAGAGAAGGCAGAATGTTACCACTATCTCCTGCATTTTGTTTAGAATTGTCTCTATACCCACTGTATTTCTCTGAAGTTTTTTTCTACCATTCTGCTTGTACAGAGCATCAGATGAGATCAACTGCTGAGAGAGGGAAGTGAGTGCTGCATTGGCACCATTGCCAGGAACTCTTGAGAATGAGCATCATGTGCCACTTACCCACTGCTTGCCGACTTCAGTAGCAAGAGCCTCCAGAATGCTCATGGATAAACATCATCTTTGTGGCCACACATTGTTTTACGAGCTGAGTCATCAGACTGGCTGGCTCCTTAAATGCTGCTGTCTGATTCTCTAGGCAGCAGAAAACAAGGAGAGAAGATATGAAGTGTATCTCATCGAGCTTTGTAGAGAGCCAGTATCATTCACCAAAGGTGTTGGGGGATTTACCATTATGGAGTTTGCTCATGATAAAAAATTATTGATCAACTTAAACTCTATTTAGGAGAAAAAGATGATGCTGTCTGCATTTCTTGTAAATTATTTACAAAATTTGTTTGGTATAGGCTATTTTTAATAGCCACCAGTCTTAATGAATTTCCTGCAGAAAACTTGATTCCTTCCTTGCTCATTGAGTTGCAATTTATCATGTAAGGTAATGAGTTAAACCCAAAAGTAACAGTGATATGATAAGTCAAACTGTTTGGAGACTTCTTTGTTTCTTAGATAAATTGCTCTATCATGTTTATCTTTTATATAGCTACTCAAGAAGACATTGCAATGAATTTTTAATTAAAACTAGTATGTCTATAACAAATAAATTAACTCTAATTAATTAGATTTTCTGAGCTTGGAGATCTGTGACTTGCTGAGGTAAATATCTCACTTTTTCTACCAACCTATTTCATTATGGTCTCAGAAAACATGCAAGGAGATCATTCACTCTTGGCGTATGTTAAATTCATGTTAGGTGGTAGGTACTGTGTTAGTCTCTGAGTAGGGTAAAATAATTGAAGCACAATCCTTGTCACTGAAGAAAGAAACAGATGTTTGCCAATGTGAGAGGCAGACCCATTTGATCTCTTGGAGAAGGGTGGGATGAGTAAGTGCTACAGGAAAGGACATAATGGGTGCGAAAAATCCAGCAGAACTGAGGACAGTTGGGGAAGACTTCCTCAGGAAAGTCGCCCTGAGACAGCTCTTGGAGTGTGATGCAGATCTGTGGGTTTCAAGAGACGAGAGGACACGGCCTGAGGGACACTGTATGCAAAGGCCCAGCCAGAATCAGGCAATGGTCTGACGTTGGGATGGCCCTGGGGAATTCTGAGAAAGTAGTTTCCAGGAGTGACAGGGTCAGAACACAGACCTTTGGGTGCTGAGAATCAAATAAATTACATTGAAATAAAAGGATTTGGAGTGGATGATTCTCCTTTGTGGTCAGATGGAGAGAGGAGGAAGAGAGAGGGAATGGGGGAATGAGGGTACCAAAAGAACAGGTCTTCCTGGGACTGCAGGAGCCTGTGGAGCAAGGTCAGGATGAAAATGGGAGATGGGGACAATGATAGCTGGGGATCCTGAGAAATAGCAGGCAGTGAACATGGTAGTGGCGAGAACACAAAGAAGAGTGGTTGGAGAGGAGGGGAGGTTACTGTGCTGAGGGTCTTGATTTTCAGAAGCAAGCTGGAAGGCAGCTCATATGCTGGAAGGGTGCGCGTGCGGTGTGTTGAGTGGACTGGGAGCCTGAGGAAGGAAAGGACCACAGCAGATGGTAGGGGGATAAGAGAGCAGGTGCATGGTCCTGCTGAAGGTCAGTGTGTGCTATGCCCTTTTGCTTCAACTCACAAAAACAATCTAAATTTAGTACAAACAGCAAGAGTGTAAAAGTCCAGGCTTAGTAAACCCCTTCCTTCTCACTTTGGTCCCTTCTTCTCCCTTTCCTGGTTGGGTTTAATGCCCCTTCCACCCTGGATATAGTGTGCAATCATGGAGAATTTTCTTCATCTGGGAAAGCCATCATCTAAGATGGATTCAGACTGGGAGCATGAGTATAAACTTAGGAAAAACTGGCCTTTAGGCTCTGTGACTGTCATCACATACAGCAGACAAGGGAGTGAAATTAGAGGATGAAATGAGCTTTAAGGTTCTTCCTTGAAGGCCTGCGTAGAGCAGCCCCACTTGTTGAATAGCTCCCTGGAGAGAGTTTTGTAAGAATGCGACTTAATTCCACAGAATACTTTCATGGTGGCCACTGGGCAGGGGTCTATCTTTCCGGAACACTTACCTCTTTTGTTATGTTCTTGGACACCTCCGCCGCCCAGGAAAAGAAGTGTATCTAGCTATAGAGAAATTCTATCATTCACAGAATGGACATTTTCTGGGCAGGAGTGGGCAGCTATGATTAGTGAGGGGAGGAGCCTAAAGACTGGAAGGTGGGAAGTGGTGGCCATAACCTAGGGGAGCATAATCAGGCCTGAGAGGAGTTACCAATCATGACACTTTGAAAGAAGAATCAACAAGCTCTATTGATTACAAGGTATTCTTGTATTAGTCTGGAGCTTGCCTTCTGGGAGGCTTACAAGGGAAATAAGACAAACTGAACATAGCTCCAATTCCATACAAAGAAGGAAAGGAGCCTATGGGTCAGGGCAGGCTTCCTGGAGGTGAGGGGCTGAGCTGGGTTTTGAAGAGTTGGGGTGTCTGAGAGTGCTAGTGAAGGATGACACCAGGGTTTTGACTTAGAAGTGCTAGTGACAGAGATGAGTGAATCTGCGGGGATTAGAGTTGGGAACACATTGTGGTCCAAACATAGGTGGAAAGAAGTTCTGCAGTTCCTGGCCTTTGGTAAGTGGTTGACTTGGGGGCCACAGGGTGACATTTACAGGCATCAGAATGAATGGATTCATGAATGGATTCTTTGGGAGGAGAGAGAAGGTGAAAGTTTCCGGTAGGGGTCAGTACTCAGGGCTCCAAGGGAGGTAGACACCCAGGAGCAGCAGGGGCCGAGTCCCGGGTAGGAATCCCCAGGGCCCAGTGAAGTTCTCCTTACTAGCAAGGTGGCTGTGATTGTTCTGGTCCCAAACATTCGCCACTCAGGCCAACTCAGAGAAGCAAGAACCCAGGAGGTGTCAGCGGCCTCAGACCAAACGGCATCCGGGAGAGAGCGGCACGAGTGTACCCCACCTGGTTCCCTCGTGGCGAGTCCACCCTGCGGGCCCTGGGAATGCACAGGGTGGCTCCAGGGACCATTCCGACAGCACTGTGGGTGACACTGGGATGGGTCTGAAAATGGTGTCGTCTCCTCCTTCTCCAGATCTCCCCTCTCTGACCAGAAGGCTCGTGGCCATCTCCGGGCGCAGGAAGGAGGCACTGGAAGCGGAAGCGAGTGAGGATTCCCGATAGAGGGAGTCGCCCACCTGACCGGCCTCGTCCCCTCCTTAGTTTGCTGCAGCTGAGGGCACCAGATCGGGGGAGAAGCCTGCCCGGGGACAGCCAGTCCAATCGCCTCTGGCAGATTTCCCCCCGCTGCGCGCAGCAGCGGCTCGTGGATTCGCGCGCGGGCTCGGGACGGCGCGAGCCCGGGTGGCGCGAGCCCCTGCGCGGCAGGGAGTGGCGCATGCGCCGCCGTCCCGCGAGCCCGCTGGGGCGAGCCGAGCCGCGGCGGCGCCGGGAGCCAGGCGGCGGAGCTGTGAGGAAGCGAGCGGCGGCGCGGGAGCAGCGGCGACGGACAGGTGGCGAGCCCTCGCCCGCGCCGCCTGGGGCTGCTGGGCCACCCACGGATCCTCGCGGTCCAGACGTGGCGGGGGTGGCGGCAGCATCCCGTACGGCCTGTGAGGGATGCGCCGCCCACTGCCCCGCGCCGCCTGACCGCCCCCGCCTCGGCTCGCGGTGCGCCACAGCCTGGCCCGCGGCCGTCCCCGCCGCGTTGTCGCCCGGTCGCCGCGTCCGCGGGGCCGTACCCGGCCCGGCCCGGCCATGTGGACCCCCACGGAGGAGGAGAAATACGGCGTAGGTAGGTGAGGCTCCGGTCTGGCGGTGGCGGAGGTTCTGGGGGACGCGCCCACCTCTCGGCCACGCCTGGATTCGCACCCTCGTGCCCCCGCCCCTGCCCGCAGGCTGCGCGGCCTCTGCGCTGGGCGAGCGCGGGGTGGGGGCGGGTGCGGGGGTGGGCGCGGGTCTCTGTGTGCAGAGAGGGCGGCAGGGGGCGCTGGCGGTGCGGCCTTGGCAGGTGCGGCCCGCGGTCGGGGTGGGCAAGGCCCGGGCAGTTGCCTGAGGTTCCTGGTGTGGGCCACCGGGCAGTTTTACCCGAGAAGACAAATTCTGGGAATGTGTTTTCTTCGCTCCAAAAGCTCGATTTTAATGAGTTTCCGCACCTGAATTGATGAGCCCGATGGCTGTTTATTTTTGTACTGGAACCTTACAAGAAAACGGATGAAAAACGTTGACATCATTTTCCCAATTGAAAAATTTGGACATTTAATTGCAAATATTTGATCTGTTTTAATTTTTTTGCCTTTGGTATTAGAAATAATACTTTACAATGAGAAATGTTTTTGGACGTGTGTAAATGTTAAGTATTTTATAACATGGTTTTGTTTTTAAAAACTTGTTTTCAGATGAGAGACCCTATTCCTCTTAGAAACCCCTTTTTATCAGTTGTGTTAAACTCCAGAAGCTAAATAATTCTTACAATATTCAACTTCTTCAAAAAGAGTGTTCAGTAAAGTATTGAATGGTTTACTTTTGCAGTGTTAGTATTTTGTGGCAATTGCATGATAGAGTTAAACCTCATTGCATCACCTATCATCTTGTTTAGTTAGAAGCAGATTTAAAATGTTGAGTGTACAGGTTTTGTTTTTCCTAAACTCATAATGGAAAATTTTAGATAGGAAATCATTCTAAACATGATATTTTGTTTCCCATCTTTACTGCAATTTAATCAAGATGTAGTTCACAATTCACTACAAAATAACTTGAAACTGCAGTGGCAACGAATGTTTTGGAAAGCTATCAGGCAGGTTATCATGTGAAAATGGAATTTATTTAAATTTAAGGACCAGCAGAGAGGTCTTATATTCTAGTAGAAAATCTTGTTTTAAAAGGTAACTTTCTGAAACAATTAGCTATGCTAGGATGGTGGTGATAAAGGGAGCTCTAGTCCTAGAGTCTCTATTGAGAAGGAATTGGGAAATGATGTGAAGAGTTGGTATTCACCTCTGTGGACATTTTACTTCTTTTCTTAGAGTACTCCCTGAATACTGAGTTGATTTTGTGAAATGAGGAGTTGGTGGTTTATCTTCTCCATAACTCACTCCTAGAACTGCTTAACTAGAATAACAAGCAATTGATATGAGTGGTCAACTCTCCAGTGGCACCCTATGGTTGATTTTTTAGCGGGGGAGGAGCCCTTGAGTAGTGGACAAAGTGGAATCCAGAGTCCTAGCTTCTCTTTACTGGTGTTGTAGGCAAGTAATTTAACATCATTTTCTTAATGTATAAATTGGGGATAATGTTTACCTATCGTACAGGGTTGTGAAAGTGAAATGAGAACATACTGAATGCTTAATAAGCGTTAGTTTCTTTTTTCCCCTTAGTATTTAGACTAATAACACTAAGTGTGTTCGTTCTGAGACAGAGCCAATGCAAGGTAATCAAGATAGGTATATGTGAATCTCAAAGCCGTTAGATTTGGTGTGTGATTTACTCGGGAAGATGCAATGCAATTCTTGCATTCCTAGGACCGTGTGTTTAGCTTTAAAAAAATTGTTATTCCCTTTGGAGGGCCACAGCATTGGGCTCAGGGAAGGGCTTAAATGCTTGCTAAATGAGAGAGACAGTTGCACAGAAGGCATTTTCATAGCAGCTCTGGTTTAGTATCATTTACATGCCCTTTCTACTAAACCAAGCGACTCTCTCCCCTACTTATCTCACAGTCTTCTTCTACTGTCCCTTCCTTAGTTATGATCTAAAAGTTTTTCTGTAAATTGTTTAAAACTGAGGACACATTTTTTTTTTCATAAGGATGTTAGGGCTACACTTCTAGGCCTTTTCATAAAATCCACTTTATAAGGTAGCTTATACATTATGCTTATGAGAAAAGTAGTTAATTAAAATGGCATTTTGCTGCATCATTTAATTGCTATGAGGGCTAGCTTGAAAATGTAACCATTATCATTGTTCCTGTGAGAAAATGTTTTGAGTTTCAGCTTTGATTTTTATGACTAACTGGGAGTACAGATTTCTGTCTCTGTTTGTCAACCTATAATCAATTGTACAGCAAGGAGGGAAACCCCTTACACTTCACTTCCTACCGATTTGGAGAAATTTGTGGAAGGCCTCCTTTTGCCCTGATTTTAGTGAGGGAAGGAGTCCCCTGTTGCAGCAGTACAAAAGGTTTTTTTCCATTGCAGCTATTCATTTGTGTTTGAGATCCTGTAGTGTCTTATTCAATTTTTTATAATATAGGAATTCTGTACCAGTTATAACATGACTGAATTATTTGGTTTATTCATTTAGGATGAGGTGATGACTGAGCTCCCCTTTCCATTGTAATATTCTGTGAGTGACTTTAGGCAGTGGGGAGGACATTATCCTTTTCTGAGGGTCGATGATAAGCCTGTCAGTGTGCCAGGGACTCTCACTTAGGTAACCTCATGTCAATTCCCAGAGTAGTCTTAATGTTATCATTATCACACAGATGAAGAAACTGGATCCCAAACGTTGTTAATTTTTTTTTGTCCTTCAGCGATTGTATATTTCCCTTAATTTTCTTCTTGGTAGTGGGCAGTATTTTGTGATATACTTGACTGTCTTGCTCTCTTTCTCTGGTATTGTAAGGGACTGTTCTTTACTGAACTCGTTCACTCATGTTTTGACTTCTCATGTCTCTTTCCCTCTTAGAGAATCTCTGCTTTCTTTTCTGTTGCCATGAATGCTTGGAAAGTCCTGCATCCTTCCATTCTTTATTCTACCTTTCCAAGAAGTTTCCTGCTCTAAAGTGTATTAGGTGAGAAAAATCCAGCTATTTTTGTGAAACACCTGTCTTTCCCTATACTGACTGTACCCAAAGTACCAAAAGTAGAAAACGAAAGCCAAGAAAATACTTTCCTCACCCTCTAATAGCAGGAACAGCAAACACCAACAATTTTTAAAACAAGAATATTTGTAATTAAACTCCTTGAATAGAAAAGCAGTAAAGGTTTGAGTACGTGTGTATTAGTTTGACGTCTTAAAAATGGAAGCTGCTTCAGAAGGTTATCTTGTTTATACTGCTGCTGTCATGAGGCAGTTTTTTTTTTTTTTTGAGAGATGGGGTACTGCTCTTGTCACCCCCCAGGCTGGAATGCAGTGGCATGATCATAGTTGACTGCAGCCTTGAACTCCTGGGCTCAAGTGATCCTCCTGCCACAGTCTCCCAAGTAGTTGGGACTGCAGGTGTTTACCACCTTGCCTGGCTAATTTTGAAATGTTAATTAAAAAAATATTTTTTAGTGGTACAGTTTTGCTGTGTTGTCCAGGCTGGCCTCAAGCTGCTTGCTTCAAGCTGTCCTCCCACCTTGGCCTCCCGAGTCACCCTGTGATCACTGTGCCCAGCTATGGCAAATGTTTAAATAATTCAGAACATTTTTTGCTTATTTTTTCTTAATCCCTTTGAACAGAACATGAAAAAATGTTCATGTTACCAATCTGAAGATGTTATTTTAGTTTTGTAATATTATATTTATTTTTTCCTATTTAAAAAGTAATACACATTTTATGCATTACTTTTATCTAATTTCCTTTTGCTTGGGTTTCCACAGAAAGGGAAGAAAAGCACTTAAAAAAAGTCAAAAACAACAAAACCCTGAGTCCTTAAAAGAAACTTGTAAAGATACCGTGGTACAGGAAAAGAATCTGAAGGTGGGAGGGAATAGATCCTTGAAATCAGATCTGAAAGAACTAGTGTTCACAAAATTTGAGTAAATCTGTTGGCAAATGGACTAGAACTCCCCAAAATAGTCTGAAGGCAGTGTGCTCTTTAGTTATTAATTCAATAAGGGAAGCCCAACCTTTACAACCTCTGGAAGGTCCCCAATATCCCTTTAGAGGTAAAGACATCCACAAGGGGTAGGAAAGATACCTATCACTTTATTTTGTTCTGAAAAGTGAGGAAGTGCTTGATGTCTTATGTTTATGTTTACTGTTTATGGGGAACTCCCACATTCGTGATTCTACTTGAGCTTTACACTCTATCACCACCTCTCCCCTCTTTTTTAAACAGATGAGAAAGAAGCCTTATGTAAGAGAAATTAAGTGACTGATCTAAGGTACTTAAGTGCTGAGTTGAGATTTGAACCTAGGACTTTGAGATTCTAAGCTACAGATTGTTTTATTATATCATGTCCTCTGAAAGGAATTTGTCAGTAGTATATGCCTCTGGCTTGAAAGATGAGACATACTTAAGGAATTTTATTTCTGTATTGGACTTTTTTTTCTTTTCTTTGTCCTTTTTTTTAGACAGAGTCTTGCAGCGATGCCTATGGGGGAGTACAGTGGCACAATCTCGGCTCACTGCAACATCTACCTCCTGGGTTCAGGAGAGTCTCCTGTCTCAGCCTCCTGAGTAGCTGGGACTATAGGTACGCACCACCATGCCTGGCTAATTTTTTTGTATTTTTAGTAGAGACAGGGTTTCACCATATTGGTCAGGCTGGTCTCGAATTCCTGGCCTCAAGTGATCCACCTGCCTTGGCCTCTCAAAGTGCTGGGATTACAGGCATGAGCCACCGTACTTGGCTTTTTTTTTTTTTTTTTTTTTTTTTAAGACAGGGTCTTGCTTTGTGCATGCCCAGGCTAGTGTGCCATGGCATGATCATAGCTCACAGTAACCTTGAACTCCTGGGCTCAAGCTATCCTTTCCAGTAGCTAGGACAACAGGCCCACGCCACCACGCCCAGCTAATTTTTAAATTTTTTGTAGAGACTAGGTCTCACTATTTTGCTCAGGGTGGTCTTGAACTCCTGGTCTCAAGAGACCCTCCCTCCTTGGCCTCCCAAAGTGGCAGGTTTACAGGCATGAGCCACTGCGCCCAGCCTGCTGCCTACTTTTTAATGGGATTATTTGGTTTTGCTGTTGAGTTCCTTGTATGTTCTGCATATTAGTTCCTTATCAGATAAATAGTTTGCAAATATTTTCTCCTATTCTGTAGGTTGTCTGTTTACTCTGTTTCCTTTGCTGTGCAGAAGCTTTTAGTTTAATGTAGCCCCACTTGTCTTTTTTTGTTTTTGTTGCCTGTGCTTTTGAGGTCTTAGTCATAAAATCTTTGCCTAGATGAATGTCCTGAAGCATTTTCCCTATGTTTTCTTTTAGTAGATACATAGTTTTGGGTCTTATGTTAAAGTTTTTAATCATTTTAAGTCTGTTGAGTAGACTTCAGATTTCTAGTTCATTTTATCATGCAGTGTTAGAATATGCTTTAGAAACATTAAGCTAAATTGTAAACATGGCACCTATTTCTGTGTGGTATTATTAGACACATTCTGACGCACGACAGTCAAAAGAGTGGTCATTGAGGTTGAAAGTACTTTATCATCATACCATATTTTTACATTGGTGCTAAATTTTAATTTTTAATAGCTTGTATTTTGAGTCTTTGGATTTTTGTTTTTATTCTTTAAGAATGATCTGAAATTATTCCCAATATGTAAACATTATTGGATATGCTGTATTATGATTTGAATTCCAGTGTTACACTTTTAATGTAATGAACAAACCTGTTTATGATTATGCATTTAAGTGTCTTGCATACCCCCTCTTGACAGATTTTGCATGGAAAGCAAGTTTTTTTTTTTCACATAAAGGCTCTGGAAACCTTAAAAAATTTTTTTATACATTACCAAATTATTAAGCTGTGGCCTAAGTACCTGCAGTTGATTTACTGTATCACACCTTAGGATACTCTAGTAAAGATAATTACTATGTTGGGAAATTGTCATTCAGAAGCTTCCTGTTTTCCTGCTTATCTACAATGGATTAAAATCACATCCTCGTGCTTCAATCTGATTCTCCCTCTCCCTTTGGAACTCATTCATGAGCTCTTGCTAATAAGTGAGAACCAACATGATAGAAGAATTAGAGTGTGATAAAACAGAACTTGATAGTACTGTTTAGTGCGATACCTTCAACAGATATGTATTTGGCCTATATTCAAACATATCTATTGCCAGTGCCCTCACCACATTTTGGGTTAGTCCATTTTATTGTTAGCTGTATGAGAACATTCTTATTGAGTATAATAATGACTCCCTGTAGTTTCTTATAATTCCTTGTTCTGTGCTTGCATATGAATAACTTGCATCATAGCTCTTCAGTAAGTAATAAATTTTAGAACTCTAAGAAATCTTACAGATAATATGGTTTAAGGCCCTAGAGCTAAGACTAGTTGGAATAGCTAGCATTCATTGGGTGTGTTTATCATATGTCTAGTACTTTCATGTTATGGTTCAAATTTGCATGTTCAGCCTCATCCACTGACCTGTTTGTACTTTACCCTTTAGCCAAACTGAACTTCCCCAAGGTTCTTCTGTTTGTACTTAATTTAAAACTAGTGCTGCCATGTGCCAGGGTCGTTAAACACTTATTTGCTGCATCATGTCTTTGTTCATATTGTTCCTTCTACATAGAGTGCCTTTCCCCCATGTCTTCATTTCTTAAATTATTTCCAGCCTGCCAAGACTTCTCTCATATATTGTTATCTCTGTAAATCCTGTCCTAGGTTCTTGGCCCTACCCCTCTCTTTCTCTAACCAGATATATTTTATTCTGTATTAAATCTTGTTATACTTTGTGCTTTATAGTGTTACATTAACCTTATCCTCTTCCATTAAACTAATGTCTTTCCAACTTTTGACTATGACCTACAATAAGAAATACATTTAAAATTGTTATCTTTGTGCGCGGTGGCTTACTTATGTAATCCCAGCACTTTGGGAGGCCTAGTTGGGTGGATCACTTGAGATCAGGAGTTCGAGACCAGCCTGGTCAACATGGTGAAACCCTGTCTCCACTAAAAATATGAAAGTTAGCTGAATGCGGTGGTGTACCCTTCTAATCCTAGCTACTCGGGAGGCTGAGGCAGGAGAATCGCTTGAACCTAGGAAGGGGAGGTTGCAGTGAGCTGAGATCGCGCCACTGCACTCCAATCTGGGCGACAGAGTGAGACTCCATCTCAAAAAAAAAAAAATTGTTATTTTATATGTGTGTATTATGTGCATTTATTCATATGTATGAAAAAGTTAAAAGTTTAATGATATGGTACTTTTACTGTGTCCTTTGTGCAGTATATGCCAATATTTTCTGTTTATTTTTATTAAAAAATATTGGTGACAACTCAATTGATTTTGTGAGCCATAGTTTAAAAAAACATGCTTTAAAAGTAGGGATTATGGGGCCAGGTATGGTGGCTCACGCCTGTAATCCCAGCATTTTGCAAGGCCGAGGAGGATAGATCACGAGGTCAGGAGTTCAAGACCTGCCTGACCAACATGGTGAAACTGTGTCTCTACTAAAAATACAAAAATTAGCCAGGTGTGGTGATGTGTGCCTATAATCCCAGCTATTCAGGAAGCTGAGGCAGGAGAATCATGTGAACCCGGGAGGGGGAGGCTGCGGTTAGCCAAGACTGTGCCACTGCACTCCAGCCTAGGCAACAGAGCGAGACTCCATTAAAAAAAAATAAATAAAGAGAAGTAGGGATTATGTGATGCTTATCTTTGTTTGTTTGTTTTATGTTTTTGAGATGGAGCCATGCCCTGTCACCCCAGTATGGAGTGCAATGGCGCAATCTTGGCTCAGTGCAGCATCTGCCTCCCAGGTTCAAGCGATTCTTGTGCCTCAGCCTCCTGAGTAGCTGGGATTACAGGTGCATGCTACCACACTTGGCTAATTTTTGTGTTTTTAATAGAGATGGGATTTCACTGTGTGTTCCAGCCTAGTCTTGAACTCCTAATCTCAAGTGATCCTCCTAAAGTGTTGGGAGTACAGGCGTGAGCCACTGCACCCAGCCCGTCTTTGTATTCTTGGCAGATATACCTCAGACCCAGGCTGGTAGAAGGTTTTACACACACATATGTAGCATCAAATTGGACATGTTTGTTAATGTGGCATAAAGACTGACTTTCGGGCTGCCATTTCACACTGATTGCTCATATTGAATTTATAACAACTAAATTCTAGGTTTTATTTCATATGAACTGAAATCAAGCTATATCCCCTCCATCTTGAACTTCCGTGATTGATATTAAACAGAAATATAAAATTTTAGTTTTATTTTAAAAATATTTTATATTTCTGTTAACATTTTAACCACTGTATTTGGCTCATGAGTACAACCTGTCAAATCTTTTTGAAGCTTAATATGTGATTCAAGATTTTACCATCTTTTCTTTGAACCTTTACGCAATTGATAAGCGTGCCTTCTGTGTTTTTCCAAGTGGCTAATAAACAAGTGTGTAAACAAGGCCGGGTGCGGTGGCTCACGCATATAATCCCAGCACTTTGGGAGGCCGAGGCGGTTGGATCACAAGGTCAAGAGATTGAGACCATCCTGGTCAACATGGTGAAACCCCATTTCTCTACTAAAAATACAAAAATTAGCTGGGCATGGTGGCACATGCCTGTAGTCCCAGCTACTCGGAAGGCTAAGGCAGGAGAATTGCTTGAACCCAGGAGGCGGAGGTTGCGGTGAGCCAAGATTGCGCCATTGCACTCTAGCCTGGGTAACAAGAGCGAAACTCCATCTCAAAAAAAAAAAAAAAATGTGTGTGAACAAATAGTGTTTGCAGTGTTGTGATTTGGATGCAGACTATTTGTATGAACATTTTGTGATTGTGCCAGCTGTGCCACCTTTGTGAACTAGATAATGTTTGGGGTTAGGTTGGGCTCCTTAGCCTTAATTCATGGCTATGGTGTTTTAAGGGGGAAAGTTGCTGCTAAAAGGTCTGTGTGGACTTATTAAAGCATGGGGAGTGAGAAAGAAATATCAGCATTGGAAAGATATTAACTTCATTTTCATGTTCGTCTACAGGAGGCAGGGTGCTGCTAAACCTTTCTTGAGTTTTGTTTCTGAATTCCCCTTCCCTCCCCTGCCTTCCCCTCCCCACAATGGTGGCTCGCTCTGTCACCCAGTCTGGAATGCAGCGGTGCAATCTTGGCTCACCGCAACCTCTGCCTTCTGGGTTCAAGCGATTCTCCTGCCTCAGCCTCCCGAGTAGCTGGGACTACAGGCCCATGCCACCACACCCAGCTAACTTTTTTTTATTGTGTGTATTTTTAGTAGAGATGGGGTTTCACCATGTTGGCCAGGCAGGGCTTGAATTCCTGACCTCAAGTAATTTGCCTGCCTTGACCTCACAAAGAGCTGGGATGTGCCCAGGCTCTCTCCACATTTTCTACACTCTAGATATACTGGATAATTCACCCTTTTCCAGACGGGACTATAATGTTTCTACCTTTATTGCTGTACTCAGGGTGGTGTTATATCATTGGAATCCCATGATTCCCTTTCTCTGCTTGGGGAATGTCAATTGAAAAAAAGCTCAAACGTCATCTCTTTTTTATGCCTTTTCCAGCTCTGCCTGATATAAATAAGCATTGCTGCTTCTACTGCAGTTGGTACCAACCTCTAGTATGGCATTTATCCCTTTAGATCGTATTTAATTGCATCTCTATCTCAGGGACTGAGTTTCTTGAGGATAAGGAACTTTGTCTTCATGTTTGTATCATCAGGACCTAGTTCATAGTGAGTGACTGGTCAATGCTTAATTGAGAGTCCAACCTAGTGAAGAATTTTATTTTGCTTTATCAATCCTCACAGTATTTTAAAAGGCAGGCTGTAAATCTAATAATATTTGATTGTTAGAAATTTGTGACATCATGAGTATACTTCCTTTTTCTCTTGGCCTTTCTCTTTCTTGAGCCTATCAGAGAGATTTACTGCCTATGGCTAAGTTCAAATGACAGATTTTGAGTGGGAGCCTTAGGATTCCAGTATGAATCCCACTCTCTCACCTACAGTTTCACAGTCATCACAACAGTGATCCAGAACTCTTGCAGCAGGTAATTAGGATGCAGTTTGAACCTATCCCGACAATACCCCTTTTGTTTGACATCTTTAGGGAATGCTGTGTTTTAGATGAGTGACTTTTCCAGGGAACTCAAGGTTAAACCTTTAAGAGCACCAAGAAGATATTTTATCTATTTTTTTAGAATTTTTTCTAAAATATGACATATCTAGTCTTTTCTATACTGTGAATTCAATATCTTGAATACATTTGAGCTTTTTATTTTTCTATGTAACATTTCCTTCTGATTATATAAGATCTATGTCATTACAGAAATGTCAGTAAATGTAGAAAAACATACGAAAAGAACATAAGGGTGATCTCTTATTTTTGTTACCTAGATAACCCCTCTCAACGCATTAGCATAACTTTTTAGTTTTTTTTGTATATTCGTTTAAGTAGGCATTTAAAATAAATTTAGAACTATACTGCTTATATTGTTTTGCAATCTACTTTTAAGTCTGTCATACTTTGAACATGTTCTTATATCTGGATTCTTCACTCTTTTAAGACTGCTGTACTGTAATGCAGATTACAGTATACTTTACTTACTTTACTTACTATCCTTTACTTACTTTCCTACTTTTGAGCAGTTGGGTGTTTGAAATTAACTGTTGCCAAATTGTCCTCTAGGACAGTGAGGGTACTTGTTTTCTGCATCTTTGTTAGCATAGGGTATTATTTCCTCCACATACTTGCATTTTGAAAAATTTCAAAATTGATACATGCTTGAGAGGAGTAAATCCTCAAGCATGATAAAAGTAAAACGTCCCCTACTACCGCTTCTTTAGTATCAGTTGTTTAACTGAATTTCTAGTGATTTGACGTTATTAATACAAACAAGTGGTTATGACGGTTATGATGTTAATACAGGGATATTTGTTTCTTCCTCACTGACATCCATAGGAAAATTGTTAGTTCCAGTGAGTGTATGCTTCAGGATGAAGTTCTCATCAAAGCTCCATTATGGCGTGTCAAGTCACCACCTTGACACAAAAATCCTGAAATTATTCTATGAAAGCAGAACCCTTACTACCAAATTCTTTTTCTCCAGCGCTTAAAGGATGAAAGTTTTCTGCTGTCTTTGGAACTTTGTCTGCAAACAGCTCAAAGGTGACGTGGTCCAAGGGCTGTCTGTGGCCTAGAACATGGTGGGGTTGACCATGGCTGGTGGCAGGGAGGTCTAGCGGGCAGTGGCGCCTGCAAAGCCTTGCCCATTTTCTTTTTTTGAAATGGACTTTTGCTCTTGTTGCCCAGGTTGGGGTGCAATGGTGTGATCTTGGCTCACTGCAACCTCCACCTCCTGGGTTCAAGTGATTCTCCTGCCTCAGCCTCCTGAGTAGCTGGGATTATAAGCATGTGCCACCACTCCTGGCTAATTTGTATTTTTAGTAGAGATAGGGTTTCTCTAGGTCAGACAGGCTGGTCCCAAACTCCCGACTTCAGGTGATCTGCACACCTCGGCCTCCCAAAGTGTTGGGATTACAGGCGTGAGCCACCACGCCCAGCTGCCTTGCCCATTTTCTAATTGAGTTGTTTTTTTTTGTTGTTGTTGAGTTGTAGGAGTTCTTTATAGTTTTTTAATATTAATCCTTTATACAGTAGTCCCCAACCTTTTTGACACCAGGGACTGGTTTTGTGGAAGACAGTTTTTCCACAGACGGGATGGCTTCAGGATGATTCAAGTGCATTACATTTATTGTGTACTTTATTTCTATTTTTGTTACATTGTAATATATAATGAAATAATTTGACAACTCACCATAATGTAGAATCAGTGGGAGCCCTGAACTTGTTTTCCTGCGACTAGATGGTCCCATCTGGGGATGATGGAAGACAGTGACACCAGAAGTGTGTTGCTTATTTCCAGTCTGTACCTTAATCTCATTTTGGTTGCTCTCACTGCAGAAAACCCTGCTGCGCAAAGATAGGATGTTGGAAATGGAAGCAGGCTTTTCAGTGCTTTTCAGGCAATCTCAGGATATTCTGCCTTGACTTTAATCCAGAATGTATGGAGATTTGAAGTGATCCTAAACATACTATTATTATTATTTGAGACAGAATCTTACCTCCCGGGTTCAGGCAATTCTTCGGCCTCAGCCTCCCGAGTAGCTGGGGCTACAGATGTGTGCCACCACATCCAGCTAATTTTTGTATTTTTTAGTAGAGATGGGGTTTCACCATGTTGGCTAGGATGATCTCAATCTCTTGACCTCATGATCCATCCGCCTTGGCCTTCCAAAGTAATCACACCTGGGATTACAGATGTGAGCCACTGTGCCCGGCCCCAAACATACTATTAATGCTCCCATCATTTGTGATCTCAAGCAGTTGATCCTCTTCTACCATGGACAAAATTGATTCACCTGATTTATTCACAAATGGGTTGTGGATCCATTCCTTCTGAGTTTGGGGGTCTTTTGTGGTTGGGAAGTAATGCTCAGACTCTTTTGAAAGCTGAGATAGGTGATCACGCACCAGCTGGAAGAAAGAAGGCCCTAGCTGAGTCTCTTAAAATCTCTGCTGGCCAAGGGCGGTAGCTCACACCTATAATCCCAGCACTTTGGGAGGCTGAGGCGGGTGGATCACCTGAGGTCAGGAGTTTGAGACCAGCCTGGCCAATGTGGTGAAAACTATTGCTACTAAAAATACAAAAATTAGCTGGGTATGGTGGTGCACACCTGTAATCCCAGCTACTGGGGAGGCTGAGGCAGGAAAATCATTTGAACCTGGGAGATGGAGGCTGCAGTGAGCCGAGATTGTGCCACTGCATTCCAGCTTGGACAACCGAGTGAGACTCGGTCGTCAAACAAATAAACAAACAAATAAATAAAAGGCTGGGTGCAGTGGCTCATGCCTATAATTCCAGGACTTTGTGAGGCCAAGGTGGGTGGATCACTTGAGGTCAGGAGTTCAAGACCAGACTGGCCAACATGGTGAAACCCATCTCTACTAAAAATATAAAAAATTAGCTGGGCATAGTGGCGTGTGTCTGTAATCTCTGCTACTTGAGAGGCTGAAGTAGGAGAATTGCTCGAACCTGGGAGGCGGAGGTTGCAGTGAGCCGAAATTGCGCTACTGCACTCTAGCAACAGAGTGAGACTCCGTCTCAAAACAAAACAAAAACTCTTTGCTAAATCCCAGTGTTCACTTATCGCCCCCATAATTCTAGTTTTGGTTCAAATGTAGCCACTTTATCTGCTGACTTGAACACGGTGTTGTTTGCCCCTGAAGTGACATATTGAGTAGGTTGAATATGTCACACAAGTAAGCAGTTTGTGACCCATTCTGTGTCACTGAAATATGCTGCCAGTGGTGACTGACTGTATTTCTAAAAGAAATCATTGGAGCTGCTCTTATAACTCAAAAATTCTGGCCAGTGATCTACCTTTAGAAAGCCATCTCACTTCTGTATATAAGAGAAGACATGTATGCTCTGTGTCCATCTCCTCACAGAGCTACACGAATGGACATGAGCTAAGGGCATGTACTTTAATGTGGTTGATAATTTTAATCACATCTTGCAAAATGTTAAGTTCAGGTGGCATATTTTGTCTTTTTTAAAAATTTTATTTATTGTGAGACGGAGTCTTGCTCTGTCTCCCAGGCTGTTGCGGAGTGGCATGATCTTGGCTCACTGCAACCTCCACCTCCTGGGTTCAGGCAGTTCTCCTGCCTCAGCCAACATTTTTTGACACAGTTTATAGACTTTTATTCAGCAGTGACCTCTTTGACTTGAGTAGTGAAACTAGAAAGCTGTCCCGTCATGGCAGGCATTCCATCTATGCATATACTGACACAAAATTACTAATTCAGTTTTCCTTGTATGTAATTGTTCAAAGACTTGAATAGTTCTGCAGCTGTGGTACTGGTTGGCAGCGAAGGTGCACACAACATATCCTTATGTGCATCTTCCTGAGAAATATATTGCACAGAAACAAGCATTGTTGCCTTGTCAACGTTGCTATATTTGTCAACCTGGATTGTGTACCACAGTGACTAATTAATCCTCTCTAACAGTTGTACCTTAATATCTTCCGCTCTTTTATCAATTTGTCTAATTATGGTGCTAGCCGAAAGAGGAACATGTGCCACCTTTTGAACTGCAGCCTCTCCTAAAGGTTCCTGACAAATGTCCTCAGCAGCAGGCAGGATCAACTTTTCACCAGTAGTAAAGGGCTTCTTAGTTTTAGTGATGTGGTTAGCCACTAAGAATGATGGCGCAAGTGCAGACACATTTGATGAAGTGGTGACCTTCAATAATTGCTTCTGTTTTTCGTGTTTACTATTTTTTTCTTTTGAAAATCTCCAAAGCCTTGTCTTTTAATGCAAAGTGCTTGGTCTCCATGTGGTGAAACAGTTTTGAAGGATTCATGGCTTCAAAAATGTTGTTGGATAGCTGGTTGCCACATACTATACAAAGTGCTTGGAGAATGTGAATCATCTGTTGTAGTGAACCTGTAATTCAAGTAGGACTATTGTTATTTTCATTTATTTATTAATTATTTTTTGAGACAGAGTCTCACTTTGTTGCCCAGGCTGGAGTGCAGTGGTGTAGTCTTGGCCCACTACAACCTCCGCCTCCCAGGTTCAAGCGATTCTCCTGCCTCAGCCTCCCAAGTAGCTGGGATTATAAGTGCATGCACCACTCCCAGCTAACTTTTATATTTTTAGTAGAGACAAGGTTTCGCCATGTTGGCTAGACTGGTCTCAAATTTCTGACCTCAGGCGATCTGCCTGCCTCGGCCTTTTAAAGTGCTGGGATACAGGTATGAGCCACCACACCCAGCTGATATTTTCTTTTAAATGTAACTTTCTTTATTATTGGCCTTCATATGTGTGTGTGCGTGTGTGTATATATATATATATATATATATACACACGCGCGCACACACACACACACACACACACACACACACACACTTTAGGTTCTGGGGTACATGTGCAGAACATGTAGGATTGCTGCATAGGTACATACATGGCAATGCGGTTTACTGCCTCCATCCCCCCCATTACCTATGGCATTTCTCCACATTTTATCCCTCCCCAACCTCCCTACCCTTTGCTGTCCCTCCCCTATTCCCCGCCAACAGACCCCAGTATGTGATGCTCCCCTCCCTGTGTCCATGTGTTCTCCTTGTTCAACACCTGCCTGTGAGAACATGTGGTGTTTGATTTTCTGTTCCTGTGTCAGTTTGCTGAGAATGATGGCTTCCAGATTCATCCATGTCATCATAAAGGACACAAACTCATCGTTTTTTATGGATGCATAGTATTCCATGGTGTATATGTGCCACATTTTTTTTTGTCCAGTCTATCATGGATGGGCATTTGGGTTGGCTCCAGGTCTTTGCTATTGTAAACAGTGCTGCAATGAACATACCTGTGCATGTGCCTTTATAATAGTACGATTTATAATCCTTTGGATATATGCCCAGTAATGGGATTATTGGGTCAAATGGAGTATCTATTTCTAGGTCCTTGAGGAATCGCCACACTGTCTTCCACAATGGTTGAACTAATTTACACTCTCACCAACAGTGTGAAAGTGTTCCTATTTCTCCACATCCTCTTCAGCATCCGTTGTCTCTAGATTTTTTAATGATCGCCATTCTAACTGATGTGAGATGGTATCTCAATGTAGTTTTGGTTTGCATTTCTCTAATGACCAGTGATGATGAGCATTTTTTCCTATGTTTGTTGGCCTCATGTATGTCTTCTTTTGTAAAGTATCTGTTCATATCCTTCACCCACTTTTGAATGGGCTTGTTTGTTTTTTTCTTGTAAATCTGTTTTAGTTCTTTGTAAATTCTGGATATCAGCCATTTGTCAGATGGGTAAACTGCAAAAATTTTTTTTCCCATTCTGTTGGTTGCCGATTCACTCTATTGACTGTTTCTTTTGCCGTGCAGAAGCTGTGGAGTTTGATTAGGTCCCATTTGTCTATTTTGGCTTTTGTTGCCAATGCTTTTGGTGTTTTGGTCATGAAGTCCTTGCCTATGCCTATGTCCTAAATGGTTTTGCCTAGGTTTTCTTCTAGGGTTTTATGGTGTTAGGTCTTATGTTTAAGTCTTTAATCCATCTGGAGTTACTTTTAGTGTAAGGTGTCAGGAAGGAATCCAGTTTCTGCTTTCTGCACATGGCTAGCCAGTTTTCCCAATACCATTTATTAAACAGGGAATCCTTTCCCCATTGCTTGTTTTTGTCAGGTTTGTCAAAGATCGGGTAGTTGTAGATATGTTGTGTTGCCTCCGAGGCCTCTGTTCTGTTCCATTGGACTATATCTCTGTTTTGGTACCAGTACCATGCTGTTTTGATTACTGTAGCCTTGTAGTGTAGTTTGAAGTCCGGTAGTGTGATGCTTCCCGCTTTGTTCATTCTGCTTAGAATTGACTTGGCTATGCGGGCTCTCTTTTGGTTCCATATGAAGTTTAAGGTGATTTTTTTCCAGTTCTGTGAAGAAGGTCATTGGTAGCTTGATGGGGATAGCCTTGAATCTGTAAATTACTTTGGGCAGTATGGCCATTTTCACGATATTGATTCTTCCTAACCATGAACATGGAATGTTTTTCCATCTGTTTGTGTCCTCTCTTATTTCCTTGTGCAGTGGTTTGTAGTTCTCCTTGAAGAGATCCTTTACGTTCCTTGTTAGTTGTATTCCAAGGTATTTTGTTCTCTTTGTGGCAATTGTGAATGGCAGTTCATTCTTGATTTGGCTCTCTTTAAGTCTGTTATTGGTGTATAGGAATGCTTGTAATTTTTGCACATTGATTTTGTATCCTGAGACTTTGCTGAAGTTGCTTATCAGTTTCAGGAGATTTTTGGCTGAGACAATGGGGTCTTCTAGATATACAATCGTGTCATCTGCAAATGTATACAAGTTGACTTCCTCCTTTCCTATTTGAATACCCTTTATTTCTTTTTCTTACCTGATTGCTCTGGCTAGAACTTCCAGTACTATATTGAATAGGAGTGGTGAGAGAGGGCATCCTTGTCTAGTGACAGATTTCAAAGGGAATGCTTCCAGTTTTTGCCCATTCAGTATGATATTGGCTGTTGGTGTGTTGTAAATAGCTTTTATTATTTTGAGATACATTCCATCAATACCTAGTTTATTGAGGGTTTTTAGCATAAAGCGCTGTTGAATTTTGTCAAAGGCCTTCTCTGAATCTATTAAGACAATCATGTAGTTTTTGTCTTTGGTTCTGTTTATGTGGAGGATTATGTTTATAGACCTGCACATGTTGAACCAGCCTTGCATCCCCGGGATGAAGCCTACTTGATCATGATGGATAAGCTTTTTGATGCGCTGTTCCAGTTGGTTTGCCAGTATTTTGTTGGAGATTTTTGCATCTATGTTCATCATGGATATTGGCCTGAAATTTTCTTTTTTTGTTGAGTCTCTGCCAGGTTTTGTTATCAGGATGATGATTGTCTCATAAAATCATTTGGGAAGGATTCCCTTTTTGGGTTGTTTGGAATAGTTTCAGAAGGAGTGGTACGAGCTCCTCTTTGTATGTCTGGTAGAATTCGGCTGTGAACCCATCTGGACCTGGGCTTTCTTTGGTTGGTAGGCTATAAATGGCTGCCTCAACTTCAGGCCTTGTTATTGGTCTATTCAGGGTTTCGACTTCTTCCCGGTTTAGGCTTGGGAGGGTGCAAGTGTCCAGGAATTTATCCATATCTTCCAGATTTACTGGTTTATGTGCATAGTGTTGTTTGTAGTAATCTCTGATGGTAGTTTGTATTTCTGTGGAATTGGTGGTGATATCCCCTTTATCGTTTTTTATTGCATCTATTTGATTCTTCTCTGTTTTCTTTTTTATTAATCTGGCTAGCAGTCTGTCTATGTTGTTGATCTTTTCAAAAAACAGCTCCTGCATGTATTGATTTTTTTGAAGGGCTTTTTGTGTCTCTGTCTCCTTCAGTTCTTCTCTGATATTAGTTATTCTTGTCTTCTGGGAGCTTTTGAGTTTTTTTTTTTTTTTTTTTTTGATCTTGCTCCTCTAGCTCTTTCAATTTTGATGACAGGGTGTTGATTTTAGGTCTTTCCTTGCTTCTCATGTGGGCATTTATTGCTATAAATCTCCTCTAGAGGCTGCTTTAAATGTGTCCCAGAAATTCTGGTATGTTGTGTCTTCATTCTCATTGGTTTCAAAGAACATCTTTATTTCTGCCTTCATTTCATTGTTTATCCAGCAAATATTCAAGTGTCGGTTGTTCAGTTTCCATGAAGTTGTGCGGTTCTAAGTTAGTTTCTTAATTCCGAGTTCTAATTTGATTGCACTGTGGTCTGCCAGTCTGTTTGTTAACGATTTCTGTTCTTTTACATTTGCTGAGGAGTGATTTACTTCCAATTATGTGGTCAATTTTAGAGTAGGTGCTATGTGGTGCTGAGAAGAATGTATATTCTGTGGATTTGGGGTGGAGAGTTTTGTAGATGTCTATTAGATTTAGTTGGTCTAATTCTGAGTTCAAGTCCTGGATATCCTTGTTAATTTTCTGTCTTGTTGATCGGTCTAATATTGACAGGGGAGTGTTGAAGTCTCTCACTGTTATTGTTTGAGAGTCTCTTTGTAGGTTGTTAAGAACTTTATTTATCTAGGTGCTACTGTATTGGGTGCCTATGTATTTAGGATCAGTACCTCTTCTTGTTGCATTGACCCTTTTACCATTATGTAATGCCCTTCTTTGTCTCTTTTGATCTTTGTTGGTTTAAAGTCTATTTTATCAGAGACTAGGGTTGCAACTCCTCCTTTTATTTCCTCTTCATTTGCTTGGTAAATCTTCCCACACCCCTTTATTTTGGGCCTGTGTGTGTCCTTGCACATGAGATGGGTTTCCTGGATACAGCACACTGATGGGTTTTGACTTTTTATCGAATTTGCCAGTGTGTGTCTTTTGATTGGGGCATTTAGCCCATTTACATTTAAGGCTAATATTGTTATGTGTGAATTTGATCTTGTCATTTTGATGCTGGCTGGTTGTTTTGCCCATTAGTTGACACAGTTTCTTCATTGTATGGATGCTCTTTGCCATTTGTTACATTTTTGGAGTGGCTGTAATAAACTTTCTATGTTTAGTGCTGCTTTCAGGAGCTCTTGTAAGGTAGGCCTGGTGGTGATGAAATCTCTCAGCAATTGCTTGTTCGTAAAGGATTTTATTTCTGCTTCACTTATGAAGCTTAGTTTGGCTGGATATGAAATTATAGGTTGAAAGTTCATTTCTTTAAGGATGTTGAATATTGGCCCCTACTCTCTTCTGGCTTGTAGGGTTTCTGCCGAGAGATCCGCTGTGAGTCTGGTGGGCTTCCCTTTGTGGGTAACTCGACCTTTCTCTCTGGCTGCCCTTAGCATTTTTTCCTTCATTTCAACCCTGGTGAATCTGATGATTATGTGCCTTGGGGTCGCTCTTCATGAGGAATATCTTAGTGGTATTCTCTGTATTTCCTTGAATATTGGCTTGCCTTGCTAGATTGGGGAAGTTCTCCTGGATAATATCCTGGAGAGTGTTTTCCAGCTTGGATTCGTTCTCTCTGTCACATTCAGGTACACCTATCAAATGTAGATTAGGTCTTTTCACACAATCCCCCATTTCTTGGAGGCTTTGTTCATTTCTTTTCACTCTTTTTTCTCTAATCTTACCTTCTCATTTTATTTCATGGAGTTGGTCTTCCATCTCTGATATCCTTTCTACTGCTCGGTCAATTCGGCTATTGAAAGTTGTGTGTGCTTCGCGAAGTTCTCATGTTGTGTTTTTTAGCTCCATCAAGTCATTTGTTTTCTTCTCTAAGCTGTTTATTCTCGTTAGCGTTTTGTCTAACCATTTTTCAAGGTTCTTAGTTTCTTTGCATTGGGTTAAAACATGTTCTTTTAGCTCAGAGAAGTTTGTTATTACCCACCTTCTGAAGCCTGTTTCTGTCAGTTCCTCAGACTCATTCTCCATCCAGCTTTGTTCACTTGCTGCTGAGGAGTTGTGATCCCTTGGAAGAGGAGAGGCAGGCGTTCTGGTTCTGGGTATTTTCATCCTTTTTGTGCTGGTTTCTTCCCATCTTTGTGGAATTATATACCTGGGTCTTAGTAGTTGGTGACTTTTGGATGGCGTCTCTGAGTGGATGTCCTTTGTGTTGATGATGAAGTTCTTTCTTTCTGTTTTTTAGTTTTTCTTCTAACAGGCCCCTCTGCTGTATTACTGCTGGAGGTCCACTCCAGACCCTACTTGCCTGGGGATCACCTATGTTAGCTGCAGAGCAGTAAGGGTTGCTGCCAGTTTCTTCTTCTGTTATCTTCATCTCGGAAGGATACCTGCCAGATGTCAGCCTGAGCTCTCCTTTATGAAGTGTCTCTTTTGATATATGTGGGTCGGGGAGCTGCTTGAGGAGACAATCTTTCCCTTATAGGAACTCAAGTGCTGAGCTGTGAGCTCCATTGTTCCGTTCACAGCTGCTGGGCAGGTACGTTAAAGTCTGCTGCAGCAGAAGTCATAGCCGCCTTTTTTCCCAGGTGCTCTGTCCTGGGAAGGTGGGGCTTTATTTATTTATTTATTTATTATTTATTTATTTATTTTGAGACGGAGTTTCACTCTTGTTACCCAGGCTGGAGTGCAATGGCGCGATCTCGGCTCACTGCAACCTCTGCCTCCTGGGTTCAGGCAATTCTCCTGCCTCAGCCTCCTGAGTAGCTGGGATTACAGGCACGCGCCACCATGCCCAGCTAATGTTTTGTATTTTTAGTAGAGACGGTGTTTCACCATGTTGACCAGGATGGTCTCGATCTCTTGACGTCGTGATCCACCCGCCTCGGCCTCCCAAAGTGCTGGGATTACAGGTTTGAGCCACCACGCCCGGCCAGTGGGGCTTTATTTATAACTTTCTGACATGCTGCTGCCTTTTTTCAGAGATGCCCTGCACAGCAAGGAGGTAGCCTAGTCACAGTCTGCCAGTAGAGGTGTTGCTGAGCTGCTGTGGGCTCTGCCCAGCTGCTGTATGTACTTCCTTGCAGTTTTGTTAATAGAGGTATAGTTAGAATTGTCTCGGTAATGGTGGTCTGCCTCAATAATGGCGGACTGCCTCAGTAATGGCAGATTGCCTTGGTAATGGCGGACTGCCTCGGTAATGGTGGACTGTCTCGGTAAGGGTGGACTGCCTCGGTAAGGGTGGACTGCCTCGGTAATGGTGGACACCCTTCCCCCCACAGAGCTGGACTATCCTGGGTACAGCTGCGCTTGCTGTGAAACTGTCAATCCAGAGTGTTTCAGAGTGCTGGTTTTTGTGGGGGTGGAACTCGCTTAGCCAGATCACCTGGCTTCCTGTTTCAGTCCCCTTTTTTTTCAGTTAAATGGATGACTGTGTTTCATAGGCATCCCAGGTACCAGCTGAAACAGCCACCCAGATTTGTGTGAGTTTTTGTGTGGAGTCCCACTGCGCCAGCTGAAATGGCTATGCTGGAAACTCGTGACGCTTTTCAGCCCGGGGATCTCCTGGTCTGTGGGCAGTAATAACTCATTTGGAAATGTGGTGATCACTCACCTTCTGTGTTATTCTCACCGGAACTGCACTCCAGAGCTGTTCGTGTTTGGCCGTCTTGGATCTGCCTTCTCTCTATAACCTATTGTTGGCATTCTTAGTGTGTCTAAGAGTCTTCTGCTGTCTCATCACTGAGTCTTCCCCCTTTTTCATAGAAGTGCTCCAGTGATATTTGTTTTTTTCTCATTTTGTCTATAGTTAGTTTGTGGGCTTCCCAAAACTGTGACTGAGACAAGTGCGCCATGTGGGAAAGAGGCATGGACCGTAAATAAAATAACGGATGGGCCATTCGAGGACTAAATTAAGTGTTTGATTGTGACTTAAAGCCTGCCACCAGATACAGCTGTGTTAAGTACATCAACTCATGTGCCACTGTAAAGCCTGGCACCCAATGCAGCTTAGTTGTTACTTGCCACTCACTGATAGTGTTTTTAATGTGTTTCAAGGAATTGATTGTCAAACCTCTCTGCTAATCTTAATCTGTATTTGTAACTGCTCCCCAGTGCCAGTGTCACTGCCTCAGCTTCACCTCAGATCATCAGTGTATTAGTCTGTAGTCACGCTGCTAATAAAGACATATCTGAGACTGGGTAATTGATAAAGGAAAGAGGTTTAATTGACTTATAGTTCGCATGCCTGGGAGGCCTCAGGAAACTTATAGTCATGGCAGAAGGGGAACCAAACAGGTCTTTCTTCACATGGTGGCAGCAAGGAAAAGTGCCAAACAAAAAGGGGAAAACCCCTTGTGAAACCATCAGATCTTGTGAGAACTCACCATCAGATCTTCATAACAGCAGCATGGAGGTAACTGGTCCCATGATTCGCTTTCCTTACCAGGTCCCTCCCATGACACATGGGGATTATGGGAGCTGTAATTCAAGGATTTGGGTGGGGACACAGCCAAACCGTATCAGTTGGGCATTAGATTCTCATAAGGAGCATGCAACCTAGATCTCTTGCATGTGCAGTTCACAATAGGGTTTGTGCTTCTATGAAAATCTAATGCTGCTGCTGATCTGACAGGAGGCAGAGCTCAGGTGGTAATATGAGCAATGGGAAGTGGCTGTAAGTACATACTTATAAAGCTTTGCTTTTTACCCACTGCTCACCTCCTGCTGTGTGGCCTTGTTCCTAACAGGGATAAAGCAGGAGTTGGGGAGCCCTGCTTTATCAGATAGGTGATTTGCAGATTTTTCTCCCATTCTGTGGTTGTCTTTTCACTCATTTATTTGGTGGTGTCTCTAGATATATAAAAATGTCAAATTTTGATAAAGTCCAATTTATCTGCTTTTTTCTTTTGTTGTCTGTACTTTTGGTGTCATACTAAGAAACTGTTGCCAAAGTCAGGATCATTAAGCTTTCCACCTATGGTTGTTTATAATTTATTTTGTAGTATATCGTGGCACAATATATGTAACATAATATTTGCTATTTTTATCATTTGTGTTTTTTTTGGAGACAAGGTCTTGCTCTCTCACCCAGGCTGGAGTGCAATGATACAATTATAGTTCGCTGTAGTCTCAAACTCTTGGGCTCAAGTGATCCTCTACCTCAGCCTCACCAGTAGGTAGGACTACAGGCATGTGCTACCATGCCTGGCTAATTTTAAATTTTTTTGTGTGTGGATGGGGTCTTGCTATGTTGCATAGGCTGGTCTTGATTTCTTGGCCTCAAGAGACCCTTCTACCTAGGCTTCTCAGAGAGCTGGGATTACAGGCATGAGCCATTGTGCCCTGTTCATTTTGACCATTATAAAGTATATAGCTCCATGGCATTAAGTATGTTCACATTGTTGTGCAACCATCATCCACTGTAGATTTCTGGAATTTTTTCATCACCCCATACTGAAATTATGCACCAGTTAAATGATAACTCTTTATTTTCCCTTACCCCCAACCCCTGGCAACTACTGTTTTACTTTCTTTAATTAATTTTTTGTTTATTATTTTGAGATGGAGTCTTACTCTGTCGCCCAGGCTGGAGTGCAGTGGTGTGATCTTGGTTCACTGCAACCTCTGCCTCCCGGGTTCAAGTGATTCTTCTGCCTCAGCCTCCAGAGTAGCTGGAACTACAGGCATGTATCACCATGCCCAGCTAATTTTTGTATTTTTAGTAGAGATGGGGTTTCACTATGTTGGCTAAGCAGGTCTCAGACTCCTGACTTTGGCTTCCCAAAGTGCTGGGATTATAGGCATGAGCCACTGTACCCAGCCTCTACTTTCTGTCTCTGTGATTTTGACTGTTCTAGGCAACTCATATAAATATAATCATACAGTGTTTGTCCTTTTGTATCTGGTATGTTTCACTTAGCATGAACCCTTCAGGGTTTATCCAGGCTGTAGTATATGTTGGAACTTCATTCGTTCTTATGTCTGAATGATATTTCAGTGTATGGGTATACCACATTTTGTTTCTTCATTCTTCTGCTGATGGACACTTGGGTTGTTTCTACCCTTTGGCCATTGTAAATAATGCTGCAATGAACATTGGCATGCTATTACTTGTTAAGCTCCCTGTTTTCTATTTCTTTGGGTATATACCAAGAAGTGGAATTGCTGAACAATATGATAATTCTGTGTTTAGTGTTTTTAGGAGCCAGCATACTGTTTTGTATAGTGGCTATACTACTTTATATTCCCACCAGCAATGCACAAGGATTCTAGTTCCTTTGCATCCTCCCCAATACTTGTTATTTTCTGACTTTTGATCATAGCCTTTCAAATAGATGTGAAGTGGTATTTCATTGAGTTTTGATTTGTATTTTCTTAATGATTAGTGATGTTGAGAATCTTTTCACGTGGTTATTGGCCATTTGTATGTCTTCCTTGGAAAAATGTCTGTTCAAGTCCTTTGCCCATTTTAAAAGTCAATTTAAAAAGTTTTTTTTTTTTTCCCCAACTAGGATCTCACTCTGCCGCCCAGGATGGAGTGCAGTGGCACGATCATAGCTCACTGCAGTTTCAAACTTCTGGGCTCAGGATTCTCCCACCTCAGCCTCCTGAGTAGCTTGGACTACAGCTATGTGCCACCATGCCTAACTAATTTATTTTTTAGTTTTTAGAGATGATAGTCTTGCTATGTTGCCCATTCTGGTTTTGAACTCCTAGCTTCAATAGATCCTCCTGCCTCAGATTTCCAAAATGTTGGGATTACAGGCATGAGCCACTGTGCCTCGCCTCAATTTTTTTTTATTTTTGTTTTTGTTGAATTGTAGGAGTTCTTTATATTAGTAGTCTGCAATATTTTTGGCACCAGGGACTGGTTTCATGGAAGACAGTTTTTCCACGGACCACAGAGGGGATGGTTTCGGGGTGAAATTGTTCCATTTCAAGATCATCAGGTATTAGATTCTCATAAGGAGTGTGCAACCTAGAATCCCTCACATGTGCAGTTCGCAATACGATTTACACACCTATGAGAATCTAATGGCACTGCTGATCTGACTGGAGTCAGAGCTAAGGCAGTAATGCTCGCTCGCCCGCTGCGCAACACCTGCTTGCGTGGTTCGGTTCTTAACAGGGCACAAATTAGTATTAATCTGTGGCCCAGGGATTGGGGACCCCTGCTTTATATATTCTGGATTTTAATTTCTTATCAGACACATGGTTTGCAAATATTTTCTCTTACTCTGTAGCTGTTTGCCTTTTCACCGTGTTGATAATGTCCTTCAATGCATGAAAGTTTTAAGTTTGATGAAGCTGATTTATCTGTTTTGTTGTTGTTGCCTGTGTCTTTGGTGACATATCTAAGAAATATGGACAAATCCAATGTCATCAACCTTTCCCTGTATGTTTTTTTCTAAGAGTTTTTTAACTTTAGCTTTTATATTTAAGGCTTTGATCCATTTTGAGTCAATTTTTGTATCTGGTGTTATAAGGGTCCAGTTTTATTACTTGTGGATATCCAGTTTTCCCAGCACCATTTATTTATTGAAGAGACTGTCCTTTTCCCATTAAATGGTCTTGGCACCATGGTTGAGCATCATTTGACAGTATATGTGAGGGTTTATTCCGGGCTCTGTATGCTATTTCACTGGTCTATATAGTTCTGTCTTTATGCCAGTATCACACTGTTTTGATATTGTAGGTTTTTACTAAGTTTAAAAATCAGAAGTGTGAGTCCTCCAACTTTGTTCTAATTTTCCAGTTATTTTGGCTATTAGCCCTTGAGATTCCATTTGAATTTCAGGATGAATTTTTTAGTATTTCTGCAAGAATACTGTTGGCATTTTGTTAGGGATTGAACTGAATCTGCAGATTGCTTTGGGCAGGATTGTCATCTTAACAATGTTAAGTCTAACAACCAGTTAACATAGACTGTCTTTATTTAGGTCTTTAATTTCTTTTGGCAGTGTTTTGTAATTTTCAATATACAGATCTTTCACTTTTTTTGGTTAAATTTATACCTAAGTATTTTATTTTTTGATGCTCTTAAAAGTGGAATTGTTTTCTTCTTTTTCATGTCGTTTGTTAACATTAATTTCCTTTTCTTTTTTTTTTGTGAGACGAAGTCTCACTGTCGCCCAGGCTAGAAGTGTAGTGGTGCAATCTCGGCTCACTGCAACCTCCACCTCCTGGGTTAAAGCCATTCTCATGCCTCAGCCTCCCAAGTAGCTGGAACTTCAGGCACCTGCCACCATGCGGGGCTAATTTTTTTGTATTTTTGGTAGAGATGGGGTTTCACCATGTTGGACAGGCTGGTCTTGAACTCCTGACCTCAGGTGATCCTCCTGCCTTGGCCTCCCAAAGTGCTGGGATTACAGGCGTGAGCCACCATGCCTGACCTTTTCATATCATTCTCATGTTGTTCATATATAGAAATATAACTGGTTTTTGCATGTTAATTTTGTGTCCCACAACTGTCAAATTCATTTATTAGCTCTAATAGGCTTTAAAAAAATTCTTTAAGGGTTGCTACATACAAGATTGTTGGCCGAGCTCAGTGGCTCACGCCTGTAATCCCAGCACTTTGGGAGGCTGAGGCAAGAGGATCACCTGAGGCCGCGAGTTTGAGACCAGCCTGTCCAACATGGTGAAACCCCATTTCTACTAAAAATAAAAAAATTAGCCGAGTGTGGTGTTTGGCAACTGTAATTGCAGCTACTCTGGAGGCTGAGGCATGAGAATCGCTTGAACCCAGGAGGTGGAGGTTGCAGTTAGCTGAGATCACAGCACTGTCCTCTACCCTGGGAGATAGAGTGAGACTCTGTCTACAAAAAAACTAAAAACATTAAAGAATGGTAAGAATTTCTGATACTCAGAGGCAGATATCCTTAAAAATGGAGATTTCCTTTATAGATGTAGATTTCTTTTACAAAAGAGTTTCAGGATAGCCAATTAAATTCCAGAAAGGTGTGTTTTAGTTCAGTAGGGTTCTTTCTTTTCTTTTCTTTTTTTTTTTTTTGAGACAGTTTCTCTTTGTCACCAGGCGCCAGGCTGGAGTGCAGTGGCACAATCTCGCTCACTGCAATCTCTGCCTCCTGGGTTCAAGCAGTTCTCCTGCTTCAGCCTCCCGAGTAGCTGGGACTACAGGTGTGTGCCACCATGCCCAGCTAATTTTTGTATTTTTTAGTAGAGATGGGGTTTCACCATGTTGGCCAGGATGGTCTCGATCTCTTGACCTCGTGATCCACCTGCCTTGGCCTCCCAAAGTGCTGGGATTACAGGCATGAGCCACCGCGCCCGGCCTAGGGTATTCTTTTTAACAAAGCTACTGTTTCTTAGCTAAAATTACCGAGTTCACGGTAATGGGTGGAGCCCATTAAAGAATGGGACCAACAGGCTGGGCGCAGTCGTTCACGCCTGTAATCCCAGCACTTTGGGAGGCCAAGGTGGGCAGATCACTTGAGACTAGGAGTTTGAGACCAGCCTGGCCTACATGGTGAAACCCTGTCTCTACTAAAAAAAATACAAAAATTTTCTGGGTGTGGTGGGGCATGCTTGTAATTCCAGCTACTTGGGAGGCTGAGGCATGAGAATCACTTGAAGCAGGGAAGTGGAGGTTACAGTGAGACCGAGATCACGCCAGCCTGGGCAACAGAGCCAGACTCTGTCTCAAAAAGAAAAAAAGAAAAAAGAATAGGGCCAAACAAAGCATTGTATGTCTGGACGCAGCATGAATAGATCTGAAAAAGAAGCAAGCCTACTTTACTTTAGGGCCTATCAAGGATACCTTTCTTTTCCCCTTCAGAACAGGGTAGTAACTAAGCCAAAAGGTTAGCAGATTAAAAATTTTTTTAAATCAATTAATCACTTGAGGTTTTTATTTGCCTTTCATAAAGTCCTCAAATAAAAATATTGCAATCCTTTTAGAAGCCTCTGCATATCAATAGACATCCCTAGATAAGACTAATTTGGGAGCCCCCAATCACATGCACTTCAGTTCAGTGTTGTTCATTTGGAACATTGTACTGTAACTTACCTTTAGTAAGATTTCACCATTTCTGTAAGACTGCTGCCTCCAGGGCCTAATACTTATGCATGCGTAAGCCAGAAGGAACTCAGTTATTCACAAATTAAGGATCTTATTTTTACCTCAAATATTGACTTTGCTCTCAGGTTCCTCTGATCAACTTAGCTAATGATTTTTTTTCTATCTAAGTGCACAAGAAAAATTAAACAAAGCAGGTAGAACACACAAATCCCTGCGAATTTCCAAAAGCCAAATATTATACGCCCTCCAATATTGCCATTTACTACCAGTTTCTTTCTGACCCAGTCAGATGTAAGAGGTCTCTAACTGGATCCAAGCCAGTTAATATCAGATCTAATCTGATCCTGGACCGTGTTCAGTTTCTGTCATGACTTTCAAACCTGGTTTGGATCAGAATTTTGCTCAAAGAAACTTGTAGAACTCTAAACACAAATCTTTGGAACTTTGGAATTTGAGAGAGACTTACTGTGATCCCCAGCTGCTTCAAGAGAGTAATGGATATAGTGGGCCTGGCAGGTACCTTGCTTGGTCACTCAGTGCTCTTGGGGGTCACTAGAAGTTCTACTTCAGATCCCACTTCTGATACCATCTGTTAAAAGAAAAACTTCAGCTGAATTCAATTTAAAAGACTAATTGAGTGAAGAGCAATTCATAAATCAGGCAGCCTCTGGAGCCAAAGTAGGCTCAGAGACTCCAGCACAGCCATGTGGTAGAGGAGGACTTATGGACAGAAAAAGGAAAGTGATGTAAAGAAAATGGAAGTGAGATACAGAAATAGCCAGATTAGTTATAGCTTGGCATTTGTCTTATTTGAACATGGTTTGAACAGAATCAGATCCTTAAGGCATCAGGACCTCTATGTCTCCATTTGATATCTCCATGTCTATGTGTTGCATTCTTTCTTGCAGTCATTAACTTCTAAAAATTTACTCCTTTTATTATTGGGGACCGTAGCTCCTGCAGTTCCTGGGTTATATGTTTACACAGTGTGTTGGAATAGGGAAGAGCTGTTTCTAGTCAGGAAAACTTAAGGGAATGAATGGTATGGCCCAGTCTATTTCATGGGCCCAGTTATTGAGTGTGTGTGTCTGATTGACAGCCCCATCGAAATCACTAGGGTGGGAGAGTTTTCGTAAAAGGCGGGAGTTAGGAATGCTGGGCACACAGAACAGTAAGGATATAAGACTACCTGATGCACATCGAGTGCACAAAGCTATTGTAAATGTCAAACGTGCACAATGGATAGAAGTAGGATGTGCTGTAGGAGTTCAGAGCCTGGGGCGTACAAGGCAGCATCCCTAAGAATGAAAGTAGAACTGAGTGTTGATGAGTGAATAGGATTTTGTAAGTGAAGAGGAAGTATGAGAGCAAATCCAGGTTGCAGGGGACAGTGAGGTATGAAAGATTTGTACAAGGTGTTTTGGGAGGACCATGTTATTTGCAGCTCCCATCTTCCATGTAATCTAGTGGTACTTTTTTGGGGATGTGGTGGGGCAGGTGTCAATTCCATTTTGAGAATCTGATAAGTGCTATGGGAAACCCAGATAATGCACAAGTAAAATTTTACCAGTTGTGTCAGAATGTTTATGGATGTCTTGAAGCTCATCTTTGGACTCAGGTTAAGAATCTCTACTTTAAGCATTTCAACTTGTCTTTTTTCTCTACATTGTGTGTATACTTTTTAAAGCCCACCTTTATGCTCCTGATTTTCTGACACATAACACTGATTTTTTTTTTTTTTTGAGAGAGAGTCTCACTCTGTTGCTCAGGCTGACGTGCAGTGACACAATCTCAGCTCAGTGTAACTTCCACCTCCCGGGTTCAAGTAATCCTCCCTCCTCAGCCTCTCGAGTAGCTGGGATTACAGGTGTGAGCCACCATGTTTGGTTAATTTTTGTAATTTTAGTAGAGACAGGGTTTCAACATGTTGGCCAAGCTGGTCTCAAATTCCTGACCTCAAGTGATCCACCCGCCTCAGCCTCGCAAAATACTAGAATTATAGGAATGAGCCACTGTCCCTGTCCGTAGCACTGAATTGTAGTTTCAGAATTTATTTCTGTCATTTACTTAATTGAAATGAAGTGTTTAAAAGCAAATGCAAGTCTGGGCATGGTGGCTTACAGCTATAATCCCAGCACTTTGGGAAAACGAGGCAGGTGGATCACCTGAGGTTAGGAGGTCGAGACCAGCCTGGCCAACATGGTGAAACACCATCTTTATTAAAAATACAAAAAATTAACTGGGCATGGTGGCAGGCACCTGTAATCCTAGCTACTTGGGAGCCCGAAGTAGGAGAATCTCTTGAACTCAGGAGGCAGAGGTTGCGGTGAGCTGAGATCGTGCCACTGCACTCCAGCCTGGGCAATGAGAGCGAAACTCTGTCTCAAAAGCAAAACAAACAAACAAACAAAAAACCACAAAAAATGAGCCAGTCACAACCTTAGCCTATAGAAGATTGCTTTTGTTTCTTGTTTTGCCATTTCTTCTTTTATTATTATTAAGGACTCATGGGTTTTTGTTTATTCAGTGTGATTCAGCTCATCATTGTGATTATAATTCTCAGAGTTTTCTAATGCTTTTAAAGTTCTTCTGTGGGGGTTTCCTGTGACTAGAGAGACACCTGTTTTTTTTTTGTTGTTGTTGAGATGGAGTCTCACTCTGTCACCCAGGCTGGAGTGCAGTGGCAAGATCTAGGCTCACTGCAACCTCTGCCTCCACGGTTCAAGCAGTTCTCTGCCTCAGTCTCCCAAGTAGCTGGGATTACAGGTAGCCACCATCACGCCTTGCTAATTTTTGTATTTTTAGTAGAGATAGGGTTTCACCATCTTGGCCAGGCTGGTCTTGAGCTCCTGACCTCATGATCTGCCTGCCTCAGCCTCCCAAAGTGCTGGGATTATAGGCGTGAGCCACTGCGCCCGGCCTCAAACACCTATTTTTGTCTGCTGCTTTGTTGTGATCGTTGATTATATTTGGTTTTAGGTCCTAAAGTCTGTGCTATTTTTTTTGAGGTAAAAATCAATTATATAAACTTTATTCTTGTAGTAGGTTTTCTTAAATGACGTTTATCATCTTTTGCTCTTTTTTTATCTTTTAAAAATAACAGTGTTGTTGAGGTATAATTTACCATATAGTTCAGGCTTTAATGTGTACTATCCCATTATTTTTAGTGTATTTGTAGATTTGTGCGTCTATCACCAGTATCTAATTCCAGAACAGTTTTATTAACCCCAAAAGAAATACTATACCCCTTAGTAGTCACTACTTATTCTCTTTGCCCAACCCTGGTGGCACCCCCAATTGGCTTTTTGTCTCTAAGGATTTGCATATTCTAGGCATTTTATATATATGGAATCATGTAATATGTGACCTTTTATGTTTGGCTGCTTTCACTGAATATGTTTTTAAGGCTTATCCATGTTTTAGCATATGTCAATACTTAATTTCTTTTTGTGGCTGAATGATATTCTATTATATGGATATACTGTATTTGTACATCTGCCAGAATGGATAGTTGGATTGTATCTACTTTTTCATTTTTCATCATTATGAATAATTATGTTATGAACATTCATGTATAAGTTTCTGTGTGGATGTATGTTTTCAGTTTTTTTTTTTTTTTGGTATGTATCCAGAAGTCAAATTGCTGGATCATATGGTAAATTTTAATTTTTTTAAGGAGCTGTTATATCTTTTTCGGTAGAGGCTGCACTGTTTTTCATATGTGCTCACCAGCTGTGCACAGTGGTTCCAGTTTCTTCATATCCTCCCCAATACTAATTGTTATCTAACTTTTAAGAAGTGGCATCTCATTGTGGTTTCAATTTGCATTTCCCTGAAGGCCAATGATACTGAGTCTCTTTTTGTGGTGCTTATTGCCCATCTGTATCTCTTCATTGGGGAAATGTCTGTTTAGTTCCTTTGCCCATCTTTGAATTAGGCCTTTCTTTTATTGTTGAGTTTTAGGGGTTCTCTATGTATTCTAGATACCAATCCTTTATCAGATAAGTCATTTGCAAATATTTCCCCCCATCTTATAGGTTTCTTTTTCACTTTGTTGATAGTTTGCTTTGATGAAGTCCAATTTGTCAATTTTTCTTTTGTTGTCAGTACCCTTGGTGTCATATTGAAGAAATCATGGCCAAATCCATTTTAGGTCTTTTATCCATTTTGAGTTAATTTTTGTATGTGGTAGTAGAGAAGGGTCCAACTTCATTCTTTTGTATGTAGATATTCAGTTTTTTCAGCACCATTTGTTGACGATACTATCCTTTTCCCATCAAATGAGATCTTGGCACCCTTGTCAAAAATCATTTGATCATGTATGTGGGGATTTACTTAGGGGTTTTCTATTCTGTTTCACTGGTCTATTTGTCTTTATACATGTATCGTTCTGTTTTGAAACTATAGCTTTGTTGTAAGTTTTAAAATCAGGAAGTTGAGTTTTCCAACTTGATTCTTATTTTTCAATATTATTTTGGCTATTTGGAGTTCCTTGATATTCCATGTGCATTTTAGGATGGATTTTTTATATTTCTACAAAGAATGTGGTTGGGCATTTTTATTTATTTATTTTTTTTGAGACTGAGTCTTACTCTGTTGCCCAAGCTGGAGTGCAGTGGCATGATTTCTGTTCACTGCAACCTCTGTCTCCTGGGTTCAAGTGATTCTCTTGCCTCAGCCTCCCAAGTAGCTTAGATTTAAGCACCTGCCACCATGCTCTGCTAATTTTTTTGGTATTTTTTTTTAGTAGAGATGGAGTTTCAGCATATTGGCCAGGCTGATCTCCAACTATTGACCTCAGGTGATCCGCCCACCTTGGCCTCCCAAAATATTGGGATTACAGTTGTATGTGCCTGGCCTGTTGTTAGGTATTTGATAGAGATTGCATTGAGTCTGTAGATTGCTTTGGGCAGTATTGTCATAACAATTTTAAGTCTTCCAGTTTGTAAACATGAGAAGCCTTTTCATTTATTTATGTCTTCTTTATTTTCTTTCAGCAGTGTTTTGTAATTTTCATTGTACAAGGCTTTCCACTCTTTGGTTAAGTTAATACCTAAGTATTTTCTTTGATGCTATTGTAATTTGATTTTTTTCTCAATTTCTTTTTAGGATTATTTATTGTTAGTGTATAGATATGCAGCTGATTTTTATGTGTTGATGGTTGTTTATCCTGCTACTTTACTTAATCCTTTTAACTTTTTTTTGTGTAGAATCTTTGGTTTTCCATAGATAAGATCATAATAGCAGCACATAGGGATAATTTAAAAACTGTCTACTAAATTATAGATAAAAATATGAAAGTTATCTTGGCCTGGGTATGGTGCATCATGCCTGTACTCCTAAAGCCCAGCACTTTGGAAGGCCAAAAAAAAAAAAAAGGATCACTTGAGCTCAGGAATTCAAGATCATCCTGGGCAACATAATGAGACCTCATCTCTACAAAATTATAAAAGTTAGCTTGATACGGTGACATGCCTATAGTCCCAGCTACTTCGGGGCTGAGGTGGGAGTATTGCTTGAGCCTGGGAGATCAAGGCTGCAATGAGCCATGATTGTGCCACTGCACTCTAGCCTGGGTGACAGAACAAGACCCTGTCTCAAAAAAAGTGATCTTGATTGGTGACATTTACAGGTACCTACTACCACAAATCTCCATTGAAGTTCTAATGGTTGTATTTCAGGAAGCAGAAAACAATCCAAGCCAAAGGATACAGATGCACAGCCAAATGGAAGAGATGCATAGGGCAAGGTGTTGGGTAAAGGGTCTTGTGAACCATCCCTGTTTTCTCTGTATATCACCCTCCAAATGCCTTCATATCTTCAGTGATCCAGAGGTTTCTGATTTTACTTCTTCCTTACCAAGTTGAATGCTTTTTATTTTATTTTTTTTCTTGCCTAGTTGTTGTGCTTAGAACTTTCAATACTGTGTTGAATAGAAATGGCAAAACCAGGCATCCTTCTTTTGTTCCTGATCTTAATGGAAAAACTTTGTTTCACCATTGAGTGTACTAGCTGTGGGTTTTTCATATGTGACTCATTACATTGAGGTAGTTTCCATTTATTCCTAATTTGTTGTGTGTGTCTGTGTTTTAATCTTGAAAGAGTTTTATATTGCCAGATGCTTTTTCTGCATCAACTGAGATGATCGTGTACTTTTTTCCCCCATCTATTCTGTTAATGTTATATATTACATTGATCGTATCTTTTTTTTTTTCTTTTTTGAGGCAGGGACTCACTCTGTTGCTCAGGCTGGAGTGTAGTGGCATGATCATGACAGCCTCGACTCTCTGGCTCAAGTGATTCTCATGCCTCAGCTTCCCAGGTAGCTGTGACACAGGCACCTTCCATTCACATGCAGCTAATTAAAAAAATTTTTTTTAGTGATGGGGTTCTGCTCTGTTGCCCAGGCTGGTCTCAAACTTCTGGCTCAAGTGATCCTCCCACTGCGGTCTCTGAAAGTGCTGGGATTACATTTCTGGCTACGTTGATAATTTTTCATATGTTGAACCATCCTCGTATTCCAGGAATAAATTCTGCTTGGTGATGGTGTATAATCCATTTCACCTGATGCCGGATTCTGTTTGATACAGAAATCATCAACAAAATATTGGCAGTGTTCATGATGGATATGATCTATAGTTTTCTTATTGTGCCTTTGTCTGATTTTGGTATAAGGGCAATGCTGGCCTCAGAATAAGGAAGTACTTTCTGCATTTGTTTAGAAGAGTTTGAGAAGGACTGGTGTTAGTTCTTTAAATGTTTGGTAGAATTTACCAGTGAAGCCATCAGATCCAGGGCTTTTTAAATTTTTCTGGGAGGCTTTTGGTTATGTGTTCAGCCTCTTTATTAGTTATGAGTCTATTCCCAGATTTTCTATTTCTTCATTATTATTATTTTTTGAGACAGTCTCACTCAGTTGCTCAGGCTGGAGTTCAGTGGTGCAATCATGGCTCACTGTGGCCTTGACCTCCCAGTCTCAAGTGAATCTCCCATCATGCCTGTACTAATTTAGATTCCTATCAACTGTAAGAGTTCCCTTTTCTCTGCATCTTTGCCAGCATTTGTTATTTTTGATAATAACCCTTCTAACTGGGGTGAGTTAATAGCTCGTGGTTTTGATTTGTATTTCCCTGATGGTTAGTGATGTTGAGCATTTTTTCATAACTGGCCATTTGTATGTCTTCTTTGGAGAAATGTCTACACAGATCCTTTGTAGGCCTTTTTTTTTTTTTTTTTAAGAGACATGTTCTCACTCTGTCACCCAGGCTGAAGTGCTTTGGCAGGATCATGGCCCACTGCAGCCTCAAATTCATGGGCTCAAGCCATCCTCTTGAGTAGCTAGGACAACAGGTCCACACCAACACACCCAGCTAATTTTTAAATTTTTTGTAGAGACTGGGTATTGCTATGTTCTCAGGTTAGTCTTGAACCCATGGCCTCAAGTGATCCTCCCACCTTGGCCTCTTAAAAGTGGTGGGATTACAGGCATGAGCCACTTTGCCCAGCCTGCTGTCTACTGTTTAATGGGATTATTTGGTTTTGCTGTTGAGTTACTTGTATATTCTGTATGTTAGTTCCTTAGCAGATAAATAGTTTGCAAAATTTTTCTCCTGTTCTGTAGGTTGTCTCTACTCTGTTTATTGTTTCCTTTGCTGTACAGAAGCTTTTAGTTTAATATAGTCCCATTTGTCTATTTTTGTTTTTTATGCCTGTGCTTTTGAGGTCTTAGTCATAAAATCTTTGCTTAGACCAATGTTTTCTTTTAGTAGTTTTGTAGTTTTGGGTCTTATGTTTATGTCCTTAATCCATTTTGATGTTTTTTTGTGTGTGTGTGTGTGGTGAGAGACAGGTGTCTAGTTTCATTCTTTTACCTATTGATATCCAGCTTTCTCAGCACCATTTATAGAAGAAAGTCCTATTTCCAATGTGTATTTTTGGCACCTTTGTTGAAAATCAGTTGGCTCTAAACAGGTGTATATATTTCTGGTTTCTCTATTCTGTTCCAGTGGTTTCTGTTTCTGTTTTTAATGCCAGTACCATGTTGCTTTGGTTACTGTAGCTTTGTAGTATATTTTGAAGTCCAGTATTGTGATGCGTCTAGCTTTGTTCTTTTGCAGTTTGCCTCTTCGGGGTCTTTTGTGGTTCCGTACAACTTTTAGGTTGTTTATTCTATTTCCGTGAAGAATATAATTGGTATTTTAATGAGGATTGCATTGAATCTGTAGATTTCTTTGGGTAGTGTGGTCATTTTAACACTATTCTTTTGATCCATGAGCATGGGATTTCTTACCACTTCTTTGTGTCCTCTTCAATTCTGCCTTCAGTGTTTTGTCATTTTTGTCGTAGAGGTTTTTCACCTCTTTGATTAAATTTATTCCTGGGTATTTTATTTTTCTGTGTTTTAGCTAGTCCATTAGTGGCATATAGAAATGCTACTGATTTTTTTTTTTTTTTTTGAGATGTGGTCTCCCTCTGTTGCCCAGGCTGGATGCAGTGATGTGATCTCGGCTCCCTGTAATCTCCACCTCCTGAGTTCAAGTGATTCTCCTGCCTCACTTGGGATTACAGATGTAGCTGAGATTACAGGTGTGCATCACCACATCCAGCTAATTTTTTTTTTTTTTTTTTTTTTTTTTAGGAGAGATGTGGTTTCACGGTGTTGGTCAGGCTGGTCTTGATCTCCTGACCTCAAGCTATCTGCCCATCTCGTCCTCCCAAAATGCTGGGATTACAGGTGTGAGCTACTGTGCAAAGTCTGATTGTATGTTCCTTTTGTATACTGTAACTTTGCCAAATGCACTAGTTCTAAGACTTTTTTTTTTTTTTCTGTAGTTTTTAGCTTTTTCTGTGTATAAGATCATGTTTTCTTCAGATGAGGGACAGTTTGACTTCCTTTTTCTCAGTGTGAATGCCTTTTATTTCTCTTGCCTGATTGCTCTAGCTAGGATTTCCAGTACTATGTTGAATAAGAGTAGTGAAAGTGGGCATCCTTGTCTTTGTCCGTATTTTAAGGAAAAGCTTTCAACTTTTCCCCAATCAGTATAATGTTAGCTGTGGGTTTGTCATATGTGGCTTTTACTGTGTTGAGTTTGATTCCTTCTATGCCTGGTTTATTAAGAATTTCTGTCATGAAGGATGTTGAATTTTATTGAATGTTTTTCTGCATCCACTGATTTGATCATATGCTTTTTATTCTTCATTTTGTCAATGTGATGTATCACATTTATTGATTTGCATATGTTGAACAATCCTTGCATTTCCTGGTAGAGATCCTATTTGATCACGGTGTATTATCTTTTTGATGTGTTATTGTATTTAGTTTGCAAGTATTTTGTTGAGGATTTTTGCATCTATGTTCATCAAAGACGTTGGCCTGCAGTTTTCTTTTATTGCGTGTGTCCTTGTATGGTTTTGGTATCAGAGTATTGCTTGCCTTGTTGAATGAATTGGGGATTCCTTCCACTTCAATTTTTGGAATAGTGTGAGAAGAACTGGTGTTAGTTCTTCTTCATAAGTTTGGTAGAATTGAGTAGTAAAGCCATTGGCCCTGGGCTTTTTCTTTCTTTCTTTTTTTTTTGGAAGGCTTTTTATTACTGGTTCAATTTTATTACTTGCTATTGGTTTATTTAGGTTTTCTGTTTCTTTCTTGGTTCGATCTTGGTGCGTTTTATGTGTCCAATAATTTATATATTTTCTTAGGGTTTCCAATTTGTCAGCATATAGTTGTTCATAAGAGTCTAATGATTCTTTGTGTATCTGTGGTATCAGTTGTGGTGTCTTCTTTTCTGTTTATAAACTTATTTGGGTTTTCTCTGTTTTCTTGGTTATTGTAGTTAGCTGTTTATTGATTTTATTTATCTTTTTAAAAAAACAAGTTTTAATTTTGTTGATTCTTTATATATTTTGGTCTCTCTTTCATTTAGTTCTTCTCTGATCTTTATTATTTTTTTCTTCTCTAATTTTTTTTTTTGTTCTTTTCTAGCTCCTTGGAAGTACATTGTTAGGTTAACTTCTACTTTTTTGATATAGGTATTTATTGCTATAAACTTTATTCTTAGCTTTGCTTTTTCCATATCCCATAGATTTAGGTATTTTATTTTTCCATTTTCATTTATCTCAAGAATGTTTTTAATTTTCTTCCTAATTTCTTTATTGACCCAGTGATCATTCAGGAACATGTTTAATTTTCATTTATTTGTAGTTTCCAGAGTTCCTCTAACTACTAATTTCAAATTTGTTTTGTTGTGGTCTGAGAAGATACTTGGTATCATTTTGATTTTTAAGAATTTGTTGAGGCTTGTTTTATAGCCTAACGTGTGATCTATCCTGGGAAAAGTTTTATGTGCTGATGTGAAGAATGTGTATTCTGCAGCAGTTGGATAAAATATTCTGTGAATATCTGTTAAGTCCATTTGTTCTATAGTGCAGGTTAAGGCTGATGTTTCTTTGTTTATTTTCTGTCTAGATGGTCTGTCCAGTGCTAAAAGTGGGTGTTGAATTCACCAGCTATTATTGTATTGGTATCTGTCTCTTTAGTTCTATTATTTGCTGTATGTATCTGGGTATTCCAGTGTTGGATGCATTTTATTTACAGTTGTTATATTCTCATTATATAGGTATAAAGTAACCATATGATTACTTTGTTACTTTGTTCTTTGAGTTAATGTTTATTTTGTCTACCATCATTAATCCAGTATGCTTGCAAACATGTTTTTTCCATCTCTTCACTTTCAGTCTATGTGTGTCTTTATAGGTGAAATGCATTTCTTTTTTTTTTTTTTTTTTAGACAGAGTCTTGCTCTGTCACCAAGCTGGAGTGCGGTGGTGGGATCTCGGCTCACTGTAACCTCCATGTCCTGGGTTCAAGCAGTTTTCCTGCCTCAACCTCCCAAGTAGCTGGGACTACAGGTGTGCACCACCATGCTTGACTAATTTTCATATTTTTGGTAGAGACAGGGTTTCACCATGTTGGCCAGGTTGGTCTAAATCTCCTGACATCATGATCTGCCTGCCTTGGCCTCCCAGAGTGCTGGGATTACAGGCGTGAGCCACTGTACCCACCCAATGAAGTGTATTTCTTGTAGGCAGCACATTCCTAGGTCTTTAAAAAAATATATATATATATACATATATATATATATATATATACACACATATATGTGCGTGTGTGTGTGTATATATATATGTGTGTATATATATATTTAGTTAGTTTATATCTCTTTATTTTTTTTTGTGAGATGGAGTTTCACTCTGTTGCCCAGGCTGGAGTAGAGTGGCACAATTTCTGCTCACTGAAGTCTCTGCTTCCTGGGTTCAAATTATTCTTCTGTCTCAGCCTTCTGAGTAGCTGGGATTACAGGCATGTGCCATGATGCCTGGCTAATTTTTTTTTGTATATTTAGTAGAGACGGGGTTTTGCCATGTTGGCCAGGCTGGTCTCAAACGCCTGACCTCAAGTGATCCATCTGCCTTGGCCTCCCAAAGTGCTGCGATTACAGGTTTGAGCCACCATCCCTGGCCTCTATGTCTTTTAATTGGGGAATTTAAACTGTTTACATTCAAGGTTGTCATTGATAGTTGAGGACTTATTCCTGTTTATTTGCTACTTGTTTTCTGATTTTTTTTTTTTTTTTTTTTGTCTATTCCTTTTTCCTTTCTTCCTCCCTTATTGTTGGCCTTTACGATTTGGTGGTTTCCTGTAGTGGTAATGTTTGACTCTTCTTCTCTTTTGTGTACCCTGCTCTACCAGTGAGTTTTATACTTTCATGTGTTTTTATGACAGTGTGTATCACCTTTTGCTTTGAGATGTTGATATGATTTGGCTCTGTGTCCCTACCCAAACCTCATCTTGAACTGTAATCCCCACGTGTTGAGGGAGGGAGGTGATTGGATCCTGGGGTCAGTTTCCCCCATGCTGTTCTCTTGATAGTGAATGAATTCTCATGAGATCTTATTATTTTCTTTTTTCAAGATGAAGTCTCATTCTGTCACCCAGGCTGGAGTGCAGTGGTGCAATCTTGGCTCACTGCAACCTCTACCTGCCGGTTCAGGCAGTTCTCCTGCCTCAGGCTTCCAAGTAGCTGAGACCACAGGCACGTGCCACCATACCTGGCTAATTTTTTTGTATTTTTAGTAGAGATGGGGTTTCACTGTGCTGGTCTGGAACTCCTGACCTTGTGATCTGCCCGCGTTGGCTTCCCAAAGGGCTGGGATTACAGGCATGAGCCACTGCACCTGGCCGAGATCTAATGATTTTAAAAGTGGCGGTTTTCTGGCTGGTTGCATTGGCTCACATCTATAATCCCAGCACTTTGGGAGACTGAGGCAGGTGGATCACTTGAGGCCAGGAGTTTGAGACCATCTGGTCAACATGGTGAAACATCACCTCTACTAAAAAATACAAAAATTAGCTGGGTGTAATAGTACATGGTTGTAATTCCAGCTACTCAGAAAGCTGAGGGGCATGAGAATTGCTTGAACCTGGGAGGTGGAGGTTGCAGTAAGCCGAGATTGTGCCACTGCACTCCAGCCTGGGCGACAGTGTGAGACTCTGCTTCAAAAAAAAAAAAAAAAAAAAAGTGGCAGTTTTCTGCCATGCTCTTACCTCTCCTTCTGCCACCTTATGACAAAGGTACTTGCTTCTCCTTTGCCTTCTGCCATGATTATAAGTTTCCTGAGGCCTCCCAGCCATGTGGAACTGTGAGTCAATTAAACCCCTTTCCTTTATAAACTACCCAGTCTCAGGGAAGTTATTTATTTATTTATTTTTGAGACAGAGTCTTGTTCTGTCACCCAGACAGGAGTGCAATGGCATGAACTCGGTTCACTGCAACCTCTGCGTCCCAGGTTCAAGCGATTCCCTTGCCTCAGCCTCCCGAGTAGTTGGGACTACAGGCGTGCGCCACCATGACCCACTGATTTTTTTGTATTTTTAGTAGAGATGGGCTTTCACCGTGTTGGCCAGGATGGTCTTGAACTCCTGGCCTTGTGATCCACCCACCGTGGCCTCAAGTGCTGGGATTACAGGCATCAGTCACCACCCCCAGCCAGTGTGAAAATGGACTAATACAGATGTGGGACTCCCTTATGCATTTCTTCAGTCAGTCTAATGGTTATGAATTGTCTCAATTTTTGCTTCTCTGGGAAAGACTTCTATTTTGAAGGATACCTTTGCTGAATATAGTATTGTCTAGCAGTTTTTTTCTTTCAGTACTTTAAATATATCATTCTGTTCTCTCCTGCCCTATAAGGTTTTTGCTGAGGAAGCTGCTGTTAGTCTGATGAAGGTTCCCTTATATGCTATTTGATGCTTTTCTCTTGCTGTATTTAGAATCTCTTTGTCTTTGACTTTTGACTGTTCAGATAAAATATGCCTTGGAGAAAACCTTGTGGGATTGAATCTATACGGAGATCTTTAAGTTTCCTGTGTCTGGATATGTTTGTCTTTTGTAAGACTTGGGAAGTTTTTAGTTATTATCTTGTAAGGCAGGTTTTCTATACCTTTGCCCATCTCTTCTCCGGAACTCTCAAAATTCAATTATTTGCTTTATGATGGTGTCTTGTATATCTCATAGGCTTTATATATATATATATATATTTGGTCTGACTTGAAAAGAGACAAGTTCTGAATTTTTTCTGTGTCCTCACCAAATCTAATGTTGAATTGCAAACCCCAGTATTGGAGGTGGTAGGAGGTGGTTGGATCATGGGGGTGGTCCTTTATGAATGACTTAGCACTGTCCCCTCAGTGCTGTTTTCATGATAGTGAGTGAGTGGTTATTGTAAGATGTGGTTGTTTAAAAATATGTGTTATGCACCTCTTCCCTCTCTCTCTTCCTCCTGCTTTGGCCATGTGAAGACGCCTGCTCTGGCTTTGCCTTCTGCCATGAGTAAAAGCTCCCTGAGGCCTCGCCAGAAGCAGATGTTGCCATGCTTCCTGTACTGCCTGTGGAACTGTGAGCCAGTTTGAAACTTTTCAAAATTACCCAGTTTTGGCCAGGCATGGTGGCTCATGCCACCAGCCTGGCCAACATGGTGAAACCCTGTCTCTATTAAAAATACAGAAAATTAGCTGATGTGGTGGCGCACGCCTGAAATCTCGGCTACTTGGGAGGCTGAGGCATGAGAATCACTTGAATCCAGGAAGCAGAGGTTAAAGTGAGCCAAGATTGTGCCACTGCACTCCAGCCTGGACAACAGAACAAGACTCCATCTCAAAAAAAAAAAAAAATTACCCAGTTGTTGGTATTTCTTTATAGCAATGCAAGAACAGCCCAATACATCCCTGTATGATTTCTTTGGCTGTAATGAGTGTCAGTGTTGTCTGAATTTCTCAGTGGCTTATGCTGTGGTTGTTAGTGGAAACTGTGGTGAGTCTTTGGTGGGGATGGGATGTCAGATGGGCTGGTCCTTGGGCACCAGTGGTAGCGGGTCAGATTTGCTTGTCCTTGGGTCACTGGGTGGTGTATGTGGGCACCTGTGGTTGTGGGTTTGAGCTGGGTCAGTTCTTGAGGCATCTGGCATCATGCTCAGGTGCTAGTGATTACAGTGGTGGGCTCATTGGGCCCTGCCATATGCCCCTGGGTGGTGTGCATTGTGGTGGTGGCAGTGGCAGTGGTGGGCCACCTTTGGGCCCTGATTGGTATGCATGAATGCCAGTGGTGGTGGTGTTGGGCTGGGCAAGACAGTTTCCTGGTCCCCGGATGGGTTATGTTTATGGTGGTGGTAGTGGCAGTCTTGGTATGTTGATCCCTAGGCCCCCATGGGATGCACATTGGTATTTTCAGCTAGATGGGGTGGCCCCTTTTTTATGCCTCTGCATTGCTAGTGGTGGGCAGAGTGGCTGATCCACACACACTTAAATAGCATGTGCAGGTGCTGACACTGGTGGCGGTGAGTAGTGTGGGCAGTCCTCTGACCCTGCTAGTGGTGCATGCAGGTGGTGGTGGGTGGTGTGGACCTATTTTCAGTTCCTGGGATGGCATCCAGGCAGACTGGTCTCCAGGCACCCTAAAGGCCCTTGTATATTCATGGGAACTCTGCTGCTGGAGGGATTGAGGTTGCTGTCATTGGCAGTGGCCCTGTGTAGGTGGCTCTCAGTCTGTGGGGAGTGCATGTGTCTGTCCTTGTCTTTGGGGCAGCCTCCCTGGTGTGCTGTGCTGCCCATTTTCCAGGTTGTAGGGCAATGCATTGGCTATAGTGCAGGGGACCTGGTTGCACTGGTGGATCCAGCTTGTGTGTCGTGATGCTTCAGATGGACATGGGAGGGTGTCACTGGGGCTTTAGGGATGTGGAGATTCAAGGGTTGTAGGGCCCTAGTGGAGGATGTAGTCTAGTGGAGGCTGCAGTTTCAAAATGGCACTATGCTACAGCTGCTTGTGTCTTTAGGGGGTATGTAGGACCCAGCAGTGATGCCTTCTCTGAAGTAATGCTGTTGTGTGGGCTTCCAGGATCTCCCTCTAATAGTCTCAGGGTCCACAAGGGCCTAGGCCTAGGGGCTCTCCCATGGCTAGGACTGTGGAGTCTGCAGTAGGAATGTGTATCACTTGGGGATCTCTCATTTATCTTTTTTTCCCCACAATGTGGAGTGCCTCCTGGCACTGAACCAAACCTGGCTGGCTGCTTTGCTTTCCTCTCCTTTCATGCCTCAGTGCTTTCTTGTTACTTCTGTGCTGGATTTCAGTATTCTTTCTTAAAAGCTCTGTTTGATGTGTGGTTATATACTCAGTGTTTTGGTCGTTCTTTGTGAAGGAAGTGAGCCCTAGTCACCTCCAGTCAGCCATCTTGAAGCCCACCATCATCTCTCTGTTCTGTTTTTGATTTATGTGAGTAAAGCATTGCTCTATCCAGTGCTCGACTTTGTTGTGTTTTCCATGGCAACTGTGATACCAAGATGCAGTGGACAGAAGTGCTGAGACTTCTGCTCCTGATAATAGTCAAGAGATGTCACTCGTTAGGCATTTGTTAGTGGAATTCTATTCATAATAGGAATTGTTTTCTTCACTTTATTTTTGGATTGTTCCTTGCTAATTTATTGAAATACACTTGACTTTGTATATTGATCATGTGTCCTGCAACATTCCTGACCTTGTTTATAATAGTTTTCTTTAGTGGATTCCTTAGAACTTTCTGTATAGAAGCTCATACTATCAGCTACTAGAGTTAGTTTTACTTCTTTCTTTCCAGTCTGGATGCCTTTTAATTTCTTTTGTCTTATCAAATGGCTTTGGCTATTACTTCTACTGTAATGTTAAATAGAGCTGACAGTAGTCAACACTTTCGTTTTGTTCCCGATCTTAAGGGGAAAACATTCAGTACTTCACCGTTAATTATAGCATTAGCCATGATTTTTTTTTTTAAACAGGTGGGGCTGGGTGTGGTGGCTCACACTTGTAATCCCAGCACTTTGGGAGGCTGAGATGGGCAGATTACCTAAGGTCAGGAGTTCCAGACCAGCCTGGCTAACATGATGAAACCCTATCTCTACTGAAAATACAAAAAGTAGCTGAACGTTGTCGTAGGTGTCTGTAATCTCAGCTACTCAGGAGGCTGAGGCAGGAGAATTGCTTGAACCCAGGAGGCGGAAGGTTGCAGTAAGCTGAGATTGCACCATTGCACTGCAGGGGTCTGGGTGACAAGAGTGAGACTCCGTCTCAAAAATAAACAAACAGGTGGGCTTTATCAAGTCAAGGAAGTTCAGTTCTATTTTAGTTTGTTTAGTGTTTTTATTGTAAAAGGATGGTGGAAGCTGGACATGCTGATGTTTGCCATAGTTCCAGACACTTGAGAGACTGAGGTGGAAGGATCACTGTAGCCCAGGAGTTTGTGGCCAGCATGGGCAACATAGTGAGATGCCCATCTCTTAAAAAAAGAAAAAGACCTGAAACCAAAAAATTCTACAAGGTAACATGAGAAAAACTCTTTTAGACATTGGCTTAGGCAAAGAGTTCATGACCAATAACCCAAAAGCAAATGCAACAAAAACAAAAATAAATAGATGGGACCGAATTAAACTAAAAAGCTTCTGTACAGCAAAATAAATAATCAGGAGAGTAAACAGACAACCCAGAGAGTAGGGGAAAATCTTTGCAAACTATGCATTTGACAAAGGACTAATATCCAGAATTTACAAGGAACTCAAACAAATCAGCAAGAAAAGAAACAAATAGTCCCATCAAAAAGTTGGTAGAGGACATGAATAAACAGTTATCAAAAGACAATATACAGATGGCCAACAAACATGAAAAAATGCTCAACATCACTAATTATCAGGGAAATGCAAATCAAAACTATAATGAGGATTTAGAGGATAGTTCTGGATCCAAGATGGCTGAATAGGAACAACTCTGGAGTGCAGTTCCCAGCGAGAAGAACGCAGAGGGTGAGTGATCATCGCATTTCCAAGCGAGTTATTACTGCCCACAGAACAGGAGATCCCTGGGCAGAAAAGTACCACGAGTTTCCAGCATGGCTGTTTCAGCCGGTACAGTGGGTCTCTGCACAGAAACTCACACAAATCTGGGTGGCCATTTCAACTGGTGCCTAGAAAGCCTGGGAGATAGAGCTGCCCATTCAACTGAAAAAAATGGCAGCTGAAACAGGGAGCCAGGTGATCTGGCTCAATGGGTCCCACCCCAACAAAGACCAGCAATCTGAAACACTCTGGATCGAGATTTTCGCAGCAAGCACAGCTGGACTCGGGATGGTCCAGTTCTGTTAGGGGAAGGGTGTCTGCCATTACCGAGGCAGTCTACCACTACTGAGGCAGTCTACCACTACTGAGGCAGTCTGCCATTACTGAGGCAGTCTGCCATTACTGAGGCAGACCACCATTACAGAGGCAATGCTAACTATACCTCTGTAAACAAAGCCACAAGGAAGTTCACACAGCAGCTGATCAGAGCCCATGGCAGCTCAGCAATGCCTCTGCTGGCAGACTGTGACTAGGCTACCTCCTTGCTGGGCAGGGCATCTCTGAAAAAAGGCAGCAGCATGTCAGGAAGTTATAAATAAAGCCTCACCTTCCTAAGACAGCACCTGGGAAAAAAGGCGGTTATGAGTTATGCTGCAGCAGACTTAAACGTACCTGCCTAGCAGCTCTGAATGGAAGAATGGAGCTCCCAGCTCAGCACTTGAGCTCCTATAAGGGACAGACTTGTCTCCTCAAGCAGCTCCCTGACCCCCATATATCCAAAGAGACACTTCATAAAGGAGAGCTCATATTGACATCTGGCGGGTATCCTTCTGGGACAAAGATAACAGAAGAAGAAACTGGCAGCAACCCTTACTATTCTGCAGCTGCCGCAGGTGATCCCCAGGCTAGTAGGGTCTGGAGTGGACCTCCAGCAGTCCTACAGCAGAGGGACCTGCCTGTTAGGAGGAAAACTAAAAAACAGAAAGAAATAACTTCATCATCAACACAAAGGACGTCCACTCAGAGACCCCATGTGAAAGTCACCAACTACAAAGACCACAGGTAGATAAATCCACAAAGATGGGAAGAAACCAGGGCAAAAAGGGTGAAAACACCCAAAACCAGAACACCTCTTCTCCTCCAAGGGATCACAACTCCTCACCAGTAAGGGAAGAAAGCTGGACGGAGAATGAGTCTGATGACAGAAACAGGCTGCAGAAGGTAATAACAAAATTCTCTGAGCTAAAAGAACATGTTCTAACCCAATGCAAAGAAACTAAGAACCTCAAAAAAAGACAAAATGCAAACATGAATAGATAGCTTAGAGAAGAATATAAAAAAATGACTTGATGGAGCTGTAAAACACAACACGAGAACTTCGTGAAGCATATACAAGTTTCAATAGCTGAATCAACCAAGCAGAAGAAAGGATATCAGAGATGGAAGATCAACTCCGCAAAATAAAACAAGAAGGTAAGATTAGAGAAAAAAGAGTGAAAAATGAGCAAAGCCTCCAAGAAATATGGGATTATGTGAAAAGACTTAATCTGCATTTGATAGGTGTACGTGAATGTAACAGAGAGAATGAATCCAAGCTGGGAAACTCTCCAGGGTATTATCCAGGAGAACTTTCCCAACCTAGCAAGGCAGGTCAATATTCAAGTCCAGGAAATACAGAGAATACCACAAAGATATTCCTCAAGAAGAGCAACTCAAGGAACATAATCATCAGATCCACCAGGGATGAAATGAAGGAAAAAATGCTAAGGGCAGCCAGAGAGAAAGGTCGGGTTAACCACAAAGGGAAGCCCATCAGACTCATAGTGGATCATTTAGCAGAAACCCTACAAATCAGAAGAGAGTGGGGGACAGTATTCAACATCCTTAAAGAAAAGAACTTTCAACCTAGAATTTCGTATCCAGCCAAACTAAGCTTCATAAGTGAAGGAGAAATAAAATCCTTTATGAACAAGCAATTACTGAGAGATTTCATCACCACCAGGCTTGCCTTACAAGAGCTCCTGAAAGAAGCACTAAACATGGGAAGTTTATTATAGGCACTCCAAAAAATGTAACAAATGGTAAAGAGCATTGATACAATGAAGGAACTGCATCAACTATTGGGCAAAACAACCAGCTAGCATCAAAATGGCAGGATAAAATTCACACATAACAATATTAACCTTAAGTGTAACCGGGTTGAATGCTGCAATCAAAAGACACACACTGGCAAATTGGGTAAAAAGTCAAAAGGCATTATATAATGGTAAAAGGATCAATGAAACAAGAAGCGCTAATGATCCTAAATATATACACACCCAATACAGGAGCATCCAGATAAATAAAGCAAGTTCTTAATGACATACAAAGAGACTTAGACTCCCACACAATAATAGTGGGAGACTTCGACACTCCACTGTTAATATTAAACAGATCAATGAGACAGAAAATTAACAAGGATATCTAGGACTTGAACTCAGATCTGGACCAAGCAAACCTAATAGACATCTACAAAACTCTCCACCCCAAATCCGCAGAATATACACTCTTCTCAGCACCACATTGCACCTACTCTAAAATTGACCACATAATTGGAAGTAAATCACTCCTCAGCAAATGTAAAAGAACAGAAATCGTAACAAACAGACTGGCAGACCTCAGTGCAATCAAATTAGAACTCAGGATTAAGAAACTATCTCAGAACCGCACAACTTCATGGAAACTGAACAACCGGCATTTGAATATTTGCTGGGTAAACAATGAAATGAAGGCAGAAATAAAGATGTTATTTGAAACCAACGAGAATGAAGACACAACATACCAGAATTTCTGGGACACATTTAAAGCAGCCTCTAGAGGAGATTTATAGCAATAAATGCCCACATGAGAAGCAAGGAAAGACCTAAAATCAACACCCTGTCATCAAAATTGAAAGAGCTAGAGGAGCAAGATCCAAAAAAACAAACAAACAAACAACAAAAAAAAAACTCAAAAGCTCCCAGAAGACAAGAATAACTAATATCAGAGAAGAACTGAAGGAGATAGAGACACAAAAAGCCCTTCAAAAAAATCAGTACATCCAGGAGCTGTTTCTTTGAAAAGATCAACAAAATAGGCACTGCTAGCCGGATTAATAAAAAAGAATACAGAGAAGAATCAAATAGATGCAATAAAAAACGATAAAGGGGTTATCACCACCAATTCCACAGAAATACAAACTGCCATCAGAGATTACTACAAACAACACTATGCACATAAACCAGTAAACCTGGAATATATGGATAAATTCCTGGACACTTGCACCCTCCCAAGCCTAAACCGGGAAGAAGTCGAAACCCTGAATAGACCAATAACAAGGGCTGAAGTTGAGGCAGCCATATATAGCCTACCAACCAAAGAAAGCCCAGGTCCAGATGGGTTCACAGCCGAATTCTACCAGACATACAAAGAGGAGCTGGTACCACTCCTTCTGAAACTATTCCAAACAATCCAAGAAGAGGGAATCCTTCTCAAATGATTTTATGAGACCAACATTGTCCTGATAACAAAACCTGGCAGAGACTCAACAAAAAAAGAAAGCTTCATACCAATATCCATGATGAATATAGATGCAAAAATCTTCAATAAAATATGGGCAAACTGATTGCAACAGCACATCAAAAAGCTTATCCATCACAATCAACTAGGCTTCATTCCTGGCAGGCAAGGCTGCTTCAACATACACAAGTCTATAAATGTAATCCTCCACATAAACAGAACCAAAGACAAAAACTGCACGATTATCTCAATAGATACAGAGAAGGCCTTCGACAAAATTCAACAGTGCCTTATGCTAAAAACTCTCAGTAAACTAGGTATTGATGGAACGTATCTCAAAATAATAAAAGCTGTTTATGACAAACCCACAGCCAGTATCATACTCAATGGGCAAAAACTGGAAGCATTCCCTTTGAAATCTGGCACTAGACAAGGATGCCCTCTCTCACTACTCCTATTCAATATAGTATTTGAAGCTCTAGCAAGAGCAATCAGTCAAGAAAAGGAATTAAAGGATATTCAGTTAGGAAAGGAGTAAGTCAAATTGTCTCTATTTGCAGACGACATAATTGTATGTTTAGAAGACCCCATCGTCTTAGCCCAAAATCTCCTTAAACTGAGAAGCAACTTCAGCAGTCTCAGGATACAATATCAATGTGCAGAAATCACAGGCATTCCTATACACCAGTAACCGACTTAAAGAGAGCCAAATCCAGAGCGAACTGCTATTCGCAATTGCTACAAAGAGAATAAAATACCTAGGAATACAACTAACAAAGGATGTAAAGGACCTCTTCAAGGAGAACTACAAACCACTGCTCAAGGAAATTAGAGAGGAGACAAACAGATGAAAAAACATTCCATGCTCATGGTTAGGAAGAATCCATGTCATGAAAATGGCCATAGTGCCCAAACTAATTTATAAGTTAAATGCTATCTCCATCAAGCTACCTTTGACCCTCTTCACAGAACTGGAAAAAAACACCTTAAACTTCATATGGAACCAAAAGAGAGCCTGCATAGCCAAGATAATCCTAAGCAGAAAGAACAAAGCTGGAGGCATCACGCTGCGTGACTTCAAACTATACTACAAGGTTACAGTAATCTAAACAGCATGGTACTGGTACCAAAACAGAGATATAGACCAATGGAACAGAACAGAGGTCTCGGAGGCAATGCCACACATCTACAACCATCTGATCTTTGACAAACCTAACAAAAACAAGCAACAGGGAAAGGACTAAAATGTTTAATAAATGGTGTTGGGAAAACCGGCTAGATATGTGCAGAAAGCCGAAACTGGACCCCTTCCTGACAGCTTACACTAAAATTAACTCCAGATGAATTAAAGACTTAAACATAAGATCTAACACCGTAAAAACCCTACAAGAAAACCTAGGCAAAACCATTCAGGACATTGGCATAGGCAAGGACTTCATGACTAAAACACCAAAAGCATTGGCAGCAAGAGCCAAAATAGACAAATGGGATCTAATTAAACTCCAGAGCTTATGTACAGCAAAAGAAACAGTAGAGTGAACTGGCAACCAACAGAATGGGAACAAATTTTTGCAATCTACCCATGTGACAAAGGGCTAATATCCAGATTCTACAAAGAACTGAAACAGATTTACAGGAAAAAAACAAACAAACCCATTCAAAAGTGGGCGAAAGACATGAACAGACACTTTTCAAAAAAAGACATATATGAGGCCAACAAACATGAAAAAATGCTCATCATTACTGGTTATTAGAGAAATGCAAGTCAAAACCACATTGAGATAGCACCTCACGCCAGTTAGAATGGCAATCATTAAAAAATCTGGAGATAACAGATGCTAGAGAGGATGTGGAGAAATTGGAACACTTCTCCCCTTCCACACTTTCTCATGGAAACCCTGTCTTACCCTCCTAAACTCCATCTCTCTCTCTCTATTCCCTTCTACTCAGTGTGAAAGCTGCTTCCCTTTCCTGGATTCCATTTTTCTGGATTGTCTCACTCAGTGTAAGAGTTAGCTGTTTGTTTCTCTCTCCTTCTCCTGTTTCTCTCTCTGTTTAAATAAATCACTTTCTACAAAAAAAAAAAAAAAAAAAAAAAAGGAACACTTCTACACTGTTGGTAGGAGTGTAAATTAGTTCAACCATTGTGGAAGACAGTGTAACGATTACTCAAGGACCTAGCAATAGAAATTCCATTTGAAGTAGAAATCCCGTTACTGGGTATATATCCAAAGGATTATAAATCATTCTATTATTAACACACATGAGCACCTATGTTCATTGTGGCACTGTTTACAATAGGAAAGACCTGGAACCAACCCAAATGCTCATCCATGATAGACTGGACAAGGAAAATGTGGCACATATACACCATGGAATACTATGCATCCATAAAAACGATGAGTTTGTGTCCTTTGTATGAATCTAGAAGACATCATTCTCAGCGAACTGACACAATAACAGAAAATCAAACACCACATGTTCTCACTCATAGGCGGGTGTTGAACAGTGAGAACACATGGACACAAGGAGGGGAGCATGACACCCTGGGGTCTGTTGGGGGGGAATGGGGGACAGTGAGGGGTAGAGAGGTTGGGGAGGATTAACTTGGGGAGAAATGCCAGATATAGGTGACAGGGGGATGGAGGCAGCAAACTACTTTGCCATGTATGTACCTATGCAACACTCCTACATGTTCTGCACATGTACCCCAGAACCTAAAGTGCAAAAAAAAAACCATATATATATATATCTGTATATGTCTATATCTATCTGTATAGATATATAAACTACAATGAGATATTACCTTACTGCTGGTGGAAATATATATATGTTTATTTGTTTATATTATTATATATATTTATGTATAAATACATGTATATATTTCTACCAGCAGTAAGATATATAAAATATATATATATATTTCTACCAGCAGTAAGGTAGTATCTCATTGTAGTTTATATATCTCTCTCTCTCTATATATAGATAGATAAAGATAGATAGATATAGATAGACCATATCTAGATATGTATATATATCTAGAGATATATGTAAAAACTACAGTGAGATACTGCCTTACTGCTGGTAGA